>NW_025999400.1:0-600000 GCF_019419815.1 Pyrus x bretschneideri | reverse complement strand
TCTTGAAGTAGGAGCATCCAACGAATGAGTCTTGGCTTAGCCTCCTTTTTGGTGAGAAGATACTTCAAGGCTTGATTGTTTTGGGCAGGTTGTGCTTGGTTTGGATTGGGGCCGAATGGCTTGGTGTAGAACCCCGGGGGTTGTTGTCTAAAGCCTCCTTGTTGTTGAGGTTGTTGAGGTTCCCTCCACTTGAAGTTTGGATGGTCTCTCCAACCCGGATTGTATGTGTTGGAATATGGATCATTCCTTGGTTGATTGTGGCTCGGAAATCCAATAGCATTTGCACTCTCCCATCCCCCATTCTCAATCAATTGTGGGCATTTTTCCGAAGGGTGTCCTTGGATAGAACATACACCACATACAATCGGTCCTTGTATCTTCATTCCTTCGGCCATTTGAGACACAATAGAAGTAAGATTAGCTAATTGAGTTTGAAGGTCGGATTGAGAACTTACCTCATTCACTTGTTGCCGTGGGGGGTCCCTTTGCCCAAGTCCTTCATATTGTTGTGCATTTAGAGCACGGTTTGCAATTAGGGTCTTGGCTGCCATAGGAGTTTTGTCCACCAATGCACCTCCCGCCGAAGCATCGAGCATTTGCCTTTCAATGGGAAGAAGGCCCTCATAGAAATATTGAAGGAGAAGCTCCTCCTTCATTTGATGTTGAGGACATGATGCAACAAGGGCTTTAAAACGCTCGTAGTATGCCGGAAAAGTTTCTCCTTGACTTTGTTGGATTCCGCTAATTTTCTTCCTCAAGAGAATGACTCTTGAAGTAGGGAAGAACTTCTCCAAGAACGCTCTCTTCATGCTCTCCCAAGAAGTAACGGTCCCGGGTGCCAATTCATAAAGCCAATCCTTAGCCTTTTCCACAAGAGAGAATGGAAAAGCTTTCATCATTAGAATGTTCCCATCGACATTTATGGGTGTCATGCTCGAACAAACAACCTCGAACTCCTTGAGATGCTTGTTGGGATCTTCCATGGAAAGCCCATGGTATTTCGGAATGTGGTGCAACAAGCTTGACTTCAACTCGAATTCATCGGTCTTGCCTTGGGCAGCCGCGGGGTATTGAATGCATAATGGTGCGGCATTGGCCAACCCCGAGGCCGAAAGCTCTTTAATGGTCCGATTGTCTGCTGCCATAACTTCTTCTTCCACACTTTCAAACTCAGATTCGGCCTCTGAACTTGAACTAGGTTCACTAGGTTCGGGATGCCTCCTCTTTCTTCTCAAATCACGTTCAAAATCGTCGTTAAAGTCTAAGATATGTGCATGCACAGTTTGAGAACTCCGCGTCATGCACTAGTACCTAAACCAAGAAAACAAAACAAAATGAGAAAACTAGGTAAATTACACTAAAAACATACGGCAAAAACACAAGGGATTAGCAATTTTGCTAATCCCCGGCAACGGCGCCAAAATTTGATGCGAAAATAGTTAAACACACAAATTAAACCCTATGGATGACAATTGTAGTAAATGAGCAAATAGGGATCGTTCTAGACCGGGGATTAACTAGGGATGCTAATCAATGTGAAATTGACTCAAAAACGTAAGAACACAATATAAAACACTTACTAGACTCAAAGAATGCAAAACTAAACTTTAAAACACTAAAACAAACCAAAAGACTCAAACATCACCCAAAACACTCAAAACTGCCTTAAAAACACTTTCTGGGCAGTTTTGAGCACTTTGGTGAATTTGGACGAATTTGTGTAACAAATTGAATCAAAACACTTAAAAACACAAACTAAGACACTTTCTAACTAAGTTGGACACTAAAGTAAAGGGGGATTAAGGTTTTGACGAAATTAAATTAAATGCACAGATTAATAAACTAGGCAGATTGTATAAACGGATTTGAGAAACAAGATGATGGATGGATTAGTTAGAGGTCCATTCTCCACACATGACACATTTATATATGAATCGATTCTCCAATTGTTTTTCATTAACTATGATGCTCAACACCCCAAGTTAACCGTGATGCACTAATTAACTCTCAAATTTTCCTTAAGTTATTGAATTGGATGATGCATGCGACAATTCAAATCATTCTCCAATGGTTCTCAACATGAATGCATAGAAGAGATACAATGAGAGATCATTATGCTCTATGAAAATTATAAGTGTTGACAAGGCAATTGTAACTATGAATGCATGATACTTTTGCCAAGAATTCAATTAACGCGGTTGTGACTAGCAACCTTCACTACTCATGTTTATAAACTTGTGACGATTAGGTGAAACTCGTTTATAAACTAGCATCGAGTTTATGCATGAAGACTAAGTATGCATCCCTAATCAACATACAAAAACAAGTCTTTAATAAACATGATAATTGAATTGCAATCACAAATTAACAAATCACAATTGGAAGAAATCAATTCATATTTCAAACATGTTCATGGCTTCAAACTTTCCCCTAACTAATTAGGGGTTTAGCCACTCATGATTACAACAAACTTAGAGAGTAATAACAAAGTAAACATTGAAAACAAGAATCGAAGTACACCTAAAAATTCCAACAACTCAATCTTGAATTGTATGAACGTTTAGGCCTCTTCTCCTCTAGTTGCTGCGGCACAAGGGGTTTTGGTGAGTTTTGGGGGTTATGGATGATGTAGAAGGATGTGTTTAGGGTAGGGATGGATGTAGGGGAAGGTAAGGAGTGTTTTTGTGCAGAAAATATGAAGAATGGTGAAGTATGGTAGTGCTAGAGAGAGGGGAGGAATTTCTGGCGTGAATGAATGTGTATGAGAGATGGTTTTCTGAAATGGAAGAGTGTGTTGTTTGTGGCTGCAATGCATGCTTATTTATAGGTGAAATGGGGGGAACATGATGACTAGGAATTAGGTGGAAAGCTGAAATGGTGATGGGAGATGCATGTGGCTGTTTGTGCATGTGATTAAAGGGTGGAAATGCATGTGCTTTGACAGAAATGAAAGGGAATGCACGGTTTTGGTTGATTTCTGGTGGTTGTGAGGTGGAAATCTAGGTGGAAATGCATGTGGATTAAAGCTATGTGAATGATTAAGGTGAATGTGCATGAGTGCATGTGAAATCTGCCAAGATGCATGTGTTATGAAGTGGATTTTCTGCAAAGGCAAGGTGAATGTGCATGTGATTAAATTAAAAGATGGAATGCATGTGAAAGGTTGGAGATTGAATGTGTGTTGGTGTGATTGAATGATTAAAGTGCAAGTGGCTGATTTATGAAGGGGAAATGCAAAGGGGAAATCTGGAAATGGGATAGGAGCCACGGCATTGTGTGGTGTTTGTTTGAATGTTTGCAATGATGAAATGGATGGGAGTGGTTTGATGAATGAGTGGATGGAATGATGAAAGAATAAAGGGAATGATGAAAGGGGAACAAGTGCATGTGGCTGCAATGATGGTGAAAGAATGTGTGGATGCATGGTTGTGTTGGTGATGAATGTGAACTCTTTGTTCTTCATTTTCATTCCTTTGGTCTTCAATTTCGTCCATCTACTTGGCTTTAAGCATATGCAATCCATTCCAATCTCTAATTTGCTCCAAAAGGCTCCGAAAGGCATCCTTTTGCATCCTTAGCCATATGAACCTATAAACACACGAAAATGACTTTAAACACTAAATTAAGTAAGAAAACACAACATAAATGCATAAGAACTAGCTAACTAAGGCGCATAAATATGCTTCTATCACTTACTACAATTGACCAAAAGAGGGTTTAATTTGTGTGCGTATAAATCTCGCATCAGTAACGAATGCCTCGTCAACACTTATAATTTTCATAGAGCGTAATGATTCTTGCTTGTATCTCTATTATGCAATCATGTAGGGGACTTGTGGGGAATGTTTTGGGTTGTCGTATGCAATCATCCAATTCAATAACGTTAGGAAGATTTGAAAGTTAATTTAAGCGGACCTAATTAACTTGGAGCATTGAGAATTCATGGTTTATTGAAATGCAATTGGAAATCATTTTATTATGCAAGTGTAACATGTGTGGAGATGAACCCCTTAGCTATTCTATCATCCATTCATTCCATTTCATCAATTTCATATTTACATTCTGTCTAGTTTATTAACTTGTTTCATTATTTCAATTTTCGTCAAATCCTAAATCCCCCTTTACTTTAATGTCCAATTTAGTTAGAAAGTGTATTAGTTTGTGTTTATAAGTGTTTTGATTCAATTTGTTTCACAAATTCGTCCAAATTCACCAAAGTGCTCAAAACTGCCCAGAAAGTGTTTTTAAGGCAGTTTTGAGTGTTTTGGGTGATGTTTGAGTCTTTTGGTTTGTTTTAGTGTTTCAAGCATTTAGTTTCGCATTCTTTGAGTCTAGTTTAGTGTTTTAAACTTTATTTTACGTTTTTGAGTCAGTTTCCAAGTGATTTGCAATCCCTCCTAATCCCCGGTTAAGAACGATCCCTACTTACATACTTACTACAATTGTCAAAAAGAGGGTTTAATTTGTGTGCGTAAAATTCCCGCATCAAATTTTGGCGCCGTTGCCGGGGATTAGCAACTTTGCTAATCCTTTGGATTGTTATTTTCGTTTTCTTATTAGTTTTAGTTTTAGTTTCTGTTATGTATTTTTATTTTAGTTTTTGATTTGTGTTTTGTTTGTTGAAATCAAGTACTAGAGAAGCACAACATGGCACTTGATAATGCTTCTCTTTTGTCACAGCTCATGGAACGGTCCCAAATGCAAAGCGTTGATATATTTGATCTTCAATCAAGGAATAACGTGTTTTCCAATACTTACAATTCAGATTGGAGTGATCATTCAAACTCTATGTGGTGGGAAGCTCAACATGTTCAAGAAGAAGGATATTGGCAGCCACCACAACCTCATATTCAATATGCCCAACCAAATTCAAGTTCGTCAATAGATTATACTCAAAAGCTTAATGAATTAATTTGTTTGGTGCAGGGCTCACAAAATCAAGAGAATGAGGCTCAACAAGAAGGATATTGGCAGCCATATGAGGAGTTCTATTCAACGCCTATGCAGACACCACAAAGGTTGGACCACTTGGAAAAGCAAATTGGGCAGATCGCGGAGTTCGTAGGATGATGCGTGATTTATACGCACACAAATTAAACCCTCTTTTTGTCAAATTGTAGTATATGTATAAGTAGGGATCGTTCTGGACCGGGGATTAGGAGGGATTGTTAACCACTTGGATTTGACTCAAAAACGTAAAATAACAATATTAAACACTATACTAGACTCAAAGAATGCAAAACTAAACTTTAAAACACTAAGACAAACCAAAAGACTCAAAACAACACAAACACACTCAAATCTGCCTAAAAACCACTTTCTGGGCAGATTTGAGCACAAACACAAATTTGGATGAAATTAAGTAATAACTTGACTCAAGAACGTAAAAACACAATATAAAACACTAAACTAACTCAAAGAATGTAAAACTAAACACTTAAAACATTAAAACAAACCAAAAGACTCAAACATCACCCAAAACACTCAAAACTGCCTTAAAATCACTTTCTGGGCAGTTTTGAGCACTTTGGTGAATTTGGACGAAATTGGGAAATAAAATGAATCAAAACACTTAAAAGCACAAACTAAATTGGACATTAAAGTAAAGGGGGATTTAGATTTATACGAAAATTGAAATAACAAAACAAGTTAATAAACTAAACAAATTGTAAAACGAATTTGATGGAATGGAATGAATGGATGATAGAATGGTAGCTAAGGGGTTCATCTTCACATATGTTACACTTGCATAATAAATTATTTCCAATTGCATTTCAATAAACCATGAAACTCAACACCCCGGGTTAACCGTGATGCACTAATTAACCTTCAAATCTTCCTAACGTTATTGAATTGGATGGGTTAGCGCATACAACAATTCAAAACATTCCCCACAAGTCCTCAACATGAATGCATAGAAGAGATACAAGCAAGAATCATTACGCTCTATGAAAATTATAAGTGTTGACGAGGCATTCGTTACTATGGAATATGATGCGTGATTTATACGCACACAAATTAAACCCTCTTTTCGTCAAATTATAGTATATGTATAAGTAGGGATCGTTCTGGACCGGGGATTAGGAGGGATTGTTAATCACTTGGATTTGACTCAAAAACATAAAAACACAATATAAAACACTAAACTAGACTCAAAGAATGTAAAACTAAACTTTAAAACACTAAGACAAACCAAAGACTCAAAATGCTTTTAAAAACACAAACTAAAATGATTTCTAACTAAATTGACATTAAAGTAAAGGGGGATTTAAGTTTATACGAAAATTGAAATAACGAAACAAGTTAAATAAACTAGACAGAATGTAAATATGAAATTGATGAAATGGAATGAATGGATGATAGAATAGCTAAGGGGGTCATCTCCACATATGTTACACTTGCATAATAAAAAGATTTCCAGTTGATCTTTCGATAAATTATGAAACTCATCACCCCGGGTTAATTAGGTCCGCTTAAATTAACCGTCAAGTTTTCCTTAAGTTAATGAATTGGATGGGTTAGCGCAACGCAATTCACAACATTCTCCAAAAGTCCTTTACGTGAACAGCACAATAAAGATACAATCAAAGATCATTAAGCATTATGAAAACTATAAGTGTTGACGAGGCATTCGTTACTATGATGAGCATGAAACTCGTGCCAAGAATTCATTTAACGCGATTGTTTATAAGCAACCTCCACTACTTGTGAATATAAGTTCATAACGATTAGGTGAAAATCACTTATATTCTAGCGTCATATTCATGCATGAAAATTAAGCGCGCATTCTTAATAAACATACATAAATAAGTTATCAATCAAACGGTTAAACAAATTGAATCAACAACTTATGAAATGCAATTAGAAGTAATCAAATCAAAATGCAAGCATAAACATATATTTCGAATCACCCCCTAGCTAAGGGGGGGTTTAGTTCCTCATACAAAACAAAGAGAATTAAAATTAAACATTGAAATCAAAGAAACACCTAAACATTCCAACAACTCAAACTTGAATTGTATGAACGTTTAGGCCCTCTTCTCTGATGCGAGATTTATACGCACACAAATTAAACCCTCTTTTCGTCAAATTGTAGTATATGTATAAGTAGGGATCGTTCTGGACCGGGGATTAGGAGGGATTGTTAATCACTTGGATTTGACTCAAAAAAACGTAAAAACACAAAATAAATGTATTTCTAACTAATCTAACACTTTAAAATAAATGGGGGATTGGTTTTGGACGAAATTAAACTAAAATAGAAACTTGGAAACAAAACAGATTGTACAAACGAAATTGATGGAATAGAATGAAGAAAAACTAGTACAAACGAAATTGATGGAATAGAATGAAGAAAAACTAGTTAGAGGGTTCCTTATCCACACATGAACATAAGCATATAATTTGACTCCCAGTTATGACTTCAACAAACGATGAATGACAATGCTCCAAGTTAATTAGGTCCGCTTAAATTAACCTTCAGATTTCCCTAGATTCATTGGATTGAATGGGATACGCATTACAACCAAATTATTCCTAATCAAAGTCTCTCACATGGAATACGCATGATAGAGACATTCAACAAAGATCATTAAGTTCAACGGAAATCATAAACATTGACTAGGCATTCATAACTATGGAATACGCATGTTAATCCAGCCTAGGGTTTACTAAACACAATCGTGACTAGCGATTTTTACTACTCATGAATATAAGTTCATAACGATTAGGTGAAATTCCCTTATATCCTAGCATCAAATCTTAGGCATGCAAATTAAGTGTCGACCCTCAACCCACATACATAAAAAAGTTCTTAATCAAAACAGAAAAGTAACCCACATCTAAAGTTCATGAATTCATAACTGGAGTAAATCAAATCATAACCAACATATGTCCATGGCTTCAAATTCGCCTCTAACTAAAAAGAAATTAGTTTCACATGTTTAACATAATTGAATAACAAGTTAAATTAAACATGAAAACAGAAACAAGAAAAGAAAGAACAAATGGATGGAAAGTTAGCTACGGGGTTCATCTCCACATATGTTATACTTGCATAATAAAACGATTTCCAATTGCATTTCAACAAATCATTAATTCTCAACGCCCCGGGTCAATTAGGTCCGCTTAAATTAACCGTCAAGTTTTCCTTAAGTTAATGAATTGGATGGGTTAGCGCAACGCAATTCACAACATTCTCCAAAAGTCCTTTACGTGAAAAGCACAATAAAGATACAATCAAAGATCATTAAGCATCATGAAAACTTTAAGTGTTGACGAGGCATTCGTTACTATGGACTACGCATGAAACTTATGCCAAGAATTTATTTAACGCGATTGTTTATAAGCAACCTCCACTACTTGTGAATATAAGTTCGTAACTATTAGGTGAAACTCACTTATATTCTAGCGTCATATTGATGCATGAAAATTAAGCGCACATTCTTAATAAACATTCATAAATAAGTTATCAATCAAACGGTTAAACAAATTGAACCACAACTTATGAAACGCAATTAGAATTAATCAAATCAAAATGCAAGCATAAACATATATTTCGAATCACCCCCTAGCTAAAGGGGGTTTAGTTTATTATAACTTTGAAATCAAAGAAATACCTAAACATTCCAACAACTCAAACTTGAATTGTATGAACGTTTAGGCACTCTTCTCTTCCATTCCTCATACGTACAAACAAAGAGAATTGAATTTAAACATTGAAATCAAAGAAACACCTAAACATTCCAACAACTCAAACTTGAATTGTATGAACGTTTAGGCACTCTTCCTCGTTGTTGTAGCACAAGGTCTAAGGATAGTTTGATGGTGTGAATGGTTTGGGGAGTGGTGTTTGGATTAATAGGGAAATGGAAAAATGGTGTTTGGATTACAAGGGAACTCACGACAAAGAGAAGGAATGGAAGTGTTTGTGGTGTGTTGTGTATGAAATGAGATGTCCATGAATGAATGAATGCAAGGGTATTTATAGGAGTAGTGGAGGGAACATATGGCTATGTCATTTGTAGGTGAAGTAGGTGGATGTTGTAGGTGAAGTGAATGTTGTAGGTGAAGTAGGTGGATGTTGTAGGTGAAGTAGGTGGATGTTGTAGGTGAAGTGGATGTTGTAGGTGTAGGTGTTGTAGGTGAAGTAGGTGGATGTTGTAGGTGAAGTGGATGTTGTAGGTGAAGTAGGTGGATGATATGTTAAGTGATAAGTGATAAGTGATATGATATGTGGTTATGATATGATAAGTGGTTAAGTGGTGATGATAAGTGATAAGTGATTAAGTGATATGATATGTGGTGATGATAAGTGATAAGTGCATGTGGGTTAACTAATGAAGGAAATGCATGTGCAATGACAATGTGTTAGAATGGATGTGTGTTATGCATGGCATGATTGGGATTAGGAAAGGTTTAAATGTCCTAAAACTAAAGAGAACAAGGTTCCAACACTTTGGCTCCAATTAGGTCTTCAATTTCGTCCAACACTTTGGCTTCAAGCATAAGCTATCCGTCCTTAGCCCAAAAGTGCTCCAAAAGTCTCCAAAATGCATCTTTTTGCTCCTTTAGCCCTTTGGACCTACAAACACACGAAAATAGCTTAAAGTACTAAAATAACTAAAGAAACATAACGTAAATGTACGAGAACAAGCCATTTAAGTCGCATAAATATGCTCCTATCAAATACCCCCACACTTAGCTTTTGCTAGTCCTCGAGCAAAACAGATTAACAAAACAAAAAGAACAAAACACAACCTACACCTTCCAACAATCGTATCAGGGACTTCCAATGCACATGACAAGTTAAAAATCATTATTCTCACAGATTTGAGCCATCTTTACACTTAAGTACATTCTTAATCATAGTCACCACATACTAGTTCACAATTAAGCAATTAAAACACATTTCAAATGTAGTATCATGCCTTTAGAGAATTCCCTCAATTTCTTACTAGATGTACTCTCGTTTTTCACACAGATTTTCTGACTACACACCCTAAACTAGTTATATGTGAGAAGATTGATGTAATCATAAAAACGAACACTCACATATATGTATATCAAAGGAAGCAATTTCTGGAGTTAATAAGCATGTTTAGATATGATCTCATGAATGGAATGCTACTACTTAGACGCGAGAACCAGTGATACCATATGCTCATACCAAGTTCAAACTCCACAAATTGAAATACACAACACTCAAGATAGAAGTCAAGGGTTGTAACGGGGCTTGGGGTATGTGGATAACAAAGAAGGGATATGGAAAACAAAGGTTTTTAAAGAAATAGTGAGCAAAGCATTTGAATCAACTTAGAATTCACTTTTGAATGAAAACTCAACTTTTGAACAAAAAGGGAGAATTTAGACAATTTACGCCCAGAATTGGTGTTTTGGAACCTTTCTTCAATCACTTATTCTTTCATTTTTTTTTTTTTTTTCAAGCTCTTTTTTTTTTTCTTTCTTTCTTTCTTTTCTCTTTTTTTTTTCTTTTCTTTTGAATCTCAAAACATCAACACTTAAACATTCTCTCCCCCACACTTATTTTCTTTCATAATGTAACTCAAAAGGAATTCAATTAAGTCATGCTCACTATCTTTTAAGAACAAGGGTGGGGATTGTCCTAAACTAGGCTAGGTGAGGAAAATGTGGGTAAACAAAGAATAAAGGCTAAACAAGGCTCAACGGGGTTAAAACTTACAACATATACGAAGTATGGGAAGTAAGGCTATTTGGCTATGGTGGTGGTCACTACACAACTTCTTCTTGAATATGTGTTATGCAAATCAATAACATGCTTTGAATGAAATGGGCATGAGTTCTAGCATTTGGAACTATATGATAAAACGCCTTCTAAGTAGTAACCAAGCAAAGAATAATGAGATCATGCAACGACTTTAGAAAACAAGAAATCACAGATTATACTCTCCAAGGAACGTTATAGGCTCAAGTCTCTCAGGGTTGTAGCGTTTGTTTGAGTTCCTTCCTTCAAGCATGTTACAAAAACAAATTTTTTTTTCTTTTATGATTGCATGTGAAGTTATACATTATAACCATAACCAAGCATATACCAAGAGTAAATCAAACTTTTCTCTATGTTTATAACTCTTTCTAACCGTCATGCAATTATAAACCAAATCCTTATCATTGTGTTGGAAGGTACCCTAAGACACAAACACACACACAAAAACAACTTTAAAACAACTCTTTTTGGGTTTTTCAAAACAATTTTTCAAATTTTTATGGGATTTTCGAATTATAAAACAAAACACACTAAAACACTCTAAAACAACTTAAAAACACCTTAAAATAGCAAGGAACAACATTAGAAGTTATGGTGGATAAAACCCTACGAATTTGCATCAAAACACTTTAGTTACCCCCCCCACACTTAAATCAAACATTGTCCTCAATGTTTTAAGCATAGATTCACACAAAACATAAGTAAACACACAAAAAGCAACTAAACATATTAAACATGGCATAATGTAATTAACAAAGAGAAGAGTTTAGGGACGCAAATCTGGTTATGGAGTGTAAATTCCCTCTTCTCCTTGGTGATTGCATTGAGGCTTTGATCTTTGTGATTCCACAGGCTTACTCTTGAACTGGTTTCTGCCCATCGTTGATTTTCCTTTGTGCTACTTCTTGAACTGGGCAGCAGGATAGTTCTTTTGGTTTCCCCCGAAGGTCTGAGCTTCCTCCTGTTATCTGTTTCTTTGTTCAATCTTTGCAGGAGTGGTCCCTTCTCTGGAAGTGTAACAACCGTTGAAGATGACTACTCAAGAGCAACGCTAGGTAAGCAATCAGGAATAGATTCCAGGCAGTTGGCTCCAGATCGGAAGACTGACTCCAAGTGCCGGCTGATTGCTTCTTTTACTTTGCCATGCAAGTAAGAACAAGGACAAAGAAAAAGACAGGGAAAGAGCATGATATGAGATACTTTTGCTTTTGACCTTGATGATATGAGATACCTTTGCTTTGAAGAAGCGGTGAATGAATCAGCTCATGCTTCAATCCGCCGTTTCCTCCTGGGTCATATGTACTCCAGGCATCTGGTATCATCTTTGGGGAAGAAGAAAGAATTGAGTATTTTGAAAGGCTTTGCTGGGAGTGCGCCCTCAGAGGTGAGGGAGAGTTGGGCATTTTCTTCAGGTTTGCCCTGCCATAAAAGACGAAGGTCGACATATATAGAGATAATATCAAGTGGTGGTACTTTTTACCCTTGTCGACAAACGTTTTGATCCCGCAAATCCGGCTCTTTGAAATAGTGGCGCCTCTTCGATCTTTGAATACGCCTCTTCGATTTCTGAGCAGGCGCCCCTTCGATTTCTGAACGACGCCCCTTCGCTTTCTGAACGACACGTGGTAGTGCAGATGCGGCTCCTTTTGACAAAGCTGCACACGTCTTCTGAAAAGCAGAGAAAGCGTCGCCGAACTTTGCGCTTGTCGGCTAAAGATGTGTAGTTGCGATGATGGCCTCCACGTGTTTTCAGCTTTGTCAGAAATCTTTTGACAAAGTTGAACGCGTCTTCTGAAAAGCCGAGAACGCGTCGCCTAAATTACGCCGGAAATTCCGGCTTCTTGAATCGATGGACGCGTCGCCTTGGCTTTTATAGAGCTATCGATCACCACAACAAACACACTCTGAAGAATTCCCATTCTTGAAAATCGACTCCGGCCCTTTGAGAATTAACTCCATTCGCCCCTCTCTTTGAACACTTTTGAAAAATGGCAAACCCATCGAACCTTAGCTTGGAATTGAGCCTTAGCAGTGATACGGGTGCGCCGCGTCAAGGTAACGTATGGCGCCCTTCTTTCTTATCTTCTAACGGTCCTCTCACAGGTGAAGACTCCGTGATGCAGGACGCCACAACAGCTACAATAGTAGCTAGGAACTTCCTCACTCCAAAAGATAGTAGGTTGCTGTCAGGACGGTCCGATGAGTTGGCCGTTCAAGAGTCCCTCGCACTTAGTGTTCAGTGTGCGAGTTCTGTGTCCAACATGGGCCAACGCCTGCTTGCCCGCTCCCGTCAGGTGGAATCATTGATGGCAGAGGTGGAAAGTCTTAAGCAGGAGATCAAACTGCTTAAGCATGAGAATAGAAGTTTGCACGTGCTTGCCAACAACTATTCGACGGGCATGAAGAGGAAGCTTGATGAACTGCAAGAGTCTGAAGGTCGGATTCAAAGTGACCGTCAAAGGTTTTCGTCTTTCCTCCAGAGGCACCTTTTTCCTGGATCATCCAGCGTTTGGCCAAGTATTGAGGCCTCGAATGCTCTATCTTCGATGCCTCCAGCTCCGATGCCTTCCGCTCCTATGTCTTTAGCCCCGATGCCTTCCGTCCCGATGTCTTCCGTCCCGATGCCTTCCGCTTCAAGAGTTTTGCCACGTAGTGGGTCTTTAAGTAAACAACCTTTGTGAAGCCTCCATCGTTCTGCCATGTTTTTTTTTTTTTTTTTTTTTTTTTTTTTTTTTTTCAAAATGCATTGGGTTGCCTCCCAAGTAGCGCTTTCTTTTACGTCTTGCAGCCGGACGAAGAACCCAATCACTCCAGGATACGTTCACGAATCGGATGAGAACTCCGAGTCATAAACTAGTACCTAGAACAAGAAACAAAATAACATAAGAATCTGGAATAAAATAAAAACAAACAAAAATAAAACAATCCAAGGGATTAGCAAATTTTCTAATCCCCGGCAACGGCGCCAAAATTTGATGCGAGATTTATACGCACACAAATTAAACCCTCTTTTCGTCAAATTGTAGTATATGTATAAGTAGGGATCGTTCTGGACCGGGGATTAGGAGGGATTGTTAATCACTTGGATTTGACTCAAAAAAACGTAAAAACACAAAATAAATGTATTTCTAACTAATCTAACACTTTAAAATAAATGGGGGATTGGTTTTGGACGAAATTAAACTAAAATAGAAACTTGGAAACAAAACAGATTGTACAAACGAAATTGATGGAATAGAATGAAGAAAAACTAGTACAAACGAAATTGATGGAATAGAATGAAGAAAAACTAGTTAGAGGGTTCCTTATCCACACATGAACATAAGCATATAATTTGACTCCCAGTTATGACTTCAACAAACGATGAATGACAATGCTCCAAGTTAATTAGGTCCGCTTAAATTAACCTTCAGATTTCCCTAGATTCATTGGATTGAATGGGATACGCATTACAACCAAATTATTCCTAATCAAAGTCTCTCACATGGAATACGCATGATAGAGACATTCAACAAAGATCATTAAGTTCAACGGAAATCATAAACATTGACTAGGCATTCATAACTATGGAATACGCATGTTAATCCAGCCTAGGGTTTACTAAACACAATCGTGACTAGCGATTTTTACTACTCATGAATATAAATTCATAACGATTAGGTGAAATTCCCTTATATCCTAGCATCAAATCTTAGGCATGCAAATTAAGTGTCGACCCTCAACCCACATACATAAAAAAGTTCTTAATCAAAACAGAAAAGTAACCCACATCTAAAGTTCATGAATTCATAACTGGAGTAAATCAAATCATAACCAACATATGTCCATGGCTTCAAATTCGCCTCTAACTAAAAAGAAATTAGTTTCACATGTTTAACATAATTGAATAACAAGTTAAATTAAACATGAAAACAGAAACAAGAAAAGAAAGAACAAATGGATGGAAAGTTAGCTACGGGGTTCATCTCCACATATGTTATACTTGCATAATAAAACGATTTCCAATTGCATTTCAACAAATCATTAATTCTCAACGCCCCGGGTCAATTAGGTCCGCTTAAATTAACCGTCAAGTTTTCCTTAAGTTAATGAATTGGATGGGTTAGCGCAACGCAATTCACAACATTCTCCAAAAGTCCTTTACGTGAAAAGCACAATAAAGATACAATCAAAGATCATTAAGCATCATGAAAACTTTAAGTGTTGACGAGGCATTCGTTACTATGGACTACGCATGAAACTTATGCCAAGAATTTATTTAACGCGATTGTTTATAAGCAACCTCCACTACTTGTGAATATAAGTTCGTAACTATTAGGTGAAACTCACTTATATTCTAGCGTCATATTGATGCATGAAAATTAAGCGCACATTCTTAATAAACATTCATAAATAAGTTATCAATCAAACGGTTAAACAAATTGAACCACAACTTATGAAACGCAATTAGAATTAATCAAATCAAAATGCAAGCATAAACATATATTTCGAATCACCCCCTAGCTAAAGGGGGTTTAGTTTATTATAACTTTGAAATCAAAGAAATACCTAAACATTCCAACAACTCAAACTTGAATTGTATGAACGTTTAGGCACTCTTCTCTTCCATTCCTCATACGTACAAACAAAGAGAATTGAATTTAAACATTGAAATCAAAGAAACACCTAAACATTCCAACAACTCAAACTTGAATTGTATGAACGTTTAGGCACTCTTCTCTTCCTCGTTGTTGTAGCACAAGGTCTAAGGATAGTTTGATGGTGTGAATGGTTTGGGGAGTGGTGTTTGGATTAATAGGGAAATGGAAAAATGGTGTTTGGATTACAAGGGAACTCACGGCAAAGAGAAGGAATGGAAGTGTTTGTGGTGTGTTGTGTATGAAATGAGATGTCCATGAATGAATGAATGCAAGGGTATTTATAGGAGTAGTGGAGGGAACATATGGCTATGTCATTTGTAGGTGAAGTAGGTGGATGTTGTAGGTGAAGTGAATGTTGTAGGTGAAGTAGGTGGATGTTGTAGGTGAAGTAGGTGGATGTTGTAGGTGAAGTGGATGTTGTAGGTGTAGGTGTTGTAGGTGAAGTAGGTGGATGTTGTAGGTGAAGTAGGTGGATGTTGTAGGTGAAGTGGATGTTGTAGGTGAAGTAGGTGGATGATATGTTAAGTGATAAGTGATAAGGGATATGATATGTGGTTATGATATGATAAGTGGTTAAGTGGTGATGATAAGTGATAAGTGATTAAGTGATATGATATGTGGTGATGATAAGTGATAAGTGCATGTGGGTTAACTAATGAAGGAAATGCATGTGCAATGACAATGTGTTAGAATGGATGTGTGTTATGCATGGCATGATTGGGATTAGGAAAGGTTTAAATGTCCTAAAACTAAAGAGAACAAGGTTCCAACACTTTGGCTCCAATTAGGTCTTCAATTTCGTCCAACACTTTGGCTTCAAGCATAAGCTATCCGTCCTTAGCCCAAAAGTGCTCCAAAAGTCTCCAAAATGCATCTTTTTGCTCCTTTAGCCCTTTGGACCTACAAACACACGAAAATAGCTTAAAGTACTAAAATAACTAAAGAAACATAACGTAAATGTACGAGAACAAGCCATTTAAGTCGCATAAATATGCTCCTATCATTCTCTTCCTATTTATTGTAGCATAAGGTCTAAGGATAGTTGGTTTGGGGGAATGGAAGTGTGGAATGGAGTGAGGAGTGATGGAAATGGAAAGATGGTTTTTGGATTCTAAGGGAGACTCACGGCTAAGAGAGAAAGGGATGTGTTTGTGGTGTGTTGTGTATGAAATGAGATGTGATTTTTATGTATGAATGCATGGGTTTTTATAGGGGGAATGGGAGAATATGTGGGTGATTGTTTAAGAGTGAATGTGGTTGTTATGATTGAGAGTGCATGTTGATGAAATAATGATGCAAAAGAGCTAGGTTGTTGGTGTGTGAATGCATGTGTTGAATTGGTGGTGCAATGATGAAAGAGTAAGTGCATGTGTGTGTGAATGGTGGTGCAATGATGAAAGAGTAAGTGCATGTGTGTGTGAATGGTGAATGGTGGTGCAATGATGAAAGAATAAGTGCATGTGTGTGTGAATGGTGGTAGCTAGGGTGAATTATGATGAATGCATGTGGAATAAAGATGGAGAAGGTGGTGTAATGATGAAGGAGTAAGTGCATGTGTGTGTGAATGGTGGTGCAATGATGAAAGAGTAAGTGCATGTGTGTGTGTATGGTGGTGCAATGATGAAAGAATAAGTGCATGTGTGTGTGAATGGTGGTATGATGCATGTGAATGCATGTGGCTAAGGGTTGTTGATTGGGCTAGAGGTTTTGCATGGCTCAAAGGATTGTTTGATTGGGCTAGGCCCTTTGTTTTATGTCCAAAGTGCATACAAGGCTTTCAAATTCGTCCAACACTTTGGCTCCAAGCATATGCTATCCATTCCAAGCCCAATTTTGCTCCAAAATGCTCCAAAATGCATCTTTTTGCTTCCTTAGCCATATGAACCTAAAAACACACGAAAATGGCTTAAACTACTAAAACAATTATGAATTAACAACATAGATGCACGAAAACAAGCTAAGTAAGTCGCCTAAATATGCTCCTATCAGAATACGCATGAAACTTATTGATAGGAGCATATTCATGCGACTTAAATGGCTTGTTCTCGTGCATTTACGTTATGTTTCTTTAGTTATTTTAGTACTTTAAGCTATTTTCGTGTGTTTGTAGGTCCGAAGGGCTAAAGGAGCAAAAAGATGCATTTTGGAGACTTTTGGAGCACTTTTGGGCTAAGGATGGATAGCTTATGCTTGGAGCCAAAGTGTTGGACGAAATTGAAGACCTAATTGAAGACCAAAGTGTTGGAACCTTGTTCCCTTTAGTTTTAGGACATTTAAACATTTCCTATATCCTAAGCCGTGCATAAAATTCCAACATTCCACTCCTACATATCATTCATCACTTATCATATCATTCACTTATCTTATCACCACTTATCATATCATTCACTTATCTTATCATTCACTTATCTTATCATTCACTTATCATATCATTCACTTAACATATCATTCACCACATATCATTCACTTATCATACCATACACTTATCATATCATTCACTTATCATATCATACACTTATCATCACCACTTATCACTTATCATACCCATAATCATTCACACCTTGCAGCCACATTCATCACCAAAGAAACCATCATTTCAGCACATTCCCTTGCATTCCAACCAAAACCGTGCACATGCTATCACCATGCATTCACATGCACTTGTTCCTCCATCATTCCATCCTTTAAAACATTGCACATGCACTTTAATCATTCAACACATGCACTCCCATTCTTTAATCCATGCAGCCACACATTCACCCACATGCATTTCCACCCACATGATCTCCCATTTCAGATTGCATTCCATAATCATTCACTCACCTTTAATCCACATGCATCTTCCATAAATCAAATCAGATTTCCATCATATTCACATGCATTCCTGTTGATGTATAATTCCTTCCTAATGCTAGAATATATTTAGTATAATGGCATAAGTAAGGGTGTCGAATCCACAGGGACTAATTGGACCTATGTAACTACTTGTTTGCAAGAAATCTAAGAAATGAATCAAACTAATCAAATTGAGCAGATTTGTTGTTGTTACTTAAAAGCATAAATAAAAGAAGTAAACACAACTAAATGAATCAACAACCAATATAACGAGATAGTATCAATGGAAATGAAACTAGGGATTCGATTTCACCATTGCTCAATTAAATCCATGTTTGTCAAGTTAGTTTATACTCATTCATCTACCTATTTCTTGAGTTTGTTTCACTTGGATATGATTGATGCGTGATTTATACGCACACAAATTAAACCCTCTTTTTATCAATTGTAGTATAGGTGCAAGTAGGGATCGTTCTGGACCGGGGATTAGGAGGG
This sequence comes from Pyrus x bretschneideri, assembly GCF_019419815.1. Taxonomy (NCBI): domain Eukaryota; kingdom Viridiplantae; phylum Streptophyta; class Magnoliopsida; order Rosales; family Rosaceae; genus Pyrus; species Pyrus x bretschneideri. The sequence goes on along the minus strand of NW_025999400.1, from coordinate 581,286 downwards.
ATTGTTAATCACTTGGATTTGACTCAAAAACATAAAAACACAATATAAAACACTAAACTAGACTCAAAGAATTTAAAAATACTTTAAAACATAAACTAAACAGATTCTAAGCATTAAAGAACAAGAAAGTAAAGGGGGGTTTAGGTTTTACGAAAATTGAAATAACGAAACAAGTTAATAAACTAGACAGAATGTAAATATGAATGTGATGGAATTGAATGGATGAATGCTAGCTAAGGGGTTCATCTCCACATATGTTACACTTGCATAATAAAAAGATTTCCAATTGCATTTCAATAAATTATGAATTCTCATCACCCCGGGTTAATTAGTTCCGCTTAAATTAACCGTCAAGTTTTCCTTAAGTTAATGAATTGGATGGGTTAGCGCAACGCAATTCACTACATTCTCCAAAAGTCCTTTACGTGAACAGCACAATAAAGATACAATCAAAGATCATTAAGCATTATGAAAACTATAAGTGTTGACGAGGCATTCGTTACTATGATGAGCATGAAACTCGTGCCAAGAATTCATTTAACGCGATTGTTTATAAGCAACCTCCACTACTTGTGAATATAAGTTCATAACGATTAGGTGAAACTCACTTATATTCTAGCGTCATATTCATGCATGAAAATTAAGCGTGCACTCTCAATAAACATACATAAATAAGTTATCAATCAAACGGTTAAACAAATTGAATCCACAACTTATGAAACGCAATTAGAAGTAATCAAATCAAAATGCAAGCATAAACATTTATTTCGAATCCCCCCCTAGCCAAGGGGGGTTTAGTTCCTCATGGTACAAAACAAAGAGAATCAAAGAAACACCTAAACATTCCAACAACTCAAACTTGAATTGTATGAACGTTTAGGCCCTCTTCTCTTCCATTCCTCATTCGTACAAAACAAAGAGTATTGAAATTAAACATTGAAATCAAAGAAACACCTAAACATTCCAACAACTCAAACTTGAATTGTATGAACGTTTAGGCCCTCTTCTCTTCCTCTTCGTTGTAGCATAAGGTCTAGGGATAGTTGGTTGGGGGGATGGAAGTGTGGAATGGAGTGGGGAGTGATGGAAATGGAAGATGGTTTTTGGATTGTAAGGGAGATACACGGCTAAGAGAGAAAGGGATGTGTTTGTGGTGTGTTGTGTATGAAATGAGATGATCATGAATGAATGAATGCAAGGGTATTTATAGGAGTAATTGATAGGAGCATATTTATGCGACTTAAATGGCTTGTTCTCGTACATTTACGTTATGTTTCTTTAGTTATTTTAGTACTTTAAGCTATTTTCGTGTGTTTGTAGGTCCAAAGGGCTAAAGGAGCAAAAAGATGCATTTTGGAGATTTTTGGAGCACTTTTGGGCTAAGGACGGATAGCTTATGCTTGAAGCCAAAGTGTTGGACGAAATTGAAGACCTAATTGGAGCCAAAGTGTTGGAACCTTGTTCTCTTTAGTTTTAGGACATTTAAACCTTTCCTAATCCCAATCATGCCATGCATAACACACATCCATTCTAACACATTGTCATTGCACATGCATTTCCTTCATTAGTTAACCCACATGCACTTATCACTTATCATCACCACATATCATATCACTTAATCACTTATCACTTATCATCACCACTTAACCACTTATCATATCATAACCACATATCATATCACTTATCACTTATTACTTCACCTACAACATCCACCTACTTCACCTACAACATCCACCCACTTCACCTACAACATCCACCTACTTCACCTACAACATCCACCCACTTCACCTACAACATCCACCTACTTCACCTACAACATCCACCTACTTCACCTACAAATGACATAGCCATATGTTCCCTCCACTACTCCTATAAATACCCTTGCATTCATTCATTCATGGACATCTCATTTCATACACAACACATTACAAACACATTCTCCCTTCCCTAGCCGTGAGCTTCCCATCTCTCCCTATTAATCCAAACACCATCCTTCCATCTCCACAACTCCTCTTCCATTCCTCCACCATTCCCCAAACCATTCACACCATCAAACCATCCTTAGACCTTGTGATACAACGAAGAGGAAGATAAGAGGGCCTAAACGTTCATACAATTCAAGTTTGAGTTGTTGGAATGTTTAGGTGTTTCTTTGATTTCAATGTTTAATTTCAATACTCTTTGTTTTGTACGAATGAGGAATGGAAGAGAAGAGGGCCTAAACGTTCATACAATTCAAGTTTGAGTTGTTGGAATGTTTAGGTGTTTCTTTGATTCTCTTTGTTTTGTACCATGAGGAACTAAACCCCCCTTGGCTAGGGGGGGATTCGAAATAAATGTTTATGCTTGCATTTTAATTTGATTACTTCTAATTGCGTTTCATAAGTTGTGGATTCAATTTGTTTAACCGTTTGATTGATAACTTATTTATGTATGTTTATTGAGAGTGCACACTTAATTTTCATGCATGAATATGACGCTAGAATACAAGTGAGTTTCACCTAATAGTTACGAACTTATATTCACAAGTAGTGGAGGTTGCTTGTAAACAATCGCGTTAAACGAATTCTTGGCATAAGTTTCATGCGTATTCCATAGTAACGAATGCCTCGTCAAAACTTATAATCTTCATAGAGCGTAATGATTCTTGCTTGTATCTCTATTATGCAATCATGTAGGGGACTTGTGGGGAATGTTTTGGGTTGTCGTATGCAATCATCCAATTCAATAACGTTAGGAAGATTTGAAGGTTAATTTAAGCGGATCTAATTAACTTGGAGTGTTGAGAATTAATGATTTATTGAAACGCAATTGGAAATCATTTTATTATGCAAGTGTAACATATGTGGAGATGACCCCCTTAGCTATTCTATCATCCATTCATTCCATTTCATCAATTTCATATTTACATTCTGTTTTAATTTGTTCATTTAATTTAATTTCGTATAAACTTAAATCCCCCTTTACTTTAATGTCAATTTAGTTAGAAATCATTTTAGTTTGTGTTTTTAAAAAGCATTTTGAGTCTTTGGTTTTTCTTAGTGTTTTAAAGATTAGTTTTGCATTCTTTAAGTCTAGTATAGTGTTTTATATTGTGTTTTTACGTTTTTGAGTCAAATCCAAGTGATTAACAATCCCTCCTAATCCCCGGTCCAGAACGATCCCTACTTATACATTTACTACAACTTGACGAAAAGAGGGTTTAATTTGTGTGCGCATTAATGCTCGCATCAAATTTTGGCGCCGTTGCCGGGGATTAGCAACTTTGCTAATCCCTTGGTTCTTTTTTTTTTTTTTTTTGGTTTAGTTGTTTTCGTTTTAGTTTCTAACTTAATGTTGTTTTCTTTGTTAGTTGTTACTTTTGATATTTGATTTAGTTCTCTTTCTTTGATTTTAGGTACTAGAGAAGTAAGATATGGATTTTGCTAGCATTCAAGCTCAATTGGCAAATCTTACTTCTAAATTGTCGCCGTATGCCGAAAGGACCACAATGCAGAGTGTCCCTACATTTGGTGCTTCATATAGGCAAGGATTTCAAGCCAATCAATGTCCACAAAGAGATTGGAGGGATCATTCAAACTCTATATGGTGGGAAGATCAACAAGTTCAACGTGAAGCATATTGGCAACCATATGAGGAGTTCTATTCAAGACCTATGCAGCCACCACAACTTCATATGCAATATGCTCAATTAAATTCAAGTTCGCCAATAGATTATAATCAAATTCTTAATGAAATAAATTCTTTGGCGCAGGGATCACAAAATCAAGCCAAGGAGGCTCAACAAGAAGCATATTGGCAACCATATGAGGAGTTCAATACAACACCTATGCAGCCACCACAACCTCCCCCACAACAATTCCAATCAAGTTCAAGTATGTCCATGGATAATGATAAAAATTTTCAATTACTAACCTCTTTGGCGCAGGGGTCACAAAATCAAGCCAAGGAGTTGGGTAAATTGGACGAGCAATTTGGGCAGATTATGGAGTTCATGAAACAAATTCAAGAGCAAAGTGAACTCTCCAACTCAACTATTGAAAACTCGAAGGAAGATTTTGAAATCCATAATGCTATCACTTTGGGAAGTGCTATGGAGGTTGGAGCTGACCTAAAAATGTCCAAACATAGCCTAGAAGTGGATGAAGAGCTGCTAATTGAGGAGGAGGAAGAAGACATGCACACGGCAAGGGTAGAACAACCCTTGCCGCAGCCCCCTAAGCCCTCTAAACCACCCACCACCAGTAAGGACGTCCCAATTCCATGTTATTCTGATGTTATTCCACCCAATGTCCCTTTTCCTAGCAGGTTTTTGATTCCCAACCAAGAAGAGAGTAAAAAGGACATCGTGGAAGCCTTCCCAAAGGTGCAAAATGCTATTCAAATTCTTGGTGCAACACAGCAAGTTTTAGATGGTGTTGAATTCTTCAAAGGACTTTGTACACCAAGAAGAATGATTCAAGAGAAGGTAGTGGCTGGAGAAGATGTAGAAGGCATCAAAGAGGACATATTTGAAACCACAATTCCCAAGGAAGTTGGATTTTATGACACGGGACAAGTCATAACTTTCGAAGGGGTGTTTATTCTGGAGTTCATTTTGGAGCACACAGGTAAGCCGCCTGATGCGAGAATTATACGCGCATAAATTAAACCCTTTTTTTGACAATTGTAGTATAAGTATAAGTAGGGATCGTTCTGGACCGGGGATTATGAGGGATTGCAAATCACTTGGAAACTGACTCAAAAACGTAAAAACACAATATAAAACACTATACTAGACTCAAAGTATGCAAAACTTAACAACGTAAAATACTTAAAACAAATCAAATGATTAAGACTTAACAAAAGATGGGGGGGGATTGAGTTTGATTTGACGAGATTAAATAAAATGCACAAATTGTAATTAAAGACAAAATGTAAATATGAATGTGATGAAAATATGGATGATGGAATAGCCAAGGGGTTCTTCTCCACACATGTTATACTTGCATAATAAAATGATTTCCAATTGCATTTCAATAAACCATGAAACTCAACGCCCCGGGTCAATTAGGTCCGCTTAAATTAACCGTCAAGTTTTCCTTAAGTTAATGAATTGGATGGATTTGCGCAACGCAATTCACAACATTCTCCAAAAGTCCTTTACGTGAAAAACACAATAAAGATACAATCAAAGATCACTAAGCATCATGAAAACTATAAGTGTTGACGAGGCATTCGTTACTATGGAATACGCATGAAACTTATGCCAAGAATTCGTTTAATGCGATTGTTTAAAAGCAACCTCCACTACTTGTGAATATAAGTTCGTAACTATTATGTGAAACTCACTTATATTCTAGCGTCATATTCATGCATGAAAATTAAGCGCGCATTCTCAATAAACATACATAAATAAGTTATCAATCAAACAGTTAAACAAATTGAATCCACAACTTATGAAACGCAATTAGAAGTAATCAAATCAAAATGCAAGCATAAACATATATTTCGAATCACCCCCTAGCTAAAGGGGGGTTTAGTTCCTCATACAAAACAAAGAGAATTGAAATTAAACATTGAAATCAAAGAAACGCCTAAACATTCCAACAACTCAAACTTGAATTGTATGAACGTTTAGGCCCTCTTCTCTTCCTCTTTATTGTAGCATAAGGTCTAGGGATAATTGGTTTGGGGGATAATTGCATTTCAATAAATTATGAAACTCATCACCCCGGGTTAATTAGGTCCGCTTAAATTAACCGTCAAGTTTTCCTTAAGTTAATGAATTGGATGATTGCATACGACAACCCAAAGCATTCCCCACAAGTTCCCTACATGAATTGCATAATAGAGATACAAGCAAGAATCAGTAAGTTCTTTGAAAACTATAAGTGTTGACGAGGCATTCGTTACTATGATTGCATGAAACTTATGCCAAGAATTTATTTAACGCGATTGTTTATAAGCAACCTCCACTACTTGTGAATATAAGTTCATAACGATTAGGTGAAACTCACTTATATTCTAGCGTCATATTCATGCATGAAAATTAAGCGTGCACTCTCAATAAACATACATAAATAGGTTATCAATCAAACGGTTAAACAAATTGAATCCACAACTTATGAAACGCAATTAGAAGTAATCAAATCAAAATGCAAGCATAAACATATATTTCGAATCACCCCCTAGCTAAGGGGGGGTTTAGTTCCTCATACAAAACAAAAAGAATTAAAATTAAACATTGAAATCAAAGAAACGCCTAAACATTCCAACAACTCAAACTTGAATTGTATGAACGTTTAGGCCCTCTTCTCTTCCTCTTTATTGTAGCATAAGGTCTAAGGATAGTTGGTTTGGGGGAATGGAAGTGTGGAATGGAGTGAGGAGTGATGGAAATGGAAAGATGGTTGGTGTTTGGATTATAAGGGAAGGGGGACTCACGGCAATGAGGGAATGGAAGTGTTTGTGGTGTGTTGTGTATGAAAATGAGATCTCCATGAATGAATGAATGCAAGGGTATTTATAGGAGTAGTGGAGGGAACATATGGCTATGTCATTTGTAGGTGAAGTAGGTGGATGTTGTAGGTGAAGTAGGTGGATGTTGTAGGTGAAGTGGATGTTGTAGGTGAAGTAGGTGGATGTTGTAGGTGAAGTGGGTGGATGTTGTAGGTGAAGTAGGTGGATGTTGTAGGTGAAGTAGGTGGATGTTATGTTAAGTGATAAGTGATATGATATGTGGTTATGATATGATAAGTGGTTAAGTGGTATGATATGTGGTGATGATAAGTGATAAGTGCATGTGGGTTAACTAATGAAGGAAATGCATGTGCAATGACAATGTGTTAGAATGGATGTGTGTTATGCATGGCATGATTGGGATTAGGAAAGGTTTAAATGTCCTAAAACTAAAGAGAACAAGGTTCCAACACTTTGGCTCCAATTAGGTCTTCAATTTCGTCCAACACTTTGGCTTCAAGCATAAGCTATCCGTCCTTAGCCCAAAAGTGCTCCAAAAGTCTCCAAAATGCATCTTTTTGCTCCTTTAGCCCTTTGGACCTACAAACACACGAAAATAGCTTAAAGTACTAAAATAACTAAAGAAACATAACGTAAATGTACGAGAACAAGCCATTTAAGTCGCATAAATATGCTCCTATCAAATACCCCCACACTTAGCTTTTGCTAGTCCTCGAGCAAAACAGAAAAACAAAACAAAAAGAACAAAACACAACCTACACCTTCCAACAATCGTATCAGGGACTTCCAATGCACATGACAAGTTAAAAATCATTATTCTCACAGATTTGAGCCATCTTTACACTTAAGTACATTCTTAATCATAGTCACCACATACTAGTTCACAATTAAGCAATTAAAACACATTTCAAATGTAGTAACATGCCTTTAGAGAATTCCCTCAATTTCTTACTAAATGTACTCTCGTTTTTCACACAGATTTTCTGACTACACACCCTACACTAGGTATATGTGAGAAGATTGATGTAAACATGTAAACGAACACTCACATATGTTATAATAAGGAAAGCATTTTCTGGAGTTAATAAGCATGTTTAGATATGATCTCATGAATGGAATGCTACTACTTAGACGCGAGAACCAGTGATACCATATGCTCATACCAAGTTCAAACTCCACAAATTGAAATACACAACACTCAAGATAGAAGTCAAGGGTTGTAACGGGGCTTGGGGTATGTGGATAACAAAGAAGGGATATGGAAAACAAAGGTTTTTAAAGAAATAGTGAGCAAAGCATTTGAATCAACTTAGAATTCACTTTTGAATGAAAACTCAACTTTTGAACAAAAAGGGAGAATTTAGACAATTTACGCCCAGAATTGGTGTTTTGGAACCTTTCTTCAATCACTTATTCTTTCATTTTTTTTTTTAAGCTCTTTTTTCTTTCTTTCTTTCTTTTCTCTTTTCTTTTGAATCTCAAAACATAAACACTTAAACATTCTCTCCCCCACACTAATTTTCTTTCATAATGTAACTCAAACGGAATTCAATTAAGTCATGCTCACTATCTTTTAAGAACAAGGGTGGGGATTGTCCTAAACTAGGCTAGGTGAGGAAAATGTGGGTAAACAAAGAATAAAGGCTAAACAAGGCTCAACAGGGTTAAAACTTACAACATATACGCAGTATGGGAAGTAAGGCTATTTGGCTATGGTGGTGGTCACTACACAACTTCTTCTTGAATATGTGTTATGCAAATCAATAACATGCTTTGAATGAAATGGACATGAGTTCTAGCATTTAGTTCTATCATGATACAATTGCATTCTAAGTAGCAACCAAGCAAGGAATAATGAGATCATGCAACAACTTTAGAAAATAAAGAATCACAGAAAATAACTCTCCAAAGAAAGTAATGGCTCGAGTCTCACAGGGATGTAGCGTTTGTTTGAGTTTCTTCCTTCAAGCATGTTCCAAAAACGAATTTTTCTTTTATGATTGCATGTGAAGTCATACATTATAACCATAACCAAGCATATACCAAGAGTAAATCAAACTTTTCTCTATGTTTTTAACTCTTTCTAACCGTCATGCAATTATAAACCAAATCCTTATCATTGTGTTGGAAGGTACCCTAAGACACAAACACACAAAAACGACTTTTAAAACAACTCTTTTTGGGTTTTTCAAAACAATTTTTCAAATTTTTATGGGATTTTCGAATTATAAAACAAAACACACTAAAACACTCTAAAACAACTTAAAAACACCTTAAAACAGCAAGGAACAACATTAGAAGTTATGGTGGATAAAACCCTACGAATTTGCATCAAAACACTTTAGTTACCCCCCCACACTTAAATCAAACATTGTCCTCAATGTTTTAAGCATAGATTCACACAAAACATAAGTAAACACACAAAAAGCAACTAAACATATTAAACATGGCATAATGTAATTAACAAAGAGAAGAGTTTAGGGACGCAAATCTGGTTATGGAGTGTAAATTCCCTCTTCTCCTTGGTGATTGCATTGAGGCTTTGATCTTTGTGATTCCACAGGCTTACTCTTGAACTGGTTTCTGCCCATCGTTGATTTTCCTTTGTGCTACTTCTTGAACTGGGCAGCAGGATGGTTCTTTTGGTTTCCCCCGAAGGTCTGAGCTTCCTCCTGTTATCTGTTTCTTTGTTCAATCTTTGCAGGAGTGGTCCCTTCTCTGGAAGTGTAACAACCGTTGAAGATGACTACTCGAGAGCAACGCTAGGTAAGCAATCAGGAATAGATTCCAGGCAGTTGGCTCCAGATCGGAAGACTGACTCCAAGTGCCGGCTGATTGCTTCTTTTACTTTGCCATGCAAGTAAGAACAAGGACAAAGAAAAAGACAGGGAAAGAGCATGATATGAGATACTTTTGCTTTTGACCTTGATGATATGAGATACCTTTGCTTTGAAGAAGCGGTGAATGAATCAGTACATGCTTCAATCCGCCGTTTCCTCCTGGGTCATATGTACTCCAGGCATCTGGTATCATCTTTGGGGAAGAAGAAAGAATTGAGTATTTTGAAAGGCTTTGCTGGGAGTGCGCCCTCAGAGGTGAGGGAGAGTTGGGCATTTTCTTCAGGTTTGCCCTGCCATAAAAGACGAAGGTCGACATATATAGAGATAATATCAAGTGGTGGTACTTTTTACCCTTGTCGACAAACGTTTTGATCCCGCAAATCCGGCTCTTTGAAATTGTGGCGCCTCTTCGATCTTTGAATACGCCTCTTCGATTTCTGAGCAGGCGCCCCTTCGACTTCTGAACGACGCCCCTTCGCTTTCTGAACGACACGTGGTAGTGCAGATGCGGCTCCTTTTGACAAAGTTGCACGCGTCTTCTGAAAAGCAGAGAAAGCGTCGCCGAACTTTGCGCTTGTCGGCTAAAGATGTGTAGATGCGATGATGGCCTCCACGTGTTTTCAGCTTTGTCAGAAATCTTTTGACAAAGTTGAACGCGTTTTCTGAAAAGCCGAGGGAGCGTCGCCTAAATTACGCCGGAAAATCCGGCTCTTTGAATCGGTGGACGCGTCGTCTTGGCTTTTTATAGAGCTATCAATCACCCCAACACACACACTCTGAAGATTTCCCATTCCTGAAACTCGACTCCGGCCCTTTGTGAAATTTTAACTCCATCCACCCCATCTCTTTGAACACTTTTGAAAAATGGCAAACCCATCGAACCTTAGCTTAGAATTGAGTCTCAGCAGTGATACGGCCGCGCCGCGTCAAGGTAACGTATGGCGCCCTTCTTTCTTATCTTCTAACGGTCCTCTTTCAGGTGAAGACTCTGTGATGCAGGACGCCACAACAGCTACAATAGTAGCTAGGAACCTCCTTACTCCAAAAGATAGTAGGCTGCTGTCAGGACGGTCCGATGAGTTGGCCGTTCAAGAATCCCTCGCACTTAGTGTTCAGTGTGCGAGTTCTGTGTCCAACATGGGCCAACGCCTGCTTGCCCGCTCCCGTCAGGTGGAATCTTTGATGGCAGAGGTGGAAAGTCTCAAGCAGGAGATCAAACTGCTTAAGTACGAGAATAGAAGTTTGCACGTGCTTGCGAACAACTATTCGACGGGTATGAAGAGGAAGCTTGATGAGCTACAAGAATCCAATGGTCGGATGCAAAGTGACCGTCAAAGGCTTGCGGCTTACTTCCAGAGGCACATTTTTCCGGGCTCATCCAGCGTTTGGCCAAGTATTGAGGCCTCTTCTTTGATGCCTCCCGCTCCGATACCTTCCGCCCCGATGCCTTCCGCCTCGATGCCTTCTGCTCCAATGCCTTCCGCATCTATGCCTCCTGCTTCTAGAGTTTTGCCCAGTAGTGGGGCTTCAAGTAAACGCCCTTTGTGAAGCTCCATCATTCTGCCATGTTTTTTTTTTTTTTTTTTTTTTTTTTTTTATAAATAAAATCAAACGGCATGGAATTGGTCCTTGAATGGAAGGTGATACTTGAAATGAACCGGCATTGGTTCAAATTCTAAAGTGGGTGCCTGGATCATTAACCACATGTTAGTATAAAAGAAAATTGAAATTCGGGGAGGCGGCTTACCTGTGTGCTCCAAAATGAACTCCAGAATAAACACCCCTTCGAAAGTTATGACTTGTCCCGTGTCATAAAATCCAACTTCCTTGGGAATTGTGGTTTCAAATATGTCCTCTTTGATGCCTTCTACATCTTCTCCAGCCACTACCTTCTCTTGAATCATTCTTCTTGGTGTACAAAGTCCTTTGAAGAATTCAACACCATCTAAAACTTGCTGTGTTGCACCAAGAATTTGAATAGCATTTTGCACCTTTGGGAAGGCTTCCACGATGTCCTTTTTACTCTCTTCTTGGTTGGGAATCAAAAACCTGCTAGGAAAAGGGACATTGGGTGGAATAACATCAGAATAACATGGAATTGGGACGTCCTTACTGGTGGTGGGTGGTTTAGAGGGCTTAGGGGGCTGCGGCAAGGGTTGTTCTACCCTTGCCGTGTGCATGTCTTCTTCCTCCTCCTCAATTAGCAGCTCTTCATCCACTTCTAGGCTATGTTTGGACATTTTTAGGTCAGCTCCAACCTCCATAGCACTTCCCAAAGTGATAGCATTATGGATTTCAAAATCTTCCTTCGAGTTTTCAATAGTTGAGTTGGAGAGTTCACTTTGCTCTTGAATTTGTTTCATGAACTCCATAATCTGCCCAAATTGCTCGTCCAATTTACCCAACTCCTTGGCTTGATTTTGTGACCCCTGCGCCAAAGAGGTTAGTAATTGAAAATTTTTATCATTATCCATGGACATACTTGAACTTGATTGGAATTGTTGTGGGGGAGGTTGTGGTGGCTGCATAGGTGTTGTATTGAACTCCTCATATGGTTGCCAATATGCTTCTTGTTGAGCCTCCTTGGCTTGATTTTGTGACCCCTGCGCCAAAGAATTTATTTCATTAAGAATTTGATTATAATCTATTGGCGAACTTGAATTTAATTGAGCATATTGCATATGAAGTTGTGGTGGCTGCATAGGTCTTGAATAGAACTCCTCATATGGTTGCCAATATGCTTCACGTTGAACTTGTTGATCTTCCCACCATATAGAGTTTGAATGATCCCTCCAATCTCTTTGTGGACATTGATTGGCTTGAAATCCTTGCCTATATGAAGCACCAAATGTAGGGACACTCTGCATTGTGGTCCTTTCGGCATACGGCGACAATTTAGAAGTAAGATTTGCCAATTGAGCTTGAATGCTAGCAAAATCCATATCTTACTTCTCTAGTACCTAAAATCAAAGAAAGAGAACTAAATCAAATATCAAAAGTAACAACAAACAAAGAAAACAACATTAAGTTAGAAACTAAAACGAAAACAACTAAACCAAAAAAAAAAGAAAAGAACCAAGGGATTAGCAAAGTTGCTAATCCCCGGCAACGGCGCCAAAATTTGATGCGAGAATTATACGCGCATAAATTAAACCCTTTTTTTGACAATTGTAGTATAAGTATAAGTAGGGATCGTTCTGGACCGGGGATTAGGAGGGATTGCAAATCACTTGGAAACTGACTCAAAAACGTAAAAACACAATATAAAACACTATACTAGACTCAAAGTATGCAAAACTTAACAACGTAAAATACTTAAAACAAATCAAATGATTAAGACTTAACAAAAGATGGGGGGGGGATTGAGTTTGATTTGACGAGATTAAATAAAATGCACAAATTGTAATTAAAGACAAAATGTAAATATGAATGTGATGAAAATATGGATGATGGAATAGCCAAGGGGTTCTTCTCCACACATGTTACACTTGCATAATAAAATGATTTCCAATTGCATTTCAATAAATTATGAAACTCATCACCCCGGGTTAATTAGGTCCGCTTAAATTAACCGTCAAGTTTTCCTTAAGTTAATGAATTGGATGATTGCATACGACAACCCAAAGCATTCCCCACAAGTTCCCTACATGAATTGCATAATAGAGATACAAGCAAGAATCATTAAGTTCTTTGAAAACTATAAGTGTTGACGAGGCATTCGTTACTATGATTGCATGAAACTTATGCCAAGAATTTATTTAACGCGATTGTTTATAAGCAACCTCCACTACTTGTGAATATAAGTTCATAACGATTAGGTGAAACTCACTTATATTCTAGCGTCATATTCATGCATGAAAATTAAGCGTGCACTCTCAATAAACATACATAAATAGGTTATCAATCAAACGGTTAAACAAATTGAATCCACAACTTATGAAATGCAATTAGAAGTAATCAAATCAAAATGCAAGCATAAACATATATTTCGAATCACCCCCTAGCTAACGGGGGGTTTAGTTCCTCATACAAAACAAAGAGAATTAAAATTAAACATTGAAATCAAAGAAACACCTAAACATTCCAACAACTCAAACTTGAATTGTATGAACGTTTAGGCCCTCTTCTCTTCCTCTTTATTGTAGCATAAGGTCTAAGGATAGTTGGTTTGGGGGAATGGAAGTGTGGAATGGAGTGAGGAGTGATGGAAATGGAAAGATGGTTGGTGTTTGGATTATAAGGGAAGGGGGACTCACGGCAATGAGGGAATGGAAGTGTTTGTGGTGTGTTGTGTATGAAAATGAGATCTCCATGAATGAATGAATGCAAGGGTATTTATAGGAGTAGTGGAGGGAACATATGGCTATGTCATTTGTAGGTGAAGTAGGTGGATGTTGTAGGTGAAGTAGGTGGATGTTGTAGGTGAAGTGGATGTTGTAGGTGAAGTAGGTGGATGTTGTAGGTGAAGTGGGTGGATGTTGTAGGTGAAGTAGGTGGATGTTGTAGGTGAAGTAGGTGGATGTTATGTTAAGTGATAAGTGATATGATATGTGGTTATGATATGATAAGTGGTTAAGTGGTATGATATGTGGTGATGATAAGTGATAAGTGCATGTGGGTTAACTAATGAAGGAAATGCATGTGCAATGACAATGTGTTAGAATGGATGTGTGTTATGCATGGCATGATTGGGATTAGGAAAGGTTTAAATGTCCTAAAACTAAAGAGAACAAGGTTCCAACACTTTGGCTCCAATTAGGTCTTCAATTTCGTCCAACACTTTGGCTTCAAGCATAAGCTATCCGTCCTTAGCCCAAAAGTGCTCCAAAAGTCTCCAAAATGCATCTTTTTGCTCCTTTAGCCCTTTGGACCTACAAACACACGAAAATAGCTTAAAGTACTAAAATAACTAAAGAAACATAACGTAAATGTACGAGAACAAGCCATTTAAGTCGCATAAATATGCTCCTATCACCGCCTCCCCGAATTTCAATTTTCTTTTATACTAACATGTGGTTAATGATCCAGGCACCCACTTTAGAATTTGAACCAATGCCGGTTCACTTCAAGTATCACCTTCCATTCAAGGACCAATTCCATGCCGTTTGATTTTATTTATGTAAAAAAAAAAAAAAAAAAAAAACATGGCAGAATGATGGAGCTTCACAAAGGGCGTTTACTTGAAGCCCCACTACTGGGCAAAACTCTAGAAGCAGGAGGCATAGATGCGGAAGACATCGGAGCAGAAGGCATCGAGGCGGAAGGCATCGGGGCGGAAGGTATCGGAGCGGGAGGCATCAAAGAAGAGGCCTCAATACTTGGCCAAACGCTGGATGAGCCCGGAAAAATGTGCCTCTGGAAGTAAGCCGCAAGCCTTTGACGGTCAGTTTGACGGTCACTTTGCATCCGACCATTGGATTCTTGTAGCTCATCAAGCTTCCTCTTCATACCCGTCGAATAGTTGTTGGCAAGCACGTGCAAACTTCTATTCTCGTACTTAAGCAGTTTGATCTCCTGCTTGAGACTTTCCACCTCTGCCATCAAAGATTCCACCTGACGGGAGTGGGCAAGCAGGCGTTGGCCCATGTTGGACACAGAACTCGCACACTGAACACTAAGTGCGAGGGATTCTTGAACGGCCAACTCATCGGACCGTCCTAACAGCAGCCTACTATCTTTTGGAGTAAGGAGGTTCCTAGCTACTATTGTAGCTGTTGTGGCGTCCTGCATCACAGAGTCTTCACCTGAAAGAGGACCGTTAGAAGATAAGAAAGAAGGGCGCCATACGTTACCTTGACGCGGCGCGGCCGTATCACTGCTGAGACTCAATTCTAAGCTAAGGTTCGATGGGTTTGCCATTTTTCAAAAGTGTTCAAAGAGATGGGGTGGATGGAGTTAATTCTCAAAGGGCCGGAGTCGATTTTCAAGAATGGGAATTCTTCAGAGTGTGTTTGTTGTGGTGATCGATAGCTCTATAAGAAGCCAAGGCGACGCGTCCACCAATTCGAAAAGCCGGAATTTCCGGCGTAATTTAGGCGACGCGTTCTCTGCTTTTCAGAAGACGCGTTCAACTTTGTCAAAAGATTTCTGACAAAGCTAAAAACACGTGGAGGCCATCATCGCAACTACACATCTTTAGCCGACAAAGCGCAAAGTTCGGCGACGCTTTCTCTGCTTTTCAGAAGACGTGTGCAGCTTTGTCAAAATGAGCCGCATCTGCACTACCACGTGTCCTTCAGAAAGCGAATGGGCGTCGTTCAGAAATCGAAGGGGCGCCTGCTCAGAAATCGAAGAGGCGTATTCAAAGATCGAAGAGGCGCCACTATTTCAAAGAGCCGGATTTGCGGGATCAAAACGTTTGTCGACAAGGGTAAAAAGTACCACCACTTGATATTATCTCTATATATGTCGACCTTCGTCTTTTATGGCAGGGCAAACCTGAAGAAAATGCCCAACTCTCCCTCACCTCTGAGGGCGCACTCCCAGCAAAGCCTTTCAAATTACTCAATTCTTTCTTCTTCCCCAAAGATGATACCAGATGCCTGGAGTACATATGACCCAGGAGGAAACGGCGGATTGAAGCATGTGCTGATTCATTCACCGCTTCTTCAAAGCAAAGGTATCTCATATCATCAAGGTCAAAAGCAAAAGTATCTCATATCATGCTCTTTCCCTGTCTTTTTCTTTGTCCTTGTTCTTACTTGCATGGCAAAGTAAAAGAAGCAATCAGCCGGCACTTGGAGTCAGTCTTCCGATCTGGAGCCAACTGCCTGGAATCTATTCCTGATTGCTTACCTAGCGTTGCTCTCGAGTAGTCATCTTCAACGGTTGTTACACTTCTAGAGAAGGGACCACTCCTGCAAAGATTGAACAAAGAAACAGATAACAGGAGGAAGCTCAGACCTTCGGGGGAAACCAAAAGAACCATCCTGCTGCCCAGTTCAAGAAGTAGCACAAAGGAAAATCAACGATGGGCAGAAACCAGTTCAAGAGTAAGCCTGTGGAATCACAAAGATCAAAGCCTCAATGCAATCACCAAGGAGAAGAGGGAATTTACACTCCATAACCAGATTTGCGTCCCTAAACTCTTCTCTTTGTTAATTACATTATGCCATGTTTAATATGTTTTAGTTGCTTTTTATGTGTTTACTTATGTTTTGTGTGAATCTATGCTTAAAACATTGAGGACAATGTTTGATTTAACTGTGGGTGATAGGAGCATATTCATGCGACTTAAATGGCTTGTTCCCGTGCATTTACGTTATGTTTCTCTCGTTATTTTAGTCCTTTATGCTTCTTTTGTGTGTTTTCAGGTTCTAAGGGCCTAGGGAGCAAGAAAGTGCATTTTGAGGCCATTTGGAGCATTTTTGGGCATGGATTGGATAGCTTATCCATGGAGCCAAGAGGATGGACGAATTTGAAGGCCTTGTATGCACTTGAAGACACAAAACAATGGCTCTAGCCCAATCAAACACATTATGCCATACAAACCAACCTATTTTAGGCCCATCCTATGTACTTAAACCCTAGCCCTTTAAACTAATTCATTTATCACTTATCAAACCATTCACTTATCACTCACCACATATCATTCACTTATCACTTAACATATCATTCATTTATTTCACTTCCATACTCCTCTTAATTCCACATGCATTCTCACACATGCACATCATTCACTCACATTTCCACCATTCATTCTTTATTCCTTTCCAAACATCTCACATGCATTTCCACCTTCCTACTTCATCATTTCACCACATTCTCCCTCTTTAACTCACATGCATTCATCATAATTCACAACACAAAACAACTTCATTGCCGTGGGTTCCCATTTCCTTTCCAAACATCTCACATGCATTTCTTCATTATTTCCTAACCCTACATGCATTATTTATTGCATCTTCACATGCATTCACACACACTTTACACATTCAAACCGTGAGCTCCCATTCCTATATGCCATTTTCAGATTTCCACCCACTAACCTAGTCATCAACACATGCACTTCCACCTTTCATCCACAATGATTCATGATTCATTCACTTTGCATCCTTTAAATCACATACTTTTCCATCATTAATTAGCCACTTGCATCTTAAACAAACAACCATATGTTCCCTCCACTACTCCTATAAATACCCTTGCATTCATTCATTCAAGAACATCTCATTCACAACACAACACACCACAAACACTTCCATTCCTTCTCTTTGCCGTGAGTCCCCTTAAAATCCAAAACCATCTTTCCATTTCCACCACTTCCCAACCCTCCAAACCACTCCTCTACCATTTCCATAATTCCCCAAACCTCACCTTAGACCTTGTGCTACAACAACGAGGAAGATAAGAGGGCCTAAACGTTCATACAATTCAAGTTTGAGTTGTTGGAATGTTTAGGTGTTTCTTTGATTTCAAAGTTTAAATTCAATTCTCTTTGTTTTGTACGTATGAGGAATGGAAGAGAAGAGTGCCTAAACGTTCATACAATTCAAGTTTGAGTTGTTGGAATGTTTAGGTGTTTCTTTAATTTCAAAGTTATGAGGAAATAAACCCCCCCTTTAGCTAGGGGGTGATTCGAAATAAATGTTTATACTTGCATTTTGATTTGATTACCTTTCGTTGGAATTTCATAAGTTTTGAATTCAATTTGTTTAACCGTTTGATTGATAACTTATTTATGAATGTTTATTAAGAATGCGCGCTTAATTTTCATGCATAAATATGACGCTAGAATATAAGTGAATTTCACCTAATCGTTATGAACTTATATTCACAAGTAGTGGAGGTTGCTTATAAACAATCGCGTTAAACGAATTCTTGGCATAAGTTTCATGCGTATTCCATAGTAACGAATGCCTCGTCAACACTTATAGTTTTCATAATGCTTAATGATCTTTGATTGTATCTTTATTGTGCTTTTCACGTAAAGGACTTTTGGAGAATGTGGTGAATTGCGTTGCGCTAACCCATCCAATTCATTAACTTAAGGAGAACTTGACGGTTAATTTAAGCGGACCTAATTAACCCGGGGCGTTGAGTTTCATAATTTATCGAAAGACCAACTGAGAATCAATCTTGTATGCAAGTGTAACATGTATGGAGATGAACCCCTTAGCTAGCATTCATCCATAAATTTCATATTTACATTCTGTCTAGTTTATTAACTTGTTTCGTTATTTCAATTTTCGTAAAAACCTCAATCCCCCTTTTGCTTTAATGTTCATTTTAGTTAGAATTCAATTTAGTTTGTGTTTTTAAAGCATTTTGAGTTTTTGGTTTGTCTTAGTGTTTTAAACTTTAATTTTGCATTCTTTGAGTCTAGTTTAGTGTTTTAAACTTTATTTTACGTTTTTGAGTCAGTTTCCAAGAGATTTGCAATCCCTCCTAATCCCCGGTCCAGAACGATCCCTCACTTATCCATTCTACTACAATTGACAAAAAGAGGGTTTAATTTGTGTGCGTAAAAACCACGCATCAGTGGGGGGGGGGTAACTAAAGTGTTTTGATGCAAATTCGTAGGGTTTTATCCACCATAACTTCTAATGTTGTTCCTTGCTGTTTTAAGGTGTTTTTAAGTTGTTTTAGAGTGTTTTAGTGTGTTTTGTTTTATAATTCGAAAATCCCATAAAAATTTGAAAAATTGTTTTGAAAAACCCAAAAAGAGTTGTTTTAAAAGTCGTTTTTGTGTGTTTGTGTCTTAGGGTACCTTCCAACACAATGATAAGGATTTGGTTTATAATTGCATGACGGTTAGAAAGAGTTATAAACATAGAGAAAAGTTTGATTTACTCTTGGTATATGCTTGGTTATGGTTATAATGTATGACTTCACATGCAATCATAAAAGAAAAATTCGTTTTTGTAACATGCTTGAAGGAAGAAACTCAAACAAACGCTACATCCCTGTGAGACTCGAGCCATTACTTTCTTTGGAGAGTTATTTTCTGTGATTCTTTATTTTCTAAAGTTGTTGCATGATCTCTGATGCGAGATTTATACGCACACAAATTAAACCCTCTTTTTGACAATTGTAGTATAGATATAAGTAGGGATCGTTCTGGACCGGGGATTAGGAGGGATTGTTAACCACTTGGATTTGACTCAAAAACGTAAAATAACAATATGAAACACTATACTAGACTCAAAGAATACAAAACTAAACTTTAAAACACTAAGACAAACCAAAAGACTCAAAACAACACAAACACACTCAAATCTGCCTAAAAACCACTTTCTGGGCAGATTTGAGCACAAACACTAATTTGGACGAAATTAAGTAATAACTTGACTCAAGAACGTAAAAACACAATATAAAACACTAAACTAACTCAAAGAATGTAAAACTAAACACTTAAAACATTAAAACAAACCAAAAGACTCAAACATCACCCAAAACACTCAAAACTGCCTTAAAATCACTTTCTGGGCAGTTTTGAGCACTTTGGTGAATTTGGACGAAATTGGGAAATAAAATGAATCAAAACACTTAAAAGCACAAACTAAATTGATTTCTAACTAAATTGGACATTAAAGTAAAGGGGGATTTAGATTTATACGAAAATTGAAATAACAAAACAAGTTAATAAACGAAACAGATTGTAAAACGAATTTGATGGAATGGAATGAATGGATGATAGAATGGCTAAGGGGTTCATCTCCATACATGTTATACTTGCATAATAAAATGATTTCCAATTGCATTTCAATAAACCATGAAACTCAACACCCCGGGTTAACCGTGATGCACTAATTAACCTTCAAATCTTCCTAACGTTATTGAATTGGATGGGTTAGCGCATACAACAATTCAAAACATTCCCCACAAGTCCTCAACATGAATGCATAGAAGAGATACAAGCAAGAATCATTACGCTCTATGAAAATTATAAGTGTTGACGAGGCATTCGTTACTATGGATTGCATGAAACTTATGCCAAGAATTCATTTAACGCGATTGTTTATAAGCAACCTCCACTACTTGTGAATATAAGTTCATAACGATTAGGTGAAACTTACTTATATTCTAGCGTCATATTCATGCATGAAATTAAGCGCGCATTCTCAATAAACATACATAAATAAGTTATCAATCAAACGGTTAAACAAATTGAATCCGCAACTTATGAAACGCAATTAGAAGTATTCAAATCAAAATGCAAGCATAAACATATATTCGAATCACCCCCTAACCAAGGGGGGTTTAGTTCCTCATGGTACAAAACAAAGAGAATCAAAGAAACACCTAAACATTCCAACAACTCAAACTTGAATTGTATGAACGTTTAGGCACTCTTCTCTTCCATTCCTCATTCGTACAAAACAAAGAGTATTGAATTTAAACATTGAAATCAAAGAAACACCTAAACATTCCAACAACTCAAACTTGAATTGTATGAACGTTTAGGCACTCTTCTCTTCCTCTTCGTTGTAGCACAAGGTCTAGGGATAGTTTGATGGTGTGAATAGTTTGGGGAGTGGTGGAAATGGAAGGATGGTGTTTGGATTGTAAGGGAGAAGTGCCTCAAGGCCACGGCACCAAGGGCAGTTTGTGATGGTCTACATTCTGAAAATGGAAGGGTTTGTGTTGTGGTATGTACAATGGATGAATTTCTGAAATGGAGGAGTGAATGAGAATGAATGCAATGGATGCTTATTTATAGGTGAAATGGGGGGAACATGACAGCTAGGAGGGAATGTGGCTGCATGTTTGAATGATTAAAGGATGCATGTGGGTTGGAATTGCATGTGCAATGAATATGTGGCTGCATGTGCAAGGGGACAATCTGAAAATGCATGTGAAAGCATGTGTTGGCTGCAATGATGAAATGGATGGGAGTGCATGTGGCTTAATTAATTAAAGGGAGTGCATGTGCAATGTTTTAAAGGATGGAATGCATGTGAATATGATGGAAATCTGATATGGTGATGGGAGATGCATGTGGCTGATTTATGCATGTGATTAAAGGGAGTGCATGTTTGAATGATTAAAGGGGGAAGTGCATGTGGGTTGGAAATATAAAAGGGGAATGCATGTGGCTGCAAGGTGTGGTGAATGATGATGAATGCATGTGGATTAAAGAGTGAATGGTGGCTGCAAAGTGAATGAATAATGAAATGGGAAAGCATGTGCAAGGTTTTGGTGTGAATGATTGAATGTGCATGTGGCTGCAATGGATTAGGAATCCTTCAATTTCGTCCATCCTCTTGGCTCCAAGCATATGATATCCATTCCAATCTCTAATTTGCTCCAAAATGCTCCAAAATGCATCTTTTTGCTTCCTTAGCCATATGAACCTAAAAACACACGAAAATGGCTTAAACTACTAAAACAACTATGAATTAACAATATAAATGCATGAAAACAAGCTAAGTAAGTCGCCTAAATATGCTCCTATCAAATTCCCCCACACTTATCTTTTGCTCGTCCTCGAGCAAAACAAAAAAAACAAAACAAACAAAACGACACTAAACAAGTAAAACACAACCTAAACCTTCCAACAATCGTCTCAGGGATTTCCAATGCACATGACATGTTAAAAATCATTATTCCCACAGATTTTAGCCATCTTTACACTTAAGTACATTCTTACTCATAGTCACCACATACTAGTTCGCATTTAAGCATTGAAAACACATTTCGAATGTAGTAACATGCCTTAGAGAATTTCCTCAATTCCTTACTAGAATGCACTCTATTTTCACATAGATTTTCTGACTACACACCCTACACTAGTTATATGTGAGAGATTGATGTAAACATGAAAGACTAGTATCTCACATATGTTATAACAAAGAAAGCATTTTCTGGATTTACGATAATGGCATGAATATGATCTCATGAATGGAATGCTACTACTTAGAATGAGAACCAGTGATTCCATAAGCTCATATCAATTCCAAACTCCACATATTGAATACATAACATCAAGATAGAAGTTGAGGGTTGAAACGGGGCTAAAGGTGTTTGGCTAACAAAGAAGGGATATGGAAAACAAAGGTTCTTAAAGAAATAGCGAGCAAAGCATTTGAATTAACGTAGAATTCACTTTTGAATGAAAACTCAACTTTTGAACAACAAGGGGGAACAAGCTCTTTTTCCTTTCTTTCTTTTCTTTTCTGCTTTTCTTTTTCATATGTTTTTCACAATTTTTTTTTTCTTTTCTTTTTCTTTTTCTTTTGAATCTCAAAACATACAAATAAACGTAAGAACAAACTTTTACTCCCCCACACTCATTTTCTTGCATAATGTAACTCAAAAGGAATTCATTTAAGTCATGCTCACTATACTTTAAGAACAAGGGTATAGGAAAGTCCTACTCTAGGCTAGGTAAGGGGTGATGTGGTTAGCAAAGAAAATAGGCTAAACGAGGCTCAACGGGGTTAAAACTTACAACAAATACGAAATATGGGAAGTAAGGCTATTTGGCTATGGTGGCAACTACACAACTTCATCTTGATATATGTTATGCAATTCAATGTCATGCTTTGAATGAAAAGGATATAAGTTCTAGCATTTAGTTCTATCATGATACAATTGCATTCGAAGTAGCAACCAAGCAAGGAATAATGAGATCATGCAACAACTTTAGAAAACAAAGAATCACAGAAAATAACTCTCCAAAGAAGGTAATGGCTCGAGTCTCACAGGGTTGTAGCGTTTGTTTGAGTTCCTTCCTTCAAGCATGTTACAAAAACGAATTTTTCTTTTATGATTGCATGTGAAGTCATACATTATAACCATAACCAAGCATATACCAAGAGTAAATCAAACTTTCATCTATGTTTATAACTCTTTTTAACAGTCATGCAATTACAAACCAAATCCTTATCATTGTGTTGGAAGGTACCCTAAGACACAAACACACAAAAACGACTCAAAACACTCTTTTTAGGCTTTTCAAAACATGTTTTTCAAATTTTTATGTGATTTTCGGAGTTATAAAAACAAAACATACTAAAATACTCTAAAACAACTTAAAAACACCTTAAAACAGCAAGGAACAACATTTGAAGTTATGGGTGATAAAATCCCACGAATTTGTATCAAATATACTTAGTTACCCCCCCACACTTAAATCAAACATTGTCCTCAATGTTTTAAGCATAGATTCACACAAAACATAAGTAAACACACAAACAACAACTAAACATACTAAACATGGCAGAATGTAATTAACAAAGAGAAGAGTTTAGGGACGCAAATCTGGTTATGGAGTGTAAATTCCCTCTTCTCCTTGGTGATTGCATTGAGGCATTGATCTTGGTGATTCCACAGGCATACTCTTGAACTGGGCTGCATGATTCTTTTGGTCTCCGCCACTTGTTGATTTTCCTTTGTGCTACTGGGCTGGAGGATTCTTTTGGTCTTCCCCGAAGGTCTGAGCATACCCTTTTGGTCTGTTTCTTTGTTCAATCTTTCCAATTCGTATTGAAAAGGGTTGGAGGATAACTCAGCCTATGTTTGTCTCCACATGCTTCAATGTATCATTTTCACTTGCCTTACTCGCTCCCCTTTGCAGAAGTGGTCCCTTCTCCGGAAGTGTATCAACCGTTGAAGATGACTACTCGAGAGCAACGCTAGGTAAGCAATCAGGAATAGATTCCAGGCAGTTGGCTCCAGATCGGAAGACTGACTCCAAGTGCCGGCTGATTGCTTCTTTTACTTTGCCATGCGAGTAAGAACAAGGACAAAGAAAAAGACAGGGAAAGAGCATGATATGAGATACTTTTGCTTTTGACCTTGATGATATGAGATACCTTTGCTTTTGAAGAAGCGGTGAATGAATCAGCACACTTCAATCCGCCATTTCCTCCTGGGTCATCTGTACTCCAGGCATCTGGTATCATCTTTGGGGAAGAAGAAAGAATTGAGTATTTCGAAAGGCTTTGCTGGGAGTGCGCCCTCAGAGGTGAGGGAGAGTTGGGCATTTTCTTCAGGTTTGCCTTGCCATAAAAGACGAAGGTCGACATATATAGAGATAATATCAAGTGGTGGTACTGTTCTTTTACCCTTGTCGACAAATGTCTCTTCGAAATCAGAACGACGCCTCTTCGATTTCTGAGCAGGCGCCCCTTCGATTTCTGAACGACGCCCCTTCTCTTTCTTCACGACACGTGGTAGTGCAGATGCGGCTCCTTTTGACAAAGCTGCACGCGTTTTCTGAAAAGCAGAGAAAGCGTCGTCGAACTTTGCGCTTGTCGGCTAAAGACGTGTAGTTGCGATGATGGCCTCCACGTGTTTTCAGCTTTGTCAGAAATCTTTTGACAAAGTTGAACGCGTTTTCTGAAAAGCCGAGAACGCGTCGCCTAAATTACGCCGGAAATTCCGGTTTTTTGAATTGGTGGACGCGTCGCCTTGGCTTCTTATAGAGCTATCGATCACCACAACAAACACACTCTGAAGAATTCCCATTCTTGAAAATCGACTCCGACCCTTTGAAAATTTACTCCATCAACCCTTATCTTTGAACACCTTTGAAAAATGGCAAACTCATCGAACCTTAGCTTGGAATTGAGCCTTAGCAGTGATACGGGCGCGCCGCGTCAAGGTAACGTATGGCGCCCTTCTTTCTTATCTTCTAACGGTCTTCTTACAGGTGAAGACTCCGTGATGCAGCATGATAGGAGCATATTTATGCGACTTAAATGGCTTGTTCTTGTACATTTACGTTATGTTTCTTTAGTTATTTTAGTACTTTAAGCTATTTTCGTGTGTTTGTAGGTCCAAAGGGCTAAAGGAGCAAAAAGATGCATTTTGGGGACTTTTGGAGCACTTTTGGGCTAAGGACGGATAGCTTATGCTTGAAGCCAAAGTGTTGGACGAAATTGAAGACCTAATTGGAGCCAAAGTGTTGGAACCTTGTTCTCTTTAGTTTTAGGACATTTAAACCTTTCCTAATCCCAATCATGCCATGCATAACACACATCCATTCTAACACATTGTCATTGCACATGCATTTCCTTCATTAGTTAACCCACATGCACTTATCACTTATCATCACCACATATCATATCACTTAATCACTTATCACTTATCATCACCACTTAACCACTTATCATATCATAACCACATATCATATCACTTATCACTTATCACTTAAAATATCATCCACCTACTTCACCTACAACATCCACCTACTTCACCTACAACATCCACTTACTTCACCTACAACATCCACCTACTTCACCTACAAATGACATAGCCATATGTTCCCTCCACTACTCCTATAAATACCCTTGCATTCATTCATTCATGGACATCTCATTTCATACACAACACATTACAAACACATTCTCCCTTCCCTAGCCGTGAGCTTCCCATCCATTCCCTTATAATCCAAACACCACTCCTCATCCATTTCCATAATCCCCCAAACCTCACCTTAGACCTTGTGCTACAACAACGAGGAAGATAAGAGGGCCTAAACGTTCATACAATTCAAGTGTGAGTTGTTGGAATGTTTAGGTGTTTCTTTGATTTCAAAGTTTAAATTCAATTCTCTTTGTTTTGTACGTATGAGGAATGGAAGAGAAGAGTGCCTAAACGTTCATACAATTCAAGTTTGAGTTGTTGGAATGTTTAGGTGTTTCTTTGATTTCAAAGTTATGAGGAACTAAACCCCCTTTAGCTAGGGGGTGATTCGAAATATATGTTTATGCTTGCATTTTGATTTGATTACTTCTAATTGCGTTTCATAAGTTGTGGATTCAATTTGTTTAACCGTTTGATTGATAACTTATTTATGTATGTTTATTGAGAATGCGCGCTTAATTTTCATGCATGAATATGACGCTAGAATATAAGTGAGTTTCACCTAATAGTTACGAACTTATATTCACAAGTAGTGGAGGTTGCTTATAAACAATCGCGTTAAACGAATTCTTGGCATAAGTTTCATGCGTATTCCATAGTAACGAATGCCTCGTCAACACTTATAGTTTTCATGATGCTTAATGATCTTTGATTGTATCTTTATTGTGCTTTTCACGTAAAGGACTTTTGGAGAATGTTGTGAATTGCGTTGCGCTAACCCATCCAATTCATTAACTTAAGGAAAACTTGACGGTTAATTTAAGCGGACCTAATTAACCCGGGGCGTTGAGAATTAATGATTTATTGAAATGCAATTGGAAATCTTTTTATTATGCAAGTGTAACATGTATGGAGATGAACCCCTTAGCTATTCTATCATCCATTCATTCCATTTCATCAATTCCATATTTACATTCTGTTTTAATTTGTTCATTTAATTTAATTTCGTATAAACTTAAATCCCCCTTTACTTTAATGTCAATTTAGTTAGAAATCATTTTAGTTTGTGTTTTTAAAAGCATTTTGAGTCTTTGGTTTGTCTTAGTGTTTTAAAGTTTAGTTTTACATTCTTTGAGTCTAGTATAGTGTTTTAAACTGTGTTTTTAAGTTTTTGAGTCAGTTTCCAAGAGATTTGCAATCCCTCCTAATCCCCGGTCCAGAACGATCCCTACTTACATTCTTCACTACAATTGACAAAAAGAGGGTTTAATTTGTGTGCGTATAAATCTCGCATCAAATTTTGGCGCCGTTGCCGGGGATTAGATAATTTGCTAATCCCTTGGATTGTTTGTTTCTGTATTGTCTTTTAGATTTAGTTTTTATTTGTGTTTTGTTTGTTAAGAACAACATGGCACTTGATAACGCTTCTCTTTTGTCACAGCTCATGGAAAGGTCCCAAATGCAAAGAGTTGATATATCTAATCTTCAATCAAGGAATAACGTGTTTTCCAATACTTACAATTCGGATTGGAGTGATCATTCAAACTCTATGTGGTGGGAACCTCAAAATGCTCAACAAGGAGGATATTGGCAGCCACCACAACCTCATATTCAATATGCCCAACCAAACTCAAGTTCGTCAATAGATTATAATCAAAAGCTTAATGAATTAATTTGTTTGGTGCAGGGCTCACAAAATCAAGACAATGAGGCTCAACAAGAAGGATATTGGCAGCCATATGAGGAGTTCTATTCAACGCCTATGCAGCCACCACAAAGGTTGGACCACTTGGATAAGCAAATTGGGCAGATCGCGGAGTTCGTAGGACAGTTTCGAGACCAAGGCGAACTCCCTAGTTCAACCATTGCAAATCAGAAGGGAGAATTTGAAAACACCAATGCTATCATGTTGAGAAGTGACAAGGAGGTTGGAACGGACCCTCAACCATCAAAATCAAATCACAAGGAAGAGGAATACACCCAACCCACGGAAAGGGTGGAAACACCTTTACCGGAGGCACCTATTGCTCCTATGCCATCTAATACAGGTATGGTTGTTCCAAATTTCATTATTTTTAACCCCGTTCCAACAAGTATCCCTATTCCTTGCAGATTCATGACTTTCAAGGAAGAAGAAGGTGAAAAAGACATCTTGGAAGCCCTTTCAAAGGTGACAAGTAGGGAATGTCATGAATTCATCAAAGAGGACGTTCTTGAAACCACAAAATCCAAAGAAGTTAAATTTGATGACATTGGACAAGTCATAACCATCACTTGCAATCTGGCCAAGTCCAATATCCCTGAAACTTTCAAAGGAGTGGTGTTTGTCATTGAGTTCTTGTCGGACAAAACAAGTAAGTTTTTTTCAAATTCCTTTACATTTTATACTAACTTGCTGTTTTTTATGAATCAGGCACCTACACTAGAATTCAAACCATTGCCGGTTCACTTCAAGTATCACCTTCCATTCAAGGACCAATTCCATGCCGTTTGATTTTATTTATGTTAATAAAAAAAAAAATAATAAAAAAAAAAAAAAAAAAAAAAGAGAGATAGAAAGATACTAAACATGGAAAAAGGTGGAGCTTCACAAAGGTTGTTTGCGTGAAGCCCCACTACGAGGCGCAGAAGCGGGAGGCATAGAAGCGGGAGGCATCGGAGCGGAAGCCATCGGAGCGGAAGGCATCGGAGCTAGAGCATTCCAGGCCTCAATACTTGGCCAAGCGCTGGATGACCCAGGAAAAAGGTGCCTCTGGAGATAAGACGCAAGCCTTTGACGGTCACTGTGAATTCGACCCTCAGATTCTTGCAGCTCATCAAGCTTCCTCTTCATCCCCGACGAATAGTTATTTGCAAGCACATGCAAACTTCTATTCTCGTACTTAAGCTGCTGGATCTCTTGCTTAAGTCTTTCCACCTCTGCCATCAACGATTCCACTTGGCGGGACCGAGCAAGCAGGCGTTGGCCCATGTTGGACACAGAACTCGCACACTGAACACTAAGTGCGAGGGACTCTTGAACGGCCAACTCATCGGACCGTCCTGACAGCAGCCTACTATCTTTTGGAGTGAGGAGGTTTTTAGCTACTATTGTAGCTGTTGTGGCGTCCTGCATCACAGAGTCTTCACCTGAAAGAGGACCGTTAGAAGATAAAAAAGAAGGGCGCCATACATTACCTTGACGGGGCGCAACTGGATCGCTGCTGAGACTCAAATCTAAGCTAAGGTTCGATGAGTTCGCCTTTTTTTTTCAACGATGTTCAAAGAGAAGGGGTGGATGGAGTTAAAATTTCACAAAGGGCTGGAGTCGAGTTTCAGGAATGGGAAATCTTCAAAGTGTGTGTGTAGGGGTGATTGATAGCTCTATAAAAAGCCAAGACGACGCGTCCACCGATTCAAAGAGCCGGATTTTCCGGCGTAATTTAGGCGACGCTCCCTCGGCTTTTCAGAAAACGCGTTCAACTTTGTCAAAAGATTTCTGACAAAGCTGAAAACACGTGGAGGCCATCATCGCATCTACACATCTTTAGCCGACAAGCGCAAAGTTCGGCGACGCTTTCTCTGCTTTTCAGAAGACGCGTGCAGCTTTGTCAAAAGGAGCCGCATCTGCACTACCACGTGTCGTTCAGAAAGCGAAGGGGCGTCGTTCAGAAATCGAAGGGGCGCCTGCTCAGAAATCGAAGAGGCGTATTCAAAGATCGAAGAGGCGCCACTATTTCAAAGAGCCGGATTTGCGGGATCAAAACGTTTGTCGACAAGGGTAAAAAGTACCACCACTTGATATTATCTCTATATATGTCGACCTTCGTCTTTTATGGCAGGGCAAACCTGAAGAAAATGCCCAACTCTCCCTCACCTCTGAGGGCGCACTCCCAGCAAAGCCTTTCAAAATACTCAATTCTTTCTTCTTCCCCAAAGATGATACCAGATGCCTGGAGTACATATGACCCAGGAGGAAACGGCGGATTGAAGCATGTGCTGATTCATTCACCGCTTCTTCAAAGCAAAGGTATCTCATATCATCAAGGTCAAAAGCAAAAGTATCTCATATCATGCTCTTTCCCTGTCTTTTTCTTTGTCCTTGTTCTTACTTGCATGGCAAAGTAAAAGAAGCAATCAGCCGGCACTTGGAGTCAGTCTTCCGATCTGGAGCCAACTGCCTGGAATCTATTCCTGATTGCTTACCTAGCGTTGCTCTCGAGTAGTCATCTTCAACGGTTGTTACACTTCCAGAGAAGGGACCACTCCTCCAAAGATTGAACAAAGAAACAGATAACAGGAGGAAGCTCAGACCTTCGGGGGAAACCAAAAGAACCATCCTGCTGCCCAGTTCAAGAAGTAGCACAAAGGAAAATCAACGATGGGCAGAAACCAGTTCAAGAGTAAGCCTGTGGAATCACAAAGATCAAAGCCTCAATGTAATCACCAAGGAGAAGAGGGAATTTACACTCCATAACCAGATTTGCGTCCCTAAACTCTTCTCTTTGTTAATTACATTATGCCATGTTTAATATGTTTAGTTGCTTTTTGTGTGTTTACTTATGTTTTGTGTGAATCTATGCTTAAAACATTGAGGACAATGTTTGATTTAAGTGTGGGGGGGTAACTAAAGTGTTTTGATGCAAATTCGTAGGGTTTTATCCACCATAACTTCTAATGTTGTTCCTTGCTATTTTAAGGTGTTTTTAAGTTGTTTTAGAGTGTTTTAGTGTGTTTTGTTTTATAATTCGAAAATCCCATAAAAATTTGAAAAATTGTTTTGAAAAACCCAAAAAGAGTTGTTTTAAAGTTGTTTTTGTGTGTGTGTTTGTGTCTTAGGGTACCTTCCAACACAATGATAAGGATTTGGTTTATAATTGCATGACGGTTAGAAAGAGTTATAAACATAGAGAAAAGTTTGATTTACTCTTGGTATATGCTTGGTTATGGTTATAATGTATGACTTCACATGCAATCATAAAAGAAAAAAAAATTCGTTTTTGTAACATGCTTGAAGGAAGGAACTCAAACAAACGCTACAACCCTGAGAGACTTGAGCCTATAACGTTCTTTGGAGAGTATAATCTGTGATTTCTTGTTTTCTAAAGTCGTTGCATGATCTCATTATTCTTTGCTTGGTTACTACTTAGAAGGCGTTTTATCATATAGTTCCAAATGCTAGAACTCATGCCCATTTCATTCAAAGCATGTTATTGATTTGCATAACACATATTCAAGAAGAAGTTGTGTAGTGACCACCACCATAGCCAAATAGCCTTACTTCCCATACTTCGTATATGTTGTAAGTTTTAACCCCGTTGAGCCTTGTTTAGCCTTTATTCTTTGTTTACCCACATTTTCCTCACCTAGCCTAGTTTAGGACAATCCCCACCCTTGTTCTTAAAAGATAGTGAGCATGACTTAATTGAATTCCTTTTGAGTTACATTATGAAAGAAAATAAGTGTGGGGGAGAGAATGTTTAAGTGTTGATGTTTTGAGATTCAAAAGAAAAGAAAGAAAAAAGAGAAAAGAAAGAAAGAAAGAAAAAAAAAAAAGAGCTTGAAAAAAAAAAAAAAAAAATGAAAGAATAAGTGATTGAAGAAAGGTTCCAAAACACCAATTCTGGGCGTAAATTGTCTAAATCCTCCCTTTTTGTTCAAAAGTTGAGTTTTCATTCAAAAGTGAATTCTAAGTTGATTCAAATGCTTTGCTCACTATTTCTTTAAAAACCTTTGTTTTCCATATCCCTTCTTTGTTATCCACATACCCCAAGCCCCGTTACAACCCTTGACTTCTATCTTGAGTGTTGTGTATTTCAATTTGTGGAGTTTGAACTTGGTATGAGCATATGGTATCACTGGTTCTCGCGTCTAAGTAGTAGCATTCCATTCATGAGATCATATCTAAACATGCTTATTAACTCCAGAAATTGCTTCCTTTGAAATACATATATGTGAGTGTTCGTTTTTATGATTACATCAATCTTCTCACATATAACTAGTTTAGGGTGTGTAGTCAGAAAATCTGTGTGAAAAACGAGAGCATATCTTGTAAGGAATTGAGCAAATTCTCTAAGGCATGTTACTACATTCAAAATATAGTTTTAAATGCTTAATTGTGAATTAGTATGTGGTGACTATGATTAAGAATGTACTTAAGTGTCAAGATGGCTAAAATCTGTGGGAATAATGATTTTTAACTTGTCTTGTGCATTGGAAATCCGTGAGACGATTGTTGGAAGGTGTAGGTTGTGTTTTGTTCTTTTTGTTTTGTTTTTCTGTTTTGCTCGAGGACTAGCAAAAGCTAAGTGTGGGGGTATTTGATAGGAGCATATTTATGCGACTTAAATGGCTTGTTCTTGTACATTTACGTTATGTTTCTTTAGTTATTTTAGTACTTTAAGCTATTTTCGTGTGTTTGTAGGTCCAAAGGGCTAAAGGAGCAAAAAGATGCATTTTGGGGACTTTTGGAGCACTTTTGGGCTAAGGACGGATAGCTTATGCTTGAAGCCAAAGTGTTGGACGAAATTGAAGACCTAATTGGAGCCAAAGTGTTGGAACCTTGTTCTCTTTAGTTTTAGGACATTTAAACCTTTCCTAATCCCAATCATGCCATGCATAACACACATCCATTCTAACACATTGTCATTGCACATGCATTTCCTTCATTAGTTAACCCACATGCACTTATCACTTATCATCACCACATATCATATCACTTAATCACTTATCACTTATCATCACCACTTAACCACTTATCATATCATAACCACATATCATATCACTTATCACTTATCACTTAAAATATCATCCACCTACTTCACCTACAACATCCACCTACTTCACCTACAACATCCACTTACTTCACCTACAACATCCACCTACTTCACCTACAAATGACATAGCCATATGTTCCCTCCACTACTCCTATAAATACCCTTGCATTCATTCATTCATGGACATCTCATTTCATACACAACACATTACAAACACATTCTCCCTTCCCTAGCCGTGAGCTTCCCATCCATTCCCTTATAATCCAAACACCACTCCTCATCCATTTCCATAATCCCCCAAACCTCACCTTAGACCTTGTGCTACAACAACGAGGAAGATAAGAGGGCCTAAACGTTCATACAATTCAAGTGTGAGTTGTTGGAATGTTTAGGTGTTTCTTTGATTTCAAAGTTTAAATTCAATTCTCTTTGTTTTGTACGTATGAGGAATGGAAGAGAAGAGTGCCTAAACGTTCATACAATTCAAGTTTGAGTTGTTGGAATGTTTAGGTGTTTCTTTGATTTCAAAGTTATGAGGAACTAAACCCCCTTTAGCTAGGGGGTGATTCGAAATATATGTTTATGCTTGCATTTTGATTTGATTACTTCTAATTGCGTTTCATAAGTTGTGGATTCAATTTGTTTAACCGTTTGATTGATAACTTATTTATGTATGTTTATTGAGAATGCGCGCTTAATTTTCATGCATGAATATGACGCTAGAATATAAGTGAGTTTCACCTAATAGTTACGAACTTATATTCACAAGTAGTGGAGGTTGCTTATAAACAATCGCGTTAAACGAATTCTTGGCATAAGTTTCATGCGTATTCCATAGTAACGAATGCCTCGTCAACACTTATAGTTTTCATGATGCTTAATGATCTTTGATTGTATCTTTATTGTGCTTTTCACGTAAAGGACTTTTGGAGAATGTTGTGAATTGCGTTGCGCTAACCCATCCAATTCATTAACTTAAGGAAAACTTGACGGTTAATTTAAGCGGACCTAATTAACCCGGGGCGTTGAGAATTAATGATTTATTGAAATGCAATTGGAAATCTTTTTATTATGCAAGTGTAACATGTATGGAGATGAACCCCTTAGCTATTCTATCATCCATTCATTCCATTTCATCAATTCCATATTTACATTCTGTTTTAATTTGTTCATTTAATTTAATTTCGTATAAACTTAAATCCCCCTTTACTTTAATGTCAATTTAGTTAGAAATCATTTTAGTTTGTGTTTTTAAAAGCATTTTGAGTCTTTGGTTTGTCTTAGTGTTTTAAAGTTTAGTTTTACATTCTTTGAGTCTAGTATAGTGTTTTAAACTGTGTTTTTAAGTTTTTGAGTCAGTTTCCAAGAGATTTGCAATCCCTCCTAATCCCCGGTCCAGAACGATCCCTACTTACATTCTTCACTACAATTGACAAAAAGAGGGTTTAATTTGTGTGCGTATAAATCTCGCATCACAGCACGCCACAACAGCTACAATAGTAGCTAGGAACCTCCTCACTCCAAAAGATAGTAGGCTGCTGTCAGGACGGTCCGATGAGTTGGCCGTTCAAGAGTCCCTCGCACTTAGTGTTCAGTGTGCGAGTTCTGTGTCCAACATGGGCCAACGCCTGCTTGCCCGCTCCCGTCAGGTGGAATCATTGATGGCAGAGGTGGAAAGTCTTAAGCAAGAGATCCAGCAGCTTAAGTACGAGAATAGAAGTTTGCACGTGCTTGCCAACAACTATTCGACGGGCATGAAGAGGAAGCTTGATGAGCTGCTGATAGGAGCATATTTATGTGACTTAAATGGCTTGTTCTCGTACATTTACGTTATGTTTCTTTAGTTATTTTAGTATTTTAAGCTATTTTCGTGTGTTTGTAGGTCCAAAGGGCTAAAGGAGCAAAAAGATGCATTTTGGAGACTTTTGGAGCACTTTTGGGCTAAGGACGGATAGCTTATGCTTGAAGCCAAAGTGTTGGACGAAATTGAAGACCTAATTGGAGCCAAAGTGTTGGAACCTTGTTCTCTTTAGTTTTAGGACATTTAAACCTTTCCTAATCCCAATCATGCCATGCATAACTGATGCGAGAATTATACGCACACAAATTAAACCCTCTTTTTATCAATTGTAGTGAAGAATGTAAGTAGGGATCGTTCTGGACCGGGGATTAGGAGGGATTGTTAATCACTTGGAAACTGACTCAAATACGTAAAAACAAGTTTAAAACACTATACTAGACTCAAATAATGCAAAACTAAACTTTAAAACACCAAAACAAACCAAAAGACTCAAAACAGCACCAAAACACTCAAAACTGCCTTAAAAACACAATCTGGGCAGTTTTGAACACTAGACACAACTTTGGACGAAAATTGGTTTTACTTTGACCTAAGACACTTAAAAACACAAACTAAAGTGATTTCTAACTACTATGACTCAACAAAGTAAAGGGGGATTGGTTTTGGACGAATTTAAAAACAAAACAAACTTTTTAAATTAGAACAGATTGTAAAACGAATTTGATGGAATTGAATGGATGGGAAGCTAGCTAAGGGGTTCATCTCCACACATGTTATACTTGCATATAAAACGATTTCCAATTGCTTTTCAATAACCCATGAATTCTCAACGCCCCAAGTTAATTAGGTTCGCTTAAATTAACCTTCAGATTTTCCTAACGTTATTGAATTGGATGATTGCATACGACAACCCAAAACATTCCCCACAAGTCCCCTACATGATTGCATAATAGAGATACAAGCAAGAATCATTAAGTTCTATGAAAACCATAAGCATTGACGAAGCACTTGTTACTATGATTGCATGAAACTTATGCCAAGAATTTACTTAACGCGATTGAGATCATCAACCTTTACTACTTGTGAATATAATTCCATAACGATTAGGTGAAATTTCCTTATATCCTAGCATCCAATTTATGCATGATAATTAAGCGTGCACTCTCAACCAACACACACAAATCAATGTAATTCACATAGATAAGTAAATTGAATTCACAACTTATGAAACGCAATTAGAAGTAATCAATTCATATAGCAAGTATGTTCATGGTTTCGAATCCCCCCCTAGCCAAGGGGGGGTTTAGTTCCTCATACGCACAAAACAAAGAGAATTGAAATTAAACATTGAATTCAAAGGAAAAGAAACACCTAGAAATTCCAGCGACGCGAACTTGAATTGCATGAACTTCCGAGCTTCCTTCTCCTCCTCCTTGGTGCGGCAAAGGTCTAGGGACAGGTTTTAGGGCCTTAGGTGTATGGATGAATGGTTATGGAGGGATGTAGTAGTGTTTAGGGGAAGGGGATGGTGCGGCAAGGCTTAAAACTAAGGAGAAAGGTGTTTGGTGGCTGCGGCAAGGGTGTGGAGAGGGTTGGACGAATTTCTGGAATGAATGAATGTGTATGAGAGGTGGTGATCTGATCTAGGGGTTAATATGAGTATATATAGGCACTTAAAACCCTAGGGTAATCAGATATGGACTTGAATAACCCAAATCCACAAGGAAATAGGCTTAGAAATCAGAAATAGAAAGGGATAATGCTTCCTAGGTGTGGCAGGTAAGGAGATAAGGTGATAAGGCTTCTAGAATGCCTTGCAAGGCAAGGGAAATCAGCTTTCTAGAAGGATTTGGGGCGCCACTTTTGTAGGAGATAAGATAAGGTTCCTAGAATCATGTTTTAAGGGCCAAATTTGTAGGGAAAAAGAGATAAGGGTGCAGCACCTTTGTAGGGATAATGTTAGGGCTTCTAGAAAGCCTAAAAACTAAGGGGATTTGGATAAAACCCACGGCAAAGATAGGATAGGACATCTAAGGCTTCTAGAAACCCTCCAAGATAAGGTAAAGTGCATGGCATCCCTATAGGATTAGGATAAGGTGTCCTAAATGGATAAGGACTCCTTATTGCACTTGGAAACTTTGCCTATTAGGATTAGGAAACCTTGTCTTCATCATTCCTTCTTCATCTTGGACTCCTTTTCCTTCTTGGCCTTGGAAAACTTCTTTGTTGATTCACTTGAGACCATTTGGACTTTGCCTTTCCTACTTCAAGTAGGAAACCTTGTTTGAGTAGGCAACTTTGTTCTTCTAGGAATCCTAATTCAACTAGGAAACCCATTTTAACTAGGAATCCTAATTCAACTAGGAAACCTTGCTCAAGTAGGAATCATCATCTTCAAGTCTTCAATTTCGTCCATCCTCTTGGCTCCAAGCATATGATGTCCATTCCAAGCTCTAATTTGCTCCAAAAGGCTCCAAAATGGATCCTTTTGCATACTTTGCCCTTAAAACCTGAAAATACATAAAACTAGCTTAAAAGACTACTTTACTAAGGAAAAACACTATAAATGCACAAGAACAAGCTAAACTAAGGTGCGTAAATATGCTCCTATCAATAACACACATCCATTCTAACACATTGTCATTGCACATGCATTTCCTTCATTAGTTAACCCACATGCACTTATCACTTATCATCACCACATATCATATCACTTAATCACTTATCACTTATCATCACCACTTAACCACTTATCATATCATAACCACATATCATATCACTTATCACTTATCACTTAACATATCATCCACCTACTTCACCTACAACATCCACCTACTTCACCTACAACATCCACCTACTTCACCTACAACACCTACAACATCCACCTACTTCACCTACAACATCCACATAGCCATATGTTCCCTCCACTACTCCTATAAATACCCTTGCATTCATTCATTCATAGACATCTCATTTTCATACACAACACATTACAAACACATTCTCCCTTCCCTAGCCGTGAGCTTCCCATCTCTCCCCTTATAATCCAAACACCATTTTTCCATTCCACACTTCCATCCCCCAAACCAATTATCCCTAGACCTTATGCTACAATAAAGAGGAAGAGAAGAGGGCCTAAACGTTCATACAATTCAAGTTTGAGTTGTTGGAATGTTTAGGCGTTTCTTTGATTTCAATTCTCTTTGTTTTGTATGAGGAACTAAACCCCCCTTTAGCTTGGGGGTGATTCGAAATTATGTTTATGTTTGTAATATGATTTGATTACTTTTAATTACGTTTCATAAATTGTGAATTCAATTTGTTTAACTGTTTGATTGATAACCTATTTATGTATGTTTATTAAGAATGAACGCTTAATTTTCATGCATGAATTTGACGCTAGAATATAAGTGAGTTTCACGTAATAGTTATGAACTTATATTCACAAGTAGTGGAGGTTGCTTATAAACAATCGCGTTAAACAAATTCTTGGCATAAGTTTCATGCAATCATAGTAACGAATGCCTCGTCAACACTTATAGTTTTCATGATGCTTAATGATTCTTGCTTGTATCTCTATTATGCAATTCATGTAGGGAACTTGTGAGGAATGCTTTGGGTTGTCGTATGCAATCATCCAATTCATTAACTTAAGGAAAACTTGACGGTTAATTTAAGCGGACCTAATTAACCCGGGGTGTTGAGAATTCATGGTTTATTGAAATACAATTAGAAATCATTTTATTATGCAAGTGTAACATGTATGGAGAAGAACCCCTTGGCTATTCCATCATCCATATTTTCATCACATTTATATTTACGTTTTGCCTTTAATTACAATTTGTGCAATTTAGCTAATTTCGTCAAATCAAACCCCCCCTTTACTTTCCTGTTCTTTAGTGCTTAGAATCTGTTTAGTTTATGTTTTAAAGTATTTTTTTTGTTTTTTTGGTTTGTCTTAGTGTTTTAAACTTTAATTTTGCATTCTTTGAGTCTAGTTTAGTGTTTTAAACTTTATTTTACGTTTTTGAGTCAGTTTCCAAGAGATTTGCAATCCCTCCTAATCCCCGGTCCAGAACGATCCCTACTTATACTTATACTACAAATCGACAAAAAGAGGGTTTAATTTGTGCGCGTATAAATCACGCATCAGCTGCAAGAGTCTGAAGGTCGGATTCACAGTGACCGTCAAAGGTTTTCGTCTTTCCTCCAGAGGCACCTTTTTCCTGGCTCATCCAGCGCTTGGCCAAGTATTGAGGCCTGGAATGCTCTAGCTCCGATGCCTACCGCTCCGATGCCTTCCACTCCGATGCCTTCCGCTTCGATGCCTTCCGCTCTGATGCCTTCTGCTTCAAAGCCTTCTGCTTCTATGCCTTCCGCTCCGACGCCTCGTAGTGGGGCTTCACGTAAACAACCTTTGTGAAGCTCCATCTTTCTCCATGTTTAGTATTTTATTTAATATATGAAATTTTTTTTCTTTTTTTTTTTTTTTTTCAGTGCATTGGGTTGCCTCCCAAGTAGCGCTTTCTTTTACGTCTTGCAGCCGGACGAAGAACCCAATCACTCCAGGATATGTTCACGAATCGGATGAGAACTCCGAGTCATGAACTAGTACCTAAAACAAGAAACAAAACACTGGTTAAGAATCTGGAATAAAAACAAACAAAAATAAAACAATCCAAGGGATTAGCAAATTTTCTAATCCCCGGCAACGGCGCCAAAATTTGATGCGAGATTTATACGCACACAAATTAAACCCTCTTTTTGACAATTGTAGTATAGATATAAGTAGGGATCGTTCTGGACCGGGGATTAGGAGGGATTGTTAACCACTTGGATTTGACTCAAAAACGTAAAATAACAATATGAAACACTATACTAGACTCAAAGAATACAAAACTAAACTTTAAAACACTAAGACAAACCAAAAGACTCAAAACAACACAAACACACTCAAATCTGCCTAAAAACCACTTTCTGGGCAGATTTGAGCACAAACACTAATTTGGACGAAATTAAGTAATAACTTGACTCAAGAACGTAAAAACACAATATAAAACACTAAACTAACTCAAAGATTGTAAAACTAAACACTTAAAACATTAAAACAAACCAAAAGACTCAAACATCACCCAAAACACTCAAAACTGCCTTAAAATCACTTTCTGGGCAGTTTTGAGCACTTTGGTGAATTTGGACGAAATTGGGAAATAAAATGAATCAAAACACTTAAAAGCACAAACTAAATTGATTTCTAACTAAATTGGACATTAAAGTAAAGGGGGATTTAGAT
Source organism: Pyrus x bretschneideri (assembly GCF_019419815.1). Classification (NCBI taxonomy): domain Eukaryota; kingdom Viridiplantae; phylum Streptophyta; class Magnoliopsida; order Rosales; family Rosaceae; genus Pyrus; species Pyrus x bretschneideri. The sequence continues at coordinate 541,881 of NW_025999400.1, read as the reverse complement.
TTATACGAAAATTGAAATAACAAAACAAGTTAATAAACGAAACAGATTGTAAAACGAATTTGATGGAATGGAATGAATGGATGATAGAATGGCTAAGGGGTTCATCTCCATACATGTTATACTTGCATAATAAAATGATTTCCAATTGCATTTCAATAAACCATGAAACTCAACACCCCGGGTTAACCGTGATGCACTAATTAACCTTCAAATCTTCCTAACGTTATTGAATTGGATGGGTTAGCGCATACAACAATTCAAAACATTCCCCACAAGTCCTCAACATGAATGCATAGAAGAGATACAAGCAAGAATCATTACGCTCTATGAAAATTATAAGTGTTGACGAGGCATTCGTTACTATGGATTGCATGAAACTTATGCCAAGAATTCATTTAACGCGATTGTTTATAAGCAACCTCCACTACTTGTGAATATAAGTTCATAACGATTAGGTGAAACTTACTTATATTCTAGCGTCATATTCATGCATGAAAATTAAGCGCGCATTCTCAATAAACATACATAAATAAGTTATCAATCAAACGGTTAAACAAATTGAATCCACAACTTATGAAACGCAATTAGAAGTATTCAAATCAAAATGCAAGCATAAACATATATTCGAATCACCCCCTAACCAAGGGGGGTTTAGTTCCTCATGGTACAAAACAAAGAGAATCAAAGAAACACCTAAACATTCCAACAACTCAAACTTGAATTGTATGAACGTTTAGGCACTCTTCTCTTCCATTCCTCATTCGTACAAAACAAAGAGTATTGAATTTAAACATTGAAATCAAAGAAACACCTAAACATTCCAACAACTCAAACTTGAATTGTATGAACGTTTAGGCACTCTTCTCTTCCTCTTCGTTGTAGCACAAGGTCTAGGGATAGTTTGATGGTGTGAATAGTTTGGGGAGTGGTGGAAATGGAAGGATGGTGTTTGGATTGTAAGGGAGAAGTGCCTCAAGGCCACGGCACCAAGGGCAGTTTGTGATGGTCTACATTCTGAAAATGGAAGGGTTTGTGTTGTGGTATGTACAATGGATGAATTTCTGAAATGGAGGAGTGAATGAGAATGAATGCAATGGATGCTTATTTATAGGTGAAATGGGGGGAACATGACAGCTAGGAGGGAATGTGGCTGCATGTTTGAATGATTAAAGGATGCATGTGGGTTGGAATTGCATGTGCAATGAATATGTGGCTGCATGTGCAAGGGGACAATCTGAAAATGCATGTGAAAGCATGTGTTGGCTGCAATGATGAAATGGATGGGAGTGCATGTGGCTTAATTAATTAAAGGGAGTGCATGTGCAATGTTTTAAAGGATGGAATGCATGTGAATATGATGGAAATCTGATATGGTGATGGGAGATGCATGTGGCTGATTTATGCATGTGATTAAAGGGAGTGCATGTTTGAATGATTAAAGGGGGAAGTGCATGTGGGTTGGAAATATAAAAGGGGAATGCATGTGGCTGCAAGGTGTGGTGAATGATGATGAATGCATGTGGATTAAAGAGTGAATGGTGGCTGCAAAGTGAATGAATAATGAAATGGGAAAGCATGTGCAAGGTTTTGGTGTGAATGATTGAATGTGCATGTGGCTGCAATGGATTAGGAATCCTTCAATTTCGTCCATCCTCTTGGCTCCAAGCATATGATATCCATTCCAATCTCTAATTTGCTCCAAAATGCTCCAAAATGCATCTTTTTGCTTCCTTAGCCATATGAACCTAAAAACACACGAAAATGGCTTAAACTACTAAAACAACTATGAATTAACAATATAAATGCATGAAAACAACTATTTATTGTAGCATAAGGTCTAAGGATAGTTGGTTTGGTGGAATGGAAGTGTGGAATGGAGTGAGGAGTGATGGAAATGGAAAGATGGTTTTTGGATTCTAAGGGAGACTCACGGCTAAGAGAGAAAGGGATGTGTTTGTGGTGTGTTGTGTATGAAATGAGATGTGATTTTTATGTATGAATGCATGGGTTTTTATAGGGGGAATGGGAGAATATGTGGGTGATTGTTTAAGAGTGAATGTGGTTGTTATGATTGAGAGTGCATGTTGATGAAATAATGATGCAAAAAGAGCTAGGTTGTTGGTGTGTGAATGCATGTGTTGAATTGGTGGTGCAATGATGAAAGAGTAAGTGCATGTGTGTGTGAATGGTGGTGCAATGATGAAAGAGTAAGTGCATGTGTGTGTGAATGGTGAATGGTGGTGCAATGATGAAAGAATAAGTGCATGTGTGTGTGAATGGTGGTAGCTAGGGTGAATTATGATGAATGCATGTGGAATAAAGATGGAGAAGGTGGTGTAATGATGAAGGAGTAAGTGCATGTGTGTGTGAATGGTGGTGCAATGATGAAAGAGTAAGTGCATGTGTGTGTGAATGGTGGTGCAATGATGAAAGAATAAGTGCATGTGTGTGTGAATGGTGGTATGATGCATGTGAATGCATGTGGCTAAGGGTTGTTGATTGGGCTAGAGGTTTTGCATGGCTCAAAGGATTGTTTGATTGGGCTAGGCCCTTTGTTTTATGTCCAAAGTGCATACAAGGCTTTCAAATTCGTCCAACACTTTGGCTCCAAGCATATGCTATCCATTCCAAGCCCAATTTTGCTCCAAAATGCTCCAAAATGCATCTTTTTGCTTCCTTAGCCATATGAACCTAAAAACACACGAAAATGGCTTAAACTACTAAAACAATTATGAATTAACAACATAGATGCACGAAAACAAGCTAAGTAAGTCGCCTAAATATGCTCCTATCAGAATACGCATGAAACTTATTGATAGGAGCATATTCATGCGACTTAAATGGCTTGTTCTCGTGCATTTACGTTATGTTTCTTTAGTTATTTTAGTACTTTAAGCTATTTTCGTGTGTTTGTAGGTCCGAAGGGCTAAAGGAGCAAAAAGATGCATTTTGGAGACTTTTGGAGCACTTTTGGGCTAAGGATGGATAGCTTATGCTTGGAGCCAAAGTGTTGGACGAAATTGAAGACCTAATTGAAGACCAAAGTGTTGGAACCTTGTTCCCTTTAGTTTTAGGACATTTAAACATTTCCTATATCCTAAGCCGTGCATAAAATTCCAACATTCCACTCCTACATATCATTCATCACTTATCATATCATTCACTTATCTTATCACCACTTATCATATCATTCACTTATCTTATCATTCACTTATCTTATCATTCACTTATCATATCATTCACTTAACATATCATTCACCACATATCATTCACTTATCATACCATACACTTATTGTCACATCCCAACCCTCAGCTCCAACTATATTGTCCGCTTTGGCATTCCCTGCCCGAAGACAGAGCTACCGCACGGTTTTGTTTCTGTGGACCGGTACTCAGCCGTAGCCAGCGCCTGCTCTCCCCTCAGGGAGTCCACAAAAGGCCTAGTTGAAACTTAAGGTTGGCAATGGATATATAAGGCCCAAAGACCACGCCCTCACGGGCGATGTGGGATACTACACTTATCATATCATTCACTTATCATATCATACACTTATCATCACCACTTATCACTTATCATACCCATAATCATTCACACCTTGCAGCCACATTCATCACCAAAGAAACCATCATTTCAGCACATTCCCTTGCATTCCAACCAAAACCGTGCACATGCTATCACCATGCATTCACATGCACTTGTTCCTCCATCATTCCATCCTTTAAAACATTGCACATGCACTTTAATCATTCAACACATGCACTCCCATTCTTTAATCCATGCAGCCACACATTCACCCACATGCATTTCCACCCACATGATCTCCCATTTCAGATTGCATTCCATAATCATTCACTCACCTTTAATCCACATGCATCTTCCATAAATCAAATCAGATTTCCATCATATTCACATGCATTCCTGTTGATGTATAATTCCTTCCTAATGCTAGAATATATTTAGTATAATGGCATAAGTAAGGGTGTCGAATCCACAGGGACTAATTGACCTATGTAACTACTTGTTTGCAAGAAATCTAAGAAATGAATCAAACTAATCAAATTGAGCAGATTTGTTGTTGTTACTTAAAAGCATAAATAAAAGAAGTAAACACAACTAAATGAATCAACAACCAATATAACGAGATAGTATCAATGGAAATGAAACTAGGGATTCGATTTCACCATTGCTCAATTAAATCCATGTTTGTCAAGTTAGTTTATACTCATTCATCTACCTATTTCTTGAGTTTGTTTCACTTGGATATGATCAACCATATGATGTGTGGATTTGATCAAATGTCTCTAATCATGAGCCTAATTTTGATGTGTGATGCAAGATTTATACGCACACAAATTAACCCTCTTTTTATCATTTGTAGTATAGGTGCAAGTAGGGATCGTTCTGGACCGGGGATTAGGAGGGATTGTTAATCACTTGGATTTGACTCAAAAACATAAAAACAAAGTTAAAAACATTCACAAAGACTCAAAGGACTCAAAACAAGTTCAAAAGACTCAAAACTGCCTAAAAACACTAACTAGGCAGTTTCTGACCTTAAACCCAATATTGGACGAATTTAAGTAATAACTTGACTCAAGAAAGTAAAAACACAATATAAAACATTCCCCACAAGTCCTCAACATGAATGCATAGAAGAGGTACAAGCAAGAATCATTACGCTCTATGAAAATTATAAGTGTTGACGAGGCATTCGTTACTATGATTGCATGAAACTTATGCCAAGAATTTATTTAACGCGATTGTTTATGAGCAACCTCCACTACTTGTGAATATAAGTTCGTAACTATTAGGTGAAACTCACTTATATTCTAGCGTCATATTCATGCATGAAAATTAAGCGCGCATTCTCAATAAACATACATAAATAAGTTATCAATCAAACGGTTAAACAAATTGAATCCACAACTTATGAAACGCAATTAGAAGTAATCAAATCAAAATGCAAGCATAAACATATATTTCGAATCCCCCCCCTAGCCAAGGGGGGTTTAGTTCTTCATAATATTGAAATCAAAGAAACACCTAAACATTCCAACAACTCAAACTTGAATTGTATGAACGTTTAGGCACTCTTCTCTTCCATTCCTCATACGTACAAAACAAAGAGTATTGAAATTAAACATTGAAATCAAAGAAACACCTAAACATTCCAACAACTCAAACTTGAATGGTATGAACGTTTAGGCACTCTTCTCTTCCTCTTCGTTGTAGCACAAGGTCTAAGGATAGTTTGATGGTGTGAATGGTTTGGGGAGTGATGGAAATGGAAGAGGAGTGGTGTTTGGATTTGTAGGGAATTGGTGGATTTGCACGACAAAGGGGGAGGGGTTTTGGTGAATTTCTGAATATGGAAGAATGAATCAATGAGTATGAATGCAATGGATGCTTATTTATAGGTGAAATGGGGGGGAACATGACAGCTAGGAGGGAATGTGGCTGCATGTGCAAGGGGACAATCTGAAAATGCATGTGAAAGCATGTGTTGGCTGCAATGATGAAATGGATGGGAGTGCATGTGGCTTAATTAATTAAAGGGAGTGCATGTGCAATGTTTTAAAGGATGGAATGCATGTGAATATGATGGAAATCTGATTTATTTGAAGATGCATGTGCAATGAAGTGGAATGACAGCTAGGTTATGATGATGAATGCATGTGGCTGATTTAATTGAATAGGAAGGCATGTGGATTTAATGGTTTAAAGGGTGAATGCATGTGGATGCATGTGTTGATGAATGGGATTGTGGAGTGGCTGGAATGATGAAAGAATAAAGGGTGCATGTGGGTTAATTAATTAAAGGGAGTGCATGTGCAATGTTGTTGTTGGTGCAATGATGGAGGAACAAGTGCATGTGGCTGAAATGTGGAAGGTGTGTGGCTACTTCAAGTAGGAATCCTTGTGACATCAACTCTTCAATTTCGTCCATTCCTTTTGCTCCAAGTATAAGTTATCCCTTCCAAGTCCAATTTTGCTCCAAAATGCTCCAAAATGCATCTTTTTGCTTCCTTAGCCACATGAACCTAAAAACACACGAAAATGGCTTAAACGCCAAAAACAACTATGAATTAACAATATAAATGCACGAAAACAAGCTAAGTAAGTCGCCTAAATATGCTCCTATCAAATTCCCCCACACTTAGCTTTTGCTAGTCCTCGAGCAAAACAAAACAAAAGAAACCAAAAACAAAACAAAACGAACAAAACACAACCTACACCTTCCAACAATCGTCTTAGGGATTTCCAATGCACATGACATGTTAAAAATCATTATTCCCACAGATTTTGGTTATCTTTACACTTAAGTACATACTCAATCATAGTCACCACATACTAATTCACAATTAAGCATTTAAAACCATGTTTTGAATGTAGTAACATGCTTTAGAGAATTTGCTCAAATCCTTACAAGATATGCACTCGTTTTTCACACAGATTTTCTGACTACACACCCTATACTAGTTATATGTGAGAAGATTGATGTAAATATGAATTCTAACACTCACATATGTTATATCAAAGAAAGCATTTTCTGGATTTATGATAATGACATGAATATGATCTCATGAATGGAATGCTACTACTTAGAATGAGAACCAGTGATTCCATAAGCTCATATCAATTCCAAACTCCACATTATTGAACACATAACGATCAAGATAGAAGCATAAGGGTTGAAACGGGGCTAAAGGTGTTTGGCTAACAAAGAAGGGATATGGAAAACAAGGGTTCTTAAAGAAATAGCGAGCAAAGCATTTGAATTAACTTAGAATTCACTTTTGAATGAAAACTCATCTTTTGAACAACAAAGGGGAACAAGCTCTTTTTTCTTTCTTTCTTTCTTTCTTTTCTTTTCTATTTTTTTTTTCTTCTTTTTCATATGTTTTTCAGAATGTTTTTCTTTTCTTTTGACTCTCAAAACATACATAAACGCTTAAGAACAAAACATTCTCTCCCCCACACTCATTTTCTTTCATAATGTACTCAAAAGGAATTCATTTAAGTCATGCTCACTATCTTTTAAGAACAAGGGTGTGGACAATCCTAAACTAGGCTAGGTTAGGATAATGTGGGTTTACAATGAATAAAAGCTAAACAAAGCTCAACAGGGTTAAAACTTACAACAAATACGAAAAATGGGAAGTAAGGCTATTTGGCTATGGTGGCAACTACACAACTTCATCTTGACATATGTTATGCAATTCAATGTCATGCTTTGAATGAAACGGATATAAGTTCTAGCATTTAGTTCTATCATGATACAATTGCATTCTAAGTAGCAACCAAGCAAGGAATAATGAGATCATGCAACAACTTTAGAAAACAAAGAATCACAGAAAATAACTCTCCAAAGAAAGTAATGGCTTGAGTCTCACAGGGTTGTAGCGTTTGTTTGAGTTCCTTCCTTCAAGCATGTTACAAAAACGAATTTTTCTTTTATGATTGCATGTGAAGTCATACATTATAACCATATCCAAGCATATACCAAGAGTAAATCAAACTTTTCTCTATGTTTATAACTCTTTTTAACCGTCATGCAATTTCAAACCAAATCCTTATCATTGTGTTGGAAGGTACCCTAAGACACAAACACACAAAAACGACTCAAAACACTCTTTTTAGGCTTTTTAAAACATGTTTTTCAAATTTTTATGTGATTTTCGGAGTTATAAAAACAAAACATACTAAAACACTCTAAAACAACTTAAAAACACCTTAAAACAGCAAGGAACAACATTTGAAGTTATGGGTGATAAAATCCCACGAATTTGCATTAAATATACTTAGTTACCCAATACCCCCACACTTAAATCAAACATTGTCCTCAATGTTTTAAGCATATGGTTCACACAAAACATAAGTAAACACACAAAAAGCAATTTAAACATATTAAACCTGGCAGAATGTAATTAACAAAGAGAAGAGTTTAGGGACGCAAATCTGGTTATGGAGTGTAAATTCCCTCTTCTCCTTGGTAATTGCATTGAGGCTTTGATCATAGTGACTCCACAGGCATACTCTTGAACTGGGCTGCATGATTCTTTTGGTCTCCTCCACTTGTTGATTTTCCTTTGTGCTACTGGGCTGGAGGATTCTTTTGGTCTTCCCCGAAGGTCTGAGCTTACCCCTTTGGTCTGTTTCTTTGTTCAATCTTTCCAATTCGTATTGAAAAGGGTTGGAGGATAACTCAGCCTATGTTTGTCTCCACATGCTTCAATGTATCATTTTCACTTGCCTTACTCGCTCCCCTTTGCAGAAGTGGTCCCTTCTCCGGAAATGTATCAACCGTTGAAGATGACTACTCGAGAGCAACGCTAGGTAAGCAATCAGGAATAGATTCCAGGCAGTTGGCTCCAGATCGGAAGACTGACTCCAAGTGCCGGCTGATTGCTTCTTTTACTTTGCCATGCGAGTAAGAACAAGGACAAAGAAAAAGACAGGGAAAGAGCATGATATGAGATACTTTTGCTTTTGACCTTGATGATATGAGATACCTTTGCTTTTGAAGAAGCGGTGAATGAATCAGCACACTTCAATCCGCCGTTTCCTCCTGGGTCATCTGTACTCCAGGCATCTGGTATCATCTTTGGGGAAGAAGAAAGAATTGAGTATTTCGAAAGGCTTTGCTGGGAGTGCGCCCTCAGAGGTGAGGGAGAGTTGGGCATTTTCTTCAGGTTTGCCTTGCCATAAAAGATGAAGGTCGATATATATAGAGATAATATCAAGTGGTGGTACTGTGTTTTTACCCTTGTCGACAAATGTCTCTTCGATATCTGAACGACGCCTCTTCGATTTCTGAGCAGGCGCCCCTTCGATTTCTGAACGACGCCCCTTTGCTTTCTGAACGACACGTAGTAGTGCGGATGCGGCTCCTTTTGACAAAGCTGCACGCGTTTTCTGAAAAGCAAAGAAAGCGTCGCCGAACTTTGCGCTTGTCGGCTAAAGAGGTGTAGTTGCGATGATGGCCTCCACGTGTTTTCAGTGATATCTTTTGACAAAGTTGAACACGTCTTCAGAAAACCCGAGAAAGCGTCGCCTAAATTACGCCGGAAATTCCGGCTTCTTGAATCGGTGGACGCGTCGCCTTGGCTTTTATAGAGCTATCGATCACCACAACAAACTCACTTTGAAGAATTCCCATTCTTGAAAATCGACTCCGGCCCTTTGAGAATTAACTCCATCCGCCCCTCTCTTTGAACACTTTTGAAAAATGGCAAACCCATCGAACCTTAGCTTGGAATTGAGCCTTAGCAGTGATACGGGCGCGCCGCGTCAAGGTAACGTATGGCGCCCTTCTTTCTTATCTTCTAACAGTCCTCTCACAAGTGAAGACTCCGTGATGCAGGACGCCACAACAGCTACAATAGTAGCTAGGAACCTCCTCACTCCAAAAGATAGTAGGCTGCTGTCAGGACGGTCCGATGAGTTGGCCGTTCAAGAGTCCCTCGCACTTAGTGTTCAGTGTGGGAGTTCTGTGTCCAACATGGGCCAACGCCTGCTTGCCCGCTCCCGTCAGGTGGAATCATTGATGGCAGAGGTGGAAAGTCTCAAGCAGGAGATCCAGCAGCTTAAGTACGAGAATAGAAGTTTGCACGTGCTTGCAAACAACTATTCGACGGGCATGAAGAGGAAGCTTGATGAGCTGCAAGAGTCTGAAGGTCGGATTCACAGTGACCGTCAAAGGTTTTCGTCTTTTCTCCAGAGGCACCTTTTTCCTGGATCATCCAGCGTTTGGCCAAGTATTGAGGCCTGGAATGCTCCCGCTCCGATGCCTTCCGCTGCAGTGCCTTCCGCTCCGATGCCTTCCGCTCCAGTGCCTTCCGCTCCAATGCCTTCCGCTCCGATGCCTTCTGCTTCAAAGCCTCGTAGTGGGGCTTCACGTAAACAACCTTTGTGAAGCTCCATCTTTAGTATTTTATTTAATAAATAATTTTTTTTTTTTTTTTTTTTTTTTTTTAACATAAATAAAATCAAACGGCATGGAATTGGTCCTTGAATGGAAGGTGATACTTGAAGTGAACCGGCATTGGTTTGAATTCTAGTGTAGGTGCCTGATTCATAAAAAACAGCAAGTTAGTATAAAATGTAATGGAATTTGGAAAAAAAAACTTACTTGTTTTGTCCGATAAGAACTCAATGACAAACACCACTCCTTTGAAAGTTTCAGGGATATTGGACTTGGCCAGATTGCAAGTGATGGTTATGACTTGTCCAATGTCATCAAATTTAACTTCCTTGGATTTTGTGGTTTCAAGAACGTCCTCTTTGATGAATTCATGACATTCCCTACTTTGCACCTTTGGAAGGGCTTCCAAGATGTCTTTTTCACTTTCTTCTTCCTTGGAATTCATGAACCTGCAAGGAATAGGGATATTTGTTGGAATGGGGTTAGAACTAATGAAATTTGGAACAACCATACCTGAATTAGATGGCATAGGAGCAATAGGTGCCTCCGGTAAAGGTGTTTCCACCCTTGCCGTGGGCTGGGTGTATTCCTCTTCCTTGTGATTCGATTTTGATGGTTGAGGGTCCGTTCCAACCTCTTTGTCACTTCTCAACACGATTTCCTTGGCAGCTTCAAATTCTCCCTTCGGATTTGCAATGGTTGAACTAGGGAGTTCGCCTTGGTCTCGAAACTGTCCTACGAACTCCGCGATCTGCCCAATTTGCATTTCCAAGTGGTCCAACCTTTTGTCTTGATTTTGGCCCTCCTTGACTTGATTTTGTGAGCCCTGCACCAAACAAATTAATTCATTAAGCTTTTGATTATAATCTATTGACGAACTTGAGTTTGGTTGGGCATATTGAATATGAGGTGGCTGCCAATATCCTTCTTGTTGAACATTTTGAGGTTCCCACCACATAGAAGTTGAATGATCACTCCAATCCGAATTGTAAGTATTGGAAAACACGTTATTCCTTGATTGAAGTTCAAATATATCAATGCTTTGCATTTGGGACCTTTCCATGAGCTGTGACAAAAGAGAAGCATTATCAAGTGCCATGTTGTGCTTCTCTAGGACAAAACACAAATCAAAAACTAAAACTAAAATACATAAATGAAACTAAAACTAAAACTAATAAGAAAACGAAAATAACAATCCAAAGGATTAGCAAAGACTCAAAGGACTCAAAACAAAGTTAAAAACATTCACAAAGACTCAAAGGACTCAAAACAAGTTCAAAAGACTCAAAACTGCCTAAAAACACTAACTAGGCAGTTTCTGACCTTAAACCCAATGTTGGACGAATTTAAGTAATAACTTGACTCAAGAAAGTAAAAACACAATATAAAACATTCCCCACAAGTCCTCAACATGAATGCATAGAAGAGGTACAAGCAAGAATCATTACGCTCTATGAAAATTATAAGTGTTGACGAGGCATTCGTTACTATGATTGCATGAAACTTATGCCAAGAATTTATTTAACGCGATTGTTTATGAGCAACCTCCACTACTTGTGAATATAAGTTCGTAACTATTAGGTGAAACTCACTTATATTCTAGCGTCATATTCATGCATGAAAATTAAGCGCGCATTCTCAATAAACATACATAAATAAGTTATCAATCAAACGGTTAAACAAATTGAATCCACAACTTATGAAACGCAATTAGAAGTAATCAAATCAAAATGCAAGCATAAACATATATTTCGAATCCCCCCCCTAGCCAAGGGGGGTTTAGTTCTTCATAATATTGAAATCAAAGAAACACCTAAACATTCCAACAACTCAAACTTGAATTGTATGAACGTTTAGGCACTCTTCTCTTCCATTCCTCATACGTACAAAACAAAGAGTATTGAAATTAAACATTGAAATCAAAGAAACACCTAAACATTCCAACAACTCAAACTTGAATGGTATGAACGTTTAGGCACTCTTCTCTTCCTCTTCGTTGTAGCACAAGGTCTAAGGATAGTTTGATGGTGTGAATGGTTTGGGGAGTGATGGAAATGGAAGAGGAGTGGTGTTTGGATTTGTAGGGAATTGGTGGATTTGCACGGCAAAGGGGGAGGGGTTTTGGTGAATTTCTGAATATGGAAGAATGAATCAATGAGTATGAATGCAATGGATGCTTATTTATAGGTGAAATGGGGGGGAACATGACAGCTAGGAGGGAATGTGGCTGCATGTGCAAGGGGACAATCTGAAAATGCATGTGAAAGCATGTGTTGGCTGCAATGATGAAATGGATGGGAGTGCATGTGGCTTAATTAATTAAAGGGAGTGCATGTGCAATGTTTTAAAGGATGGAATGCATGTGAATATGATGGAAATCTGATTTATTTGAAGATGCATGTGCAATGAAGTGGAATGACAGCTAGGTTATGATGATGAATGCATGTGGCTGATTTAATTGAATAGGAAGGCATGTGGATTTAATGGTTTAAAGGGTGAATGCATGTGGATGCATGTGTTGATGAATGGGATTGTGGAGTGGCTGGAATGATGAAAGAATAAAGGGTGCATGTGGGTTAATTAATTAAAGGGAGTGCATGTGTGATAGGAGCATATTTAGGCGACTTACTTAGCTTGTTTTCGTGCATTTATATTGTTAATTCATAGTTGTTTTAGTAGTTTAAGCCATTTTCGTGTGTTTTTAGGTTCATATGGCTAAGGAAGCAAAAAGATGCATTTTGGAGCAAATTAGAGATTGGAATGGATATCATATGCTTGGAGCCAAGAGGATGGACGAAATTGAAGGATTCCTAATCCATTGCAGCCACATGCACATTCAATCATTCACACCAAAACCTTGCACATGCTTTCCCATTTCATTATTCATTCACTTTGCAGCCACCATTCACTCTTTAATCCACATGCATTCATGATAGGAGCATATTTATGCGACTTAAATGGCTTGTTCTCGTACATTTACGTTATGTTTCTTTAGTTATTTTAGTACTTTAAGCTATTTTCGTGTGTTTGTAGGTCCAAAGGGCTAAAGGAGCAAAAAGATGCATTTTGGAGACTTTTGGAGCACTTTTGGGCTAAGGACGGATAGCTTATGCTTGAAGCCAAAGTGTTGGACGAAATTGAAGACCTAATTGGAGCCAAAGTGTTGGAACCTTGTTCTCTTTAGTTTTAGGACATTTAAACCTTTCCTAATCCCAATCATGCCATGCATAACACACATCCATTCTAACACATTGTCATTGCACATGCATTTCCTTCATTAGTTAACCCACATGCACTTATCACTTATCATCACCACATATCATATCACTTAATCATTTATCACTTATCATCACCACTTAACCACTTATCATATCATAACCACATATCATATCACTTATCACTTATCACTTAACATAACATCCACCTACTTCACCTACAACATCCACCCACTTCACCTACAACATCCACCCACTTCACCTACAACATCCACCTACTTCACCTACAACATCCACTTCACCTACAACATCCACCTACTTCACCTACAACATCCACCTACTTCACCTACAAATGACATAGCCATATGTTCCCTCCACTACTCCTATAAATACCCTTACATTCATTCATTCATGGACATCTCATTTTCATACACAACACACCACATTCACTCTCCACCTTCTTTAGCCGTGAGTCCCCCTTCCCTTATAATCCAAACACCACTCCTCTACCATTTCCATAATCCCCCAAACCTCACCTTAGACCTTGTGCTACAACAACGAGGAAGATAAGAGGGCCTAAACGTTCATACAATTCAAGTTTGAGTTGTTGGAATGTTTAGGTGTTTCTTTGATTTCAAAGTTTAAATTCAATTCTCTTTGTTTTGTACGTATGAGGAATGGAAAAGAAGAGTGCCTAAACGTTCATACAATTCAAGTTTGAGTTGTTGGAATGTTTAGGTGTTTCTTTGATTTCAACGTAATGAGGAACTAAAACCCCCTTTAGCTAGGGGGTGATTCGAAATATATGTTTATGCTTGCATTTTGATTTGATTACTTCTAATTACGTTTCATAAGTTGTGAATTCAATTTGTTTAACTGTTTTATTGATAACCTATTTATGTATGTTTATTGAGAGTGCACACTTAATTTTCATGCATGAATTTGACGCTAGAATATAAGTGAATTTCACCTAATCGTTATGAACTTATATTCACAAGTAGTGGAGGTTGCTTATAAACAATTGCGTTAAACGAATTCTTGGCATAAGTTTCATGCAATCATAGTAACGAATGCCTCGTCAACACTTATAGTTTTCAAAGAACTTAATGATTCTTGCTTGTATCTCTATTATGCAATTCATGTAGGGAACTTGTGAGGAATGCTTTGGGTTGTCGTATGCAATCATCCAATTCATTAACTTAAGGAAAACTTGACGGTTAATTTAAGCGGACCTAATTAACTTGGAGTGTTGAGAATTAATGATTTATTGAAATGCAATTGGAAATCATTTTATTATGCAAGTGTAACCTGTGTGGAGATGAACCCCTTAGCTATTCTATCATCCATTCATTCCATTTTATCATTTTCATATTTACATTCTGCTTTAATTTGCAATTTGTTCATTTAGTTTAATTTCGTTAAAATCTAAATCCCCCTTTACTTTAATGTCAAATTAGTTAAAAATCAATTTAGTTTGTGTTTTTAAGAGTTTTGAGTCTTTTGAACTTGTTTGAATCTTTTGGTTTGTTTTAGTGTTTTAAAGTTTAGTTTTGCAATATTTGAGTCTAGTATAGTATTTTATTTTGTGTTTTTTTTTAGTCAAATCCAAGTGATTAACAATCCCTCCTAATCCCCGGTCCAGAACGATCCCTACTTGCACTTATACTACAAATTGACAAAAAGAGGGTTTAATTTGTGTGCGTATAAAATCACGCATCAAATTTTGGCGCCGTTGCCGGGGATTAGAAAATTTGCTAATCCCTTGGATTGTTTGTTTCTGTATTGTCTTTTAGATTTAGTTTTTATTTGTGTTTTGTTTGTTAAGAACAACATGGCACTTGATAACGCTTCTCTTTTGTCACAGCTCATGGAAAGGTCCCAAATGCAAAGAGTTGATATATCTAATCTTCAATCAAGGAATAACGTGTTTTCCAATACTTACAATTCGGATTGGAGTGATCATTCAAACTCTATGTGGTGGGAACCTCAAAATGCTCAACAAGGAGGATATTGGCAGCCACCACAACCTCATATTCAATATGCCCAACCAAACTCAAGTTCGTCAATAGATTATAATCAAAAGCTTAATGAATTAATTTGTTTGGTGCAGGGCTCACAAATTCAGGACAATGAGGCTCAACAAGAAGGATATTGGCAGCCATATGAGGAGTTCTATTCAACGCCTATGCAGCCACCACAAAGGTTGGACCACTTGGATAAGCAAATTGGGCAGATCGCGGAGTTCGTAGGACAGTTTCGAGACCAAGGCGAACTCCCTAGTTCAACCATTGCAAATCAGAAGGGAGAATTTGAAAACACCAATGCTATCATGTTGAGAAGTGACAAGGAGGTTGGAACGGACCCTCAACCATCAAAATCAAATCACAAGGAAGAGGAATACACCCAACCCATGGAAAGGGTGGAAACACCTTTACCGGAGGCACCTATTGCTCCTATGCCATCTAATACAGGTATGGTTGTTCCAAATTTCATTATTTTTAACGCTGTTCCAAGATTCATGACTTCCAAGGAAGAAGAAGGTGAAAAAGACATCTTGGAAGCCCTTCCAAAGGTGACAAGTAAGGAATGTCATGAATTCATCAAAGAGGACGTTCTTGAAACCACAAAATCCAAAGAAGTTAAATTTGATGACATTGGACAAGTCATAACCATCACTTGCAATCTGGCCAAATCCAATATCCCTGAAACTTTCAAAGGAGTGGTGTTTGTCATTGAGTTCTTATCGGACAAAACAAGTAAGTTTTTTTTTCCAAATTCCATTAGATTTTATACTAACTTGCTATTTTTTTTTAATCAGGCACCTACACTAGAATTCAAACCACTGCCGGTTCACTTCAAGTATCACCTTCCATTCAAGGACCAATTCCATGCCGTTTGATTTTATTTATGTTAATTAAAAAAAAAAAAAAAAAAAAAAAAAAAAGAAAGAAAGATACTAAACATGGAGAAAGGTGGAGCTTCACAAAGGTTGTTTGCGTGAAGCCCCACTACGAGGCGCAGAAGCGGAAGGCATAGAAGCGGGAGGCATAGAAGCGGGAGGCATCGGAGCGGAAGCCATCGGAGCGGGAGGCATCGGAGCTAGAGCATTCCAGGCCTCAATACTTGGCCAAGCGCTGGATGACCCAGGAAAAAGGTGCCTCTGGAGATAAGACGCAAGCCTTTGACGGTCACTGTGAATTCGACCCTCAGATTCTTGCAGCTCATCAAGCTTCCTCTTCATCCCCGACGAATAGTTATTTGCAAGCACATGCAAACTTCTATTCTCGTACTTAAGCTGCTGGATCTCTTGCTTAAGTCTTTCCACCTCTGCCATCAACGATTCCACTTGGCGGGACCGAGCAAGCAGGCGTTGGCCCATGTTGGACACAGAACTCGCACACTGAACACTAAGTGCGAGGGACTCTTGAACGGCCAACTCATCGGACCGTCCTGACAGCAGCCTACTATCTTTTGGAGTGAGGAGGTTTTTAGCTACTATTGTAGCTGTTGTGGCGTCCTGCATCACAGAGTCTTCACCTGAAAGAGGACCGTTAGAAGATAAAAAAGAAGGGCGCCATACATTACCTTGACGGGGCGCAACCGGATCGCTGCTGAGACTCAAATCTAAGCTAAGGTTCGATGAGTTTGCCATTTTTTTCAAAAGTGTTCAAAGAGAAGGGGTGGATGGAGTTAAAATTTCACAAAGGGCCGGAGTCGAGTTTCAGGAATGGGAAATCTTCAGAGTGTGTGTGTTGGGGTGATTGATAGCTCTATAAAAAGCCAAGACGACGCGTCCACCGATTCAAAGAGCCGGATTTTCCGGCGTAATTTAGGCGACGCTCCCTCGGCTTTTCAGAAAACGCGTTCAACTTTGTCAAAAGATTTCTGACAAAGCTGAAAACACGTGGAGGCCATCATCGCATCTACACATCTTTAGCCGACAAGCGCAAAGATCGGCGACGCTTTCTCTGCTTTTTAGAAGACGCGTGCAGCTTTGTCAAAAGGAGCCGCATCTGCACTACCACGTGTCGTTCAGAAAGCGAAGGGGTGTCGTTCAGAAATCGAAGGGGCGCCTGCTCAGAAATCGAAGAGGCGTATTCAAAGATCGAAGAGGCGCCACTATTTCAAAGAGCCGGATTTGCGGGATCAAAACGTTTGTCGACAAGGGTAAAAAGTACCACCACTTGATATTATCTCTATATATGTCGACCTTCGTCTTTTATGCAGGGCAAACCTGAAGAAAATGCCCAACTCTCCCTCACCTCTGAGGGCGCACTCCCAGCAAAGCCTTTCAAAATACTCAATTCTTTCTTCTTCCCCAAAGATGATACCAGATGCCTGGAGTACATATGACCCAGGAGGAAACGGCGGATTGAAGCATGTGCTGATTCATTCACCGCTTCTTCAAAGCAAAGGTATCTCATATCATCAAGGTCAAAAGCAAAAGCATCTCATATCATGCTCTTTCCCTGTCTTTTTCTTTGTCCTTGTTCTTACTTGCATGGCAAAGTAAAAGAAGCAATCAGCCGGCACTTGGAGTCAGTCTTCCGATCTGGAGCCAACTGCCTGGAATCTATTCCTGATTGCTTACCTAGCGTTGCTCTCGAGTAGTCATCTTCAACGGTTGTTACTCTTCCAGAGAAGGGACCACTCCTGCAAAGATTGAACAAAGAAACAGATAACAGGAGGAAGGTCAGACCTTCGGGGGAAACCAAAAGAACCATCCTGCTGCCCAGTTCAAGAAGTAGCACAAAGGAAAATCAACGATGGGCAGAAACCAGTTCAAGAGTAAGCCTGTGGAATCACAAAGATCAAAGCCTCAATGCAATCACCAAGGAGAAGAGGGAATTTACACTCCATAACCAGATTTGCGTCCCTAAACTCTTCTCTTTGTTAATTACATTATGCCATGTTTAATATGTTTAGTTGCTTTTTGTGTGTTTACTTATGTTTTGTGTGAATCTATGCTTAAAACATTGAGGACAATGTTTGATTTAAGTGTGGGGGGGTAACTAAAGTGTTTTGATGAAAATTCGTAGGGTTTTATCCACCATAACTTCAAATGTTGTTCCTTGCTGTTTTAAGGTGTTTTTAAGTTGTTTTAGAGTGTTTTAGTGTGTTTTGTTTTATAATTCGAAAATCCCATAAAAATTTGAAAAATTGTTTTGAAAAACCCAAAAAGAGTTGTTTTAAGAGTCGTTTTTGTGTGTTTGTGTCTTAGGGTACCTTCCAACACAATGATAAGGATTTGGTTTATAATTGCATGACGGTTAGGAAGAGTTATAAACATAGAGAAAAGTTTGATTTACTCTTGGTATATGCTTGGTTATGGTTATAATGTATGACTTCACATGCAATCATAAAAGAAAAAAATTCGTTTTTGTAACATGCTTGAAGGAAGGAACTCAAACAAACGCTACAACCCTGAGAGACTTGAGCCTATAACGTTCTTTGGAGAGTATAATCTGTGATTTCTTGTTTTCTAAAGTCGTTGCATGATCTCATTATTCTTTGCTTGGTTACTACTTAGAAGGCGTTTCATCATATAGTTCCAAATGCTAGAACTCATGCCCATTTCATTCAAAGCATGTTATTGATTTGCATAACACATATTCAAGAAGAAGTTGTGTAGTGACCACCACCATAGCCAAATAGCCTTACTTCCCATACTTCGTATATGTTGTAAGTTTTAACCCCGTTGAGCCTCGTTTTGCCTTTATTCCTTGTTTACCCACATCACCCCTTACCTAGCTTAGAGTAGGACTTTCTTATACCCTTGTTCTTAAAGTTTAGTGAGCATGACTTAAATGAATTCCTTTTGAGTTACATTATGCAAGAAAATGAGTGTGGGGGAGTAAAAGTTTGTTCTTACGTTTATATGTATGTTTTGAGATTCAAAAGAAAAAGAAGAAAAGAAAAAAAAAAAAAAAAAAAAAAGGAGTGAAAATAAGTAAGAATGAACTCACGAGCGTTGATGGTTGAAGAAAGGGTCCAAAAAGTTGAATATGGCCCTAAGTTTTGTGTGATTTTCCCTTGGGTGTTCAAAGTTGATTTCTGCGTTCTTAAGGGAATTCTAAGTGCCTAATTCAATACTTTGCTCACTATTGCTTTAAGAATGTTTGTTTATCCTTCACCTTTCATTGTTAGCCAATACCCTAGCCCCGTTACTACCCTTTGACTTCTATATTGAGTGTTATGTATTTCAATTGTGGAGTTTGAACTTGGTATGAGCTTATGGTGTCACTGGTTCTCGCGTCTAAGTAGTAGCATTCCATTCATGAGATCATATCTAAACATGCTTATTAACTCCAGAAAATGCTTTCCTTATTATAACATATGTGAGTGTTCGTCTACATGTTTACATCAATCTTCTCACATATACCTAGTATAGGGTGTGTAGTCAGAAAATCTGTGTGAAAAACGAGAGTGCATCTAGTAAGAAATTGAGGGAATTCTCTAAAGGCATGTTACTACATTTGAAATGTGTTTTAATTGCTTAATTGTGAACTAGTATGTGGTGACTATGATTAAGAATGTACTTAAGTGTAAAGATGGCTCAAATCTGTGAGAATAATGATTTTTAACTTGTCATGTGCATTGGAAGTCCCTGATACGATTGTTGGAAGGTGTAGGTTGTGTTTTGTTCTTTTTGTTTTGTTTTTCTGTTTTGCTCGAGGACTAGCAAAAGCTAAGTGTGGGGGTATTTGATAGGAGCATATTTATGCGACTTAAATGGCTTGTTCTCGTACATTTACGTTATGTTTCTTTAGTTATTTTAGTACTTTAAGCTATTTTCGTGTGTTTGTAGGTCCAAAGGGCTAAAGGAGCAAAAAGATGCATTTTGGAGACTTTTGGAGCACTTTTGGGCTAAGGACGGATAGCTTATGCTTGAAGCCAAAGTGTTGGACGAAATTGAAGACCTAATTGGAGCCAAAGTGTTGGAACCTTGTTCTCTTTAGTTTTAGGACATTTAAACCTTTCCTAATCCCAATCATGCCATGCATAACACACATCCATTCTAACACATTGTCATTGCACATGCATTTCCTTCATTAGTTAACCCACATGCACTTATCACTTATCATCACCACATATCATATCACTTAATCATTTATCACTTATCATCACCACTTAACCACTTATCATATCATAACCACATATCATATCACTTATCACTTATCACTTAACATAACATCCACCTACTTCACCTACAACATCCACCCACTTCACCTACAACATCCACCCACTTCACCTACAACATCCACTTCCACCTACTTCACCTACAACATCCACCTACTTCACCTACAACATCCACTTCACCTACAACATCCACCTACTTCACCTACAACATCCACCTACTTCACCTACAAATGACATAGCCATATGTTCCCTCCACTACTCCTATAAATACCCTTACATTCATTCATTCATGGACATCTCATTTTCATACACAACACACCACATTCACTCTCCACCTTCTTTAGCCGTGAGTCCCCCTTCCCTTATAATCCAAACACCACTCCTCTACCATTTCCATAATCCCCCAAACCTCACCTTAGACCTTGTGCTACAACAACGAGGAAGATAAGAGGGCCTAAACGTTCATACAATTCAAGTTTGAGTTGTTGGAATGTTTAGGTGTTTCTTTGATTTCAAAGTTTAAATTCAATTCTCTTTGTTTTGTACGTATGAGGAATGGAAAAGAAGAGTGCCTAAACGTTCATACAATTCAAGTTTGAGTTGTTGGAATGTTTAGGTGTTTCTTTGATTTCAACGTAATGAGGAACTAAAACCCCCTTTAGCTAGGGGGTGATTCGAAATATATGTTTATGCTTGCATTTTGATTTGATTACTTCTAATTACGTTTCATAAGTTGTGAATTCAATTTGTTTAACTGTTTTATTGATAACCTATTTATGTATGTTTATTGAGAGTGCACACTTAATTTTCATGCATGAATTTGACGCTAGAATATAAGTGAATTTCACCTAATCGTTATGAACTTATATTCACAAGTAGTGGAGGTTGCTTATAAACAATTGCGTTAAACGAATTCTTGGCATAAGTTTCATGCAATCATAGTAACGAATGCCTCGTCAACACTTATAGTTTTCAAAGAACTTAATGATTCTTGCTTGTATCTCTATTATGCAATTCATGTAGGGAACTTGTGAGGAATGCTTTGGGTTGTCGTATGCAATCATCCAATTCATTAACTTAAGGAAAACTTGACGGTTAATTTAAGCGGACCTAATTAACTTGGAGTGTTGAGAATTAATGATTTATTGAAATGCAATTGGAAATCATTTTATTATGCAAGTGTAACCTGTGTGGAGATGAACCCCTTAGCTATTCTATCATCCATTCATTCCATTTTATCATTTTCATATTTACATTCTGCTTTAATTTGCAATTTGTTCATTTAGTTTAATTTCGTTAAAATCTAAATCCCCCTTTACTTTAATGTCAAATTAGTTAAAAATCAATTTAGTTTGTGTTTTTAAGAGTTTTGAGTCTTTTGAACTTGTTTGAATCTTTTGGTTTGTTTTAGTGTTTTAAAGTTTAGTTTTGCAATATTTGAGTCTAGTATAGTATTTTATTTTGTGTTTTTTTTAGTCAAATCCAAGTGATTAACAATCCCTCCTAATCCCCGGTCCAGAACGATCCCTACTTGCACTTATACTACAAATTGACAAAAAGAGGGTTTAATTTGTGTGCGTATAAAATCACGCATCAATTCATCATCATTCACCACACCTTGCAGCCACATGCATTCCCCTTTTATATTTCCAACCCACATGCACTTCCCCCTTTAATCATTCAAACATGCACTCCCTTTAATCACATGCATAAATCAGCCACATGCATCTCCCATCACCATATCAGATTTCCATCATATTCACATGCATTCCATCCTTTAAAACATTGCACATGCACTCCCTTTAATTAATTAAGCCACATGCACTCCCATCCATTTCATCATTGCAGCCAACACATGCTTTCACATGCATTTTCAGATTGTCCCCTTGCACATGCAGCCACATATTCATTGCACATGCAATTCCAACCCACATGCATCCTTTAATCATTCGAACATGCATCCACATTCCCTCCTAGCTGTCATGTTCCCCCCATTTCACCTATAAATAAGCATCCATTGCATTCATTCTCATTCACTCCTCCATTTCAGAAATTCATCCATTGTACATACCACAACACAAACTCATCCATTGCAGAAATGTAGACATCAAACCACCCTTGTGCCGTGCCTTCCCCTACAAATCCAAACACCATCCTTCCATCTCCACCACTACCCAAACCATTCACACCATCAAACTATCCTTAGACCTTGTGCTACAACGAAGAGGAAGATAAGAGTGCCTAAACGTTCATACAATTCAAGTTTGAGTTGTTGGAATGTTTAGGTGTTTCTTTGATTCTCTTTGTTTTGTATCATAAGGAACTAAACCCCCCTTGGTTAGGGGGTGATTCGAATATATGTTTATGCTTGCATTTTGATTTGAATACTTCTAATTGCGTTTCATAAGTTGTGGATTCAATTTGTTTAACCGTTTGATTGATAACTTATTTATGTATGTTTATTGAGAATGCGCGCTTAATTTTCATGCATGAATATGACGCTAGAATATAAGTAAGTTTCACCTAATCGTTATGAACTTATATTCACAAGTAGTGGAGGTTGCTTATAAACAATCGCGTTAAACAAATTCTTGGCATAAGTTTCATGCAATCCATAGTAACGAATGCCTCGTCAACACTTATAATTTTCATAGAGCATAATGATTCTTGCTTGTATCTCTTCTATGCATTCATGTTGAGGACTTGTGGGGAATGTTTTGAATTGTTGTATGCGCTAACCCATCCAATTCAATAACGTTAGGAAGATTTGAAGGTTAATTAGTGCATCACGGTTAACCCGGGGTGTTGAGTTTCATGGTTTATTGAAATGCAATTGGAAATCATTTTATTATGCAAGTATAACATGTATGGAGATGAATCCCTTAGCCATTCTATCATCCATTCATTCCATTCCATCAAATTCGTTTTACAATCTGTTTAGTTTATTAACTTGTTTTGTTATTTCAATTCTCGTCAATTGAAAACCCCCCTTTACTTTCTTGTTCTTTAGTGTTTAGAATTTGTTTAGTTTATGTTTTAAAGTGTTTTGATTCATTTTATTTCCCAATTTCGTCCAAATTCACCAAAGTGCTCAAAACTGCCCAGAAAGTGATTTTAAGGCAGTTTTGAGTGTTTAGGGTGATGTTTGAGTCTTTTGGTTTGTCTTAGTGTTTTAAAGTTTAGTTTTGCATTCTTTGAGTCTAGTATAGTGTTTCATATTGTTATTTTACGTTTTTGAGTCAAATCCAAGTGGTTAACAATCCCTCCTAATCCCCGGTCCAGAACGATCCCTACTTGCACCTATACTACAATTGATAAAAAGAGGGTTTAATTTGTGTGCGTATAAGTCATGCATCAATGTGCAATGTTGTTGTTGGTGCAATGATGGAGGAACAAGTGCATGTGGCTGAAATGTGGAAGGTGTGTGGCTACTTCAAGTAGGAATCCTTGTGACATCAACTCTTCAATTTCGTCCATTCCTTTTGCTCCAAGTATAAGTTATCCCTTCCAAGTCCAATTTTGCTCCAAAATGCTCCAAAATGCATCTTTTTGCTTCCTTAGCCACATGAACCTAAAAACACACGAAAATGGCTTAAACGCCAAAAACAACTATGAATTAACAATATAAATGCACGAAAACAAGCTAAGTAAGTCGCCTAAATATGCTCCTATCAATGTGCAACTTTGGTTCATAATCAAGATTATGTAATGTACAAGAAACTTTCATAAAACCAAAGGGAGTAACTCGGCAGGATGTGTGCTAAACACTCCCTTCATTCATTCACATATCTACCAAGATTATGCATGATGTGTGCTTTAATCTTGGCTACACAACTTAGTGATTAATTCAAATGATGATCAAACATTAAAATCAATACATTAAGTCACCATTAAAACAGAAAATGAAACAAGAAATAGATGGACAAAATGAGCATTCTAACTTAATTACATGGCAAACTTTGCAAGGTTACATCGAATCCCTAGAGGAGGATTAGTTACAATTCATGTTTACAAAATGTTTAACATAAAGGTACACAACATGAATGAACATAGAATGAAGTAGAAGGAACCCTTGAAGCAAAACTGATGTTGAATTCCTTGAAGAGTGCCTTCGGTGTTGGAGCTCCCAAATGTGTTTGTAAGTGAGGGTGGAGAAAACTAATGTCGAATGGTATGGATTGGGGAGAATGTGAGAGTAACAATGGACAGAGATTGGAGCCCCAATGAGCCGTGTGAAATGCTATGGTTCAAGAAGAAAACTTGCGGATGGGAAAGGAAATGTGGGCAGTTTCTGTGTAAGGAAGATAATGTAGCATGCAATGGAATGAAACGGGAGAATGAGAGTGAATGGTATGAATCCGAGAGAGAGAGAGCATGTCCGCGTGTCTCCTTGGTTAATTTCTTAATGTGCTATTCATGGAAAAACAATCAGAAAAGCATGTGGGAAACTGACATGGACCATGTGAAAGGAATTCTGAAAAGAGAATGAACATGCACGGTATGGGCATTAAGGAGATGGAATCGCATGAAATGGTTGGATGAGTGGAATTCTGGCATGATACCTGCAAAGCATGGACATGCTCTGCAAGTGTGTGGTTTATTTAATCCAAACACATGTGGAATGTCTGCAAGCAAGGGAGTGGAACCTGCAAATTGGTTAGAATAATCTGGAATTGGGTATGGGAGTGCACGGTTTGGACATGAAGGAAATGGAAATGACATGGAATGATGGGATGAAATGGATTTCTGAAATGAAGGCATGGACATGCTCTGCAAGCAGTGGTTTGTTTAATCACAATGCAAGTGCAAAGTCTGCAACAAGGGAGTGGAATCTGCAAATGGGAGTGGAAATGGACGGAATAGGCATAAGAAACGCTGAAATGGCATGGAATGTTTAATTGAGGTGCATGTGGATTTCTGCAAAGAGAAGTGAAGAAGGGAAATGGAATGCACGGGTCAGATTGTGGACATGCATGTGAATGCATGTTTTGATGTTTTAGAAGTGCATAATCTGACTTGAAACCACATGGGATTCGTATGACATGATTGTGTTTGTTGGTGGAAATATGGCTGAAATGAATTGAGTGATGGACATGGGATTGTGAGGAATCTGATTTGGTGCTAGAATTGCATCACATGATGGGATGATATGGGAACACACAGCCATGGTTGTGACATGCATGTGAATGCATGTTTTTGTCTTGTTTAGAATCACCCAAAGTGGTCGAATTGCACCACTTTCTGTCATTTGCCATCCAATTGATCTTATTACACACTTGGCTGCACACTAACACAAAACAATGTAAAACGCAACTAGTTTACTCCAAAACAATCACAAAGATGCCAAATAATGAAGATATAAATGCATGCAAAATGTGACTTAACAATTCCATCCTTTAAAACATTGCACATGCACTCCCTTTAATTAATTAAGCCACATGCACTCCCATCCATTTCATCATTACAGCCAACACATGCTTTCACATGCATTTTCAGATTGTCCCCTTGCACATGCAGCCACACACTCATTGCACATGCATTCCCTTTCATTTCTGTCAAAGCACATGCATTTCCACCCTTTAATCACATGCATAAATCAGCCACATGCATCTCCCATCACCATTCCAGATTTCCACCACCCTCCTAGCTGTCATGTTCCCCCCATTTCACCTATAAATAACCCTTCATTGCAGCCACAAGGGGGGGGGGGATCCATTCACCACAGAAATAAGGCCTTTGTGCCAGAAATTCACCCATTCCATACACTTCTTCCATTTTCAGAATGTAGACATCAAACACCCCTTTGTGCCGTGAGTTTCCCTTACAATCCAAACACCATCCTTCCATTTCCACCACTCCCCAAACCATTCACACCATCAAACTATCCCTAGACCTTGTGCTACAACGAAGAGGAAGAGAAGAGTGCTTAA
Organism: Pyrus x bretschneideri; assembly: GCF_019419815.1. Lineage (NCBI taxonomy): Eukaryota > Viridiplantae > Streptophyta > Magnoliopsida > Rosales > Rosaceae > Pyrus > Pyrus x bretschneideri. The sequence goes on along the minus strand of NW_025999400.1, from coordinate 515,670 downwards.
ACGTTCATACAATTCAAGTTTGAGTTGTTGGAATGTTTAGGTGTTTCTTTGATTTCAACGTTTAATTTCAATACTCTTTGTTTTGTACGAATGAGGAATGAAAGATAAGAGGGCCTAAACGTTCATACAATTCAAGTTTGAGTTGTTGGAATGTTTAGGTGTTTCTTTGATTCTCTTTGTTTTGTACCATGAGGAACTAAATCCCCTTTAGCTAGGGGGTGATTCGAATATATGTTTATGCTTGCATTTTGATTTGTTTACTTCTAATTGCGTTTCATAAGTTGTGGATTCAATTTGTTTAACCGTTTGATTGATAACTTATTTATGTATGTTTATTGAGAATGCGCGCTTAATTTTCATGCATGAATATGACGCTAGAATATAAGTGAGTTTCACCTAATAGTTACGAACTTATATTCACAAGTAGTGGAGGTTGCTTATAAACAATCGCGTTAAATGAATTCTTGGCATAAGTTTCATGCGTATTCCATAGTAATGAATGCCTCGTCAACACTTATAATTTTCATAGAGCGTAATGATTCTTGCTTGTACCTCTTCTATGCATTCTTGTTGAGGACTTGTGGGGAATGTTTTGAATTGTCGCATGCATCATCCAATTCAATAACGTTAGGAAGATTTGAAGGTTAATTAGTGCATCACGGTTAACTTGGGGTGTTGAGTATCATGGTTTATTGAAATGCAATTGGAAATCATTTTATTATGCAAGTGTAACATATGTGAAGATGAACCCCTTAGCTACCATTCTATCATCCATTCATTCCATTCCATCAAATTCGTTTTACAATCTGTTTAGTTTATTAACTTGTTTTGTTATTTCAATTTTCGTATAAATTTAAATCCCACTTTACTTTAATGTCCAATTTAGTTAGAAATCAATTTAGTTTGTGCTTTTAAGTGTTTTGATTCATTTTATTTCCCAATTTCGTCCAAATTCACCAAAGTGCTCAAAACTGCCCAGAAAGTGATTTTAAGGCAGTTTTGAGTGTTTTGGGTGATGTTTGAGTCTTTTGGTTTGTTTTAATGTTTTAAGTGTTTAGTTTTACATTCTTTGAGTTAGTTTAGTGTTTTATATTGTGTTTTTACGTTCTTGAGTCAAGTTATTACTTAATTTCATCCAAATTTGTGTTTGTGCTCAAATCTGCCCAGAAAGTGGTTTTTAGGCAGATTTGAGTGTGTTTGTGTTGTTTTGAGTCTTTTGGTTTGTCTTAGTGTTTTAAAGTTTAGTTTTGTATTCTTTGAGTCTAGTATAGTGTTTCATATTGTTATTTTACGTTTTTGAGTCAAATCCAAGTGGTTAACAATCCCTCCTAATCCCCGGTCCAGAACGATCCCTACTTATACATATACTACAATTTGACGAAAAGAGGGTTTAATTTGTGTGCATATAAATCCCGCATCACTTATGCCAAGAATTCGTTTAACGCGATTGTTTATAAGCAACCTCCACTACTTGTGAATATAAGTTCATAACGATTAGGTGAAACTCACTTATATTCTAGCGTCATATTCATGCCTGAAAATTAAGCGCGCATTCTCAATAAACATACATAAATAAGTTATCAATCAAACGGTTAAACAAATTGAATCCACAACTTATAAAACGCAATTAGAAGTAAACAAATCAAAATGCAAGCATAAACATATATTCGAATCACCCCCTAGCTAAAGGGGATTTAGTTCCTCATGGTACAAAACAAAGAGAATCAAAGAAACACCTAAACATTCCAACAACTCAAACTTGAATTGTATGAACGTTTAGGCCCTCTTATCTTCCATTCCTCATTCGTACAAAATAAAGAGTATTGAAATTAAACGTTGAAATCAAAGAAACACCTAAACATTCCAACAACTCAAACTTGAATTGTATGAACGTTTAGGCACTCTTCTCTTCCTCTTCGTTGTAGCACAAGGTCTAGGGATAGTTTGATGGTGTGAATGGTTTGGGTAGTGGTGGAGGAATGGAAGGATGGCGTTTGGATTTGTAGGGGAAGACTCACGGCACAAAGGTGGTTTATGGTCTACATTTCTGCAATGGATGAAGTGTATGAATGGAATGGATGGACTTTGTGAAGGGCACGGTGATGCGAGATTTATACGCACACAAATTAAACCCTCTTTTTGTCAATTGTAGTATAAGTATAAGTAGGGATCGTTCTTAACCGGGGATTAGGAGGGATTGTTAACCACTTGGATTTGACTCAAAAACGTAAAATAACAATATGAAACACTATACTAGACTCAAAGAATGCAAAACTAAACTTTAAAACACTAAGACAAACCAAAAGACTCAAAACAACACAAACACACTCAAATCTGCCTAAAAACCACTTTCTGGGCAGATTTGAGCACAAACACAAATTTGGACGAAATTAAGTAATAACTTGACTCAAGAACGTAAAAACACAATATAAAACACTAAACTAACTCAAAGAATGTAAAACTAAATGCTTGAAACACTAAAACAAACCAAAAGACTCAAACATCACCCAAAACACTCAAAACTGCCTTAAAATCACTTTCTGGGCAGTTTTGAGCACTTTGGTGAATTTGGACGAAATTGGGAAATAAAATGAATCAAAACACTCATAAACACAAACTAAATTGATTTCTAACTAATTTGACAAGAAAGTAAGGGGGGATTTAGGTTTTGACGAATTTAAACTAAGAGAACAGATTGTAAGTAAAAGCAAAATGTAAATGTGAATGTGTGATAGAATTGAATGGAATGAAGGCTAGATAAGGGGTTCATCTCCATACATGTTATACTTGCATAATAAAACGAGTTCCAATTGCATTTCAATAAATCATTAATTCTCAACACTCCAAGTTAATTAGGTCCGCTTAAATTAACTTTCAAATCTTCCTAACGTTATTGAATTGGATGATTGCATACGACAACCCAAAACATTCCCCACAAGTCCCCTACATGATTGCATAATAGAGATACAAGCAAGAATCATTACGCTCTATGAAAATTATAAGTGTTGACGAGGCATTCGTTACTATGGAATACGCATGAAACTTATGCCAAGAATTCGTTTAACGCGATTGTTTATAAGCAACCTCCACTACTTGCGAATATAAGTTCGTAACTATTAGGTGAAACTCACTTATATTCTAGCGTCATATTCATGCATGAAAATTAAGCGCGCATTCTCAATAAACATACATAAATAAGTTATCAATCAAACGGTTAAACAAATTGAATCCACAACTTATGAAACGCAATTAGAAGTAATCAAATCAAAATGCAAGCATAAACATATATTTCGAATCCCCCCCCTAGCCAAGGGGGGTTTAGTTGAATTTAAATATTGGAATCAAAGAAACACCTAAACATTCCAACAACTCAAACTTGAATTGTATGAACGTTTAGGCCTTCTTCTCTTCCATTCCTCATTCGTACAAAACAAAGAGTATTGAAATTAAACATTGAAATCAAAGAAACACCTAAACATTCCAACAACTCAAACTTGAATTGTATGAACGTTTAGGCCCTCTTATCTTCCTCTTCGTTGTAGCACAAGGTCTAAGGATAGTTTGATGGTGTGAATGGTTTGGGGAGTGGTTGGAGTGGCTGCAATGGAGGAGAAAAGTGTTTTGGTGGCTGCTGGAAGGGTGTGGAGAGGTTTTGACGAATTTCTGGAATATGGAAGAGTGTATGGAATGTGTGAATTTCTGGCACAAAGGCCTTATTTCTGTGGTGAATGGATTCCCCTCTTGTGGCTGCAATGAAGGGTTATTTATAGGTGAAATGGGGGGAACATGACAGCTAGGAGGGTGGTGGAAATCTGGAATGGTGATGGGAGATGCATGTGGCTGATTTATGCATGTGATTAAAGGGTGGAAATGCATGTGCTTTGAATAAGTGGCTGCATGTGCAAGGGGACAATCTGAAAATGCATGTGAAAACATGTGTTGGCTGCAATGATGAAATGGATGGGAGTGCATGTGGCTTAATTAATTAAAGGGAGTGCATGTGCAATGTTTTAAAGGATGAAATGCATGTGAATATGATGGAAATCTGATTTGATTTATGGAAGATGCATGTGGATTAAAGGTGAGTGAATGATTATGGAATGCAATCTGAAATGGGAGATGGAATGGAGGTGTTTTGCATGTGAATTAAAGAGTAAATGCATGTGAATTAAAGAGTGAATGCATGTGAATTAAAGGTGTTGTGTTAGGTGATGGGTGCATGTTAAGTGATAAGTGATAAGTGATGATGATATGATATGTGGTTATGATAAGTGATAAGTGATAAGTGATGATGATATGATATGTGGTTATGATAAGTGATAAGTGGTGATGATAAGTAATGATATGTGGGAGTGTGGCTGAAATGAAGGAGTGGAATGTTGGAATGTTATGCACGGCTAAGGAAATTGGAAAGGTTTAAATGTCCTAAAACTAAAGGGAACAAGGTTCCAACACTTTGGTCTTCAATTAGGTCTTCAATTTCGTCCAACACTTTGGCGCCATGCATAAGCTATCCATCCTTAGCCCAAAAGTGCTCCAAAAGTCTCCAAAATGCATCTTTTTGCTCCTTTAGCCCTTTGGACCTACAAACACACGAAAATAGCTTAAAGGATTAAAATAACTAAAGAAACATAACGTAAATGCATGAGAACAAGCCATTTAAGTCGCATGAATATGCTCCTATCACACGGCCCCAAGGGACCAATTTCTGTTGTGAAATGAATTGTGAATGAATGAGAATGAATGAATGAGTATTTATAGGTGAAATGGGGGGAACATGACAGCTAGGTTGCATGTGCTAATGCTTGTGTGTGCATGTGAAATCTGCCAAGATGCATGTGATTAAAGGGTGGAATGAATGGAATGCAATCTGAAATGCATGTGAATTAAAACTAGAGTGATGATGATTGCACATGCATTTCCTTCATTAATTAACCCACATGCACCCTTTATTCTTTCATCATTGCAGCCACATTCCACATGCATTTGCACATGCATTCCCTCACCAAGAAATCATTCAACACATGCATTCACTCTTTAATCACATGCACCACCAATTCAGCCACTTTCACACACCAACAACACCACTCATTGCACATGCACTCCCACCCTTTAATCACATGCATAAATCAGCCACATGCATCTCCCATCACCATTTCAGAATTCCAGCATTTGCAAATGCAACCTAGCTGTCATGTTCCCTCTCCCATCCATCCATCTCCCTATAAAAACCATACACACTTCACACAATTCTCATTCACTCTTCCATATTCCAGAAATTCGTCAAAACCTCTCCACACCCTTGCATCAGTCACCAAAACACTTTTCTCCTCCATTGCAGCCACTCCAACCACTCCCCAAACCATTCACACCATCAAACTATCCTTAGACCTTGTGCTACAATGAAGAGGAAGATAAGAGGGCCTAAACGTTCATACAATTCAAGTTTGAGTTGTTGGAATGTTTAGGTGTTTCTTTGATTTCAATGTTTAAATTCAATTCTCTTTGTTTTGTATGTTTGAGGAATGGAAGAAAAGAGTGCTTAAACGTTCATACAATTCAAGTTTGAGTTGTTGGAATGTTTAGGTGTTTCTTTGATTTCAATGTTATGAAGAACTAAACCCCCCTTAGCTAGGGGGTGATTCGAAATATATGTTTATACTTGCATTTTGATTTGATTACTTCTAATTACGTTTCATAAGTTGTGAATTCAATTTGTTTAACTGTTTTATTGATAACCTATTTATGTATGTTTATTGAGAGTGCACACTTAATTTTCATGCATGAATATGACGCTAGAATATAAGTGAGTTTCACCTAATAGTTATGAACTTATATTCACAAGTAGTGGAGGTTGCTTATAAACAATCGCGTTAAATAAATTCTTGGCATAAGTTTCATGCAATCATAGTAACGAATGCCTTGTCAACACTTATAGTTTTCAAAGAACTTAATGATTCTTGCTTGTATCTCTATTATGCAATTCATGTAGGGAACTTGTGGGGAATGCTTTGGGTTGTCGTATGCAATCATCCAATTCATTAACTTAAGGAAAACTTGACGGTTAATTTAAGCGGACCTAATTAACCCGGGGTGTTGAGAATCATGGTTTATTGAAATGCAATTGGAAATCGTTTTATTATGCAAGTGTAACATGTGTGGAGATGAACCCCTTAGCTAGCATTCATCCATACTTTTCATCATATTCATATTTACATTCTGCCTTAATTACAATCTGTCCATTTAATTTAATTTCGTCAAAACCTTAATCCCCCTTTACTTTAGTGTCCAATTCAGTTAGAAAGTGTCTTAGTTTGTGTTTATAAGTGTTTTGATTCAATTTGTTACACAAATTCGTCCAAATTCACCAAAGTGCTCAAAACTGCCCAGAAAGTGATTTTAAGGCAGTTTTGAGTGTTTTGGGTGATGTTTGAGTCTTTTGGTTTGTCTTAGTGTTTTAAAGTTTAGTTTTGCATTCTTTGAGTCTAGTATAGTGTTTTATATTGTGTTTTTACGTTTTTGAGTCAGTTTCCAAGTGATTTGCAATCCCTCCTAATCCCCGATTAAGAACGATCCCTACTTATACTTATACTACAATTGTCAAAAAGAGGGTTTAATTTGTGTGCGTATAATTCTCGCATCAGATATGCATATTTTAGATGTGGTGGAAGTGGTTTAAGTTCAAGTTTTGGTGCCTTAACAGTGGAAGGAGTTAGATGTGACATTGATGATTCTAAAGGCTCTAAAAGAGGTGAAACATTCAAAGGATACAATGCTAATGCTTCCAAGGCAGCTACTTCTTCCATGAGTGCCTCTTCTTCATCAAACTCATCTTGAGATTGACTCAAAACAGTTTGTAATGGGTCATTCGATTGTGCCTGCAAGAACTTAGAGAATACAAGTGAATCAAGCACATCAATGGCATAACAATCAAGAGATGAAGAAGGATGAGCAAGAGATTCAAACACTTTGAATTGAACTGTCTCTCCTAACACTGTCATAGTGAGGAGTCCATTTTGCACATCAATGATGGTCTTGGCCGTGGCCATGAAGGGTCTCCCAAGCAATATTGGCAACTCACGATCATGTATAGGAGCTTCTTCCATGTCCAACACTACAAAATCTGCAGGCAATATTAGTTTATCAACTTGAACTAGGATATCTTCAACTATACCTCTTGGATATTTAACTGATCTGTCTGCAAGTTGTAATGAAATGGTGGTGGCTTTCAAATCTCCCAAACCTAGTTGAAGGTACACTGAATAAGGCATTAAGTTGATGCTAGCACTGATAGGAGCATATTCATGCGACTTAAATAGCTTGTTCTCGTACATTTACGTTATGTTTCTTTAGTTATTTTAGTACTTTAAGCTATTTTCGTGTGTTTGTAGGTCCAAATGGCTAAAGGAGCAAAAAGATGCATTTTGGAGACTTTTGGAGCACTTTTGGGCTAAGGACGGATAGCTTATGCTTGAAGCCAAAGTGTTGGACGAAATTGAAGACCTAATTGGAGCCAAAGTGTTGGAACCTTGTTCTCTTTAGTTTTAGGACATTTAAAACCTTTCCTAATCCCAATCATGCCATGCATAACACACATCCATTCTAACACATTGTCATTGCACATGCATTTCCTTCATTAGTTAACCCACATGCACTTATCACTTATCATCACCACATATCATATCACTTAATCACTTATCACTTATCATCACCACTTAACCACTTATCATATCATAACCACATATCATATCACTTATCACTTATCACTTAACATAACATCCACCCACTTCACCTACAACATCCACTTCACCTACAACATCCACCTACTTCACCTACAACATCCACCCACTTCACCTACAACATCCACTTCACCTACAACATCCACCTACTTCACCTACAACATCCACCCACTTCACCTACAACATCCACCCACTTCACCTACAACATCCACCTACTTCACCTACAACATCCACTTCACCTACAACATCCACCTACTTCACCTACAACATCCACCTACTTCACCTACAAATGACATAGCCATATGTTCCCTCCACTACTCCTATAAATACCCTTGCATTCATTCATTCATGGACATCTCATTTCATACACAACACATTACAAACACATTCTCCCTTCCCTAGCCGTGAGCTTCCCATCTCTCCCCTTATAATCCAAAAACCATCTTTCCATTTCCATCACTCCTCACTCCATTCCACACTTCCATTCCCCTTCCACTTCTCCACCACTCCTCTTCCATTCCACACTTCCATCCCCCAAACCAATTATCCCTAGACCTTATGCTACAATAAAGAGGAAGAGAAGAGAGCCTAAACGTTCATACAATTCAAGTTTGAGTTGTTGGAATGTTTAGGCGTTTCTTTGATTTCAATGTTTAATTTCAATTCTCTTTGTTTTGTATGAGGAACTAAACCCCCCTTTAGCTAGGGGTGATTCGAAATATATGTTTATGCTTGCATTTTGATTTGGTTACTTCTAATTACGTTTCATAAGTTGTGAATTCAATTTGTTTAACTGTTTTATTGATAACCTATTTATGTATGTTTATTGAGAGTGCACACTTAATTTTCATGCATGAATTTGACGCTAGAATATAAGTGAATTTCACCTAATCGTTATGAACTTATATTCACAAGTAGTGGAGGTTGCTTATAAACAATCGCGTTAAACGAATTCTTGGCATAAGTTTCATGCAATCATAGTAACGAATGCCTCGTCAACACTTATAGTTTTCAAAGAACTTAATGATTCTTGCTTGTATCTCTATTATGCAATTCATGTAGGGAACTTGTGAGGAATGCTTTGGGTTGTCGTATGCAATCATCCAATTCATTAACTTAAGGAAAACTTGACGGTTAATTTAAGCGGACCTAATTAACTTGGAGTGTTGAGAATTAATGATTTATTGAAATGCAATTGGAAATCGTTTTATTATGCAAGTATAACATGTATGGAGATGAACCCCTTAGCTAGCATTCATCCATTCAATTCCATCACATTCATATTTACATTCTGTCTAGTTTATTAACTTGTTTCGTTATTTCAATTTTCGTAAAACCTAAACCCCCCTTTACTTTCTTGTTCTTTAATGCTTAGAATCTGTTTAGTTTATGTTTTAAAGTATTTTTAAATTCTTTGAGTCTAGTTTAGTGTTTTATATTGTGTTTTTATGTTTTTGAGTCAAATCCAAGTGATTAACAATCCCTCCTAATCCCCGGTCCAGAACGATCCCTACTTATACTTATACTATAATTTGACGAAAAGAGGGTTTAATTTGTGTGCGTATAAATCACGCATCAAGCACCCAAATCAAGCATTGCCTTCTCTACTTTCTTGTCCCCTATGGTGATGTTGATAGAGAAACTGCCTGGATCCTTGAGCTTTGGTGGAAGTTTTCTTTGCAAAACTGCACTCACATTCTCAGACACCACTACCTTCTCATGTGGTCCATACTTCCTTTTGTAGCTGTTTAACTCCTTGAAGAACTTCCCATATGCCGGCATGTTCCTAATGACATCAAGTAAAGGTAAGTTAACATTCACTTTGCTTAGTATATCAAAAATTTCTTTGAATGACTTATCCTGCTTGCTCTTGGCAAGTCTTCCAGGGAATGGGATTGGTGGAGTGTATGGTTTCTCGGCCTTGTGAAGATTTGGTGCTTCTAGTGAGGAAGTGGCATGGCTTGGTTCCTCAATTGATTTCTCATTGTCTCCTTGAGTGACACCTGCATTCACATGATCGTATTCATTAGTAACTTCATTGCCAACTCTATTATCAATAACCTTACCACTTCTAAGTGTAGTGATTGCTTTGGCTTGCTCTTGGTTCCTTTGGAGTATCACGGGTTGGCTTGGAAACTTCCCAACTGATAGGAGCATATTTAGGCGACTTACTTAGCTTGTTTTCGTGCATTTATATTGTTAATTCATAGTTGTTTTTGGCTTTTAAGCCATTTTCGTGTGTTTTTAGGTTCATGTGGCTAAGGAAGCAAAAAGATGCATTTTGGAGCATTTTGGAGCAAAATTGGACTTGGAAGGGATAACTTATACTTGGAGCAAAAGGAATGGACGAAATTGAAGAGTTGATGTCACAAGGATTCCTACTTGAAGTAGCCACACACCTTCCACATTTCAGCCACATGCACTTGTTCCTCCATCATTGCACCAACAACAACATTGCACATGCACTCCCTTTAATTAATTAACCCACATGCACCCTTTATTCTTTCATCATTCCCTCACATTCTTTAAATCAGCCAACACATGCATCCACCTTTCTCCCATCAGATTTCCAACATTGCACATGCATTCCCCTTACAATTTCAGCCATCCTAGCTGTTTTGCACATGCATTCACTTAACCTAGCTGTCATGTTCCCTCTCCCATCCATTCATCTCCCTATAAATACCATACACACTTCACACAACATTCATTCATTCTCATTCACTCTTCCATATTCCAGAAATTCGTCAAAACCTCTCCACACCCTTGCAGCAGCCACCAAAACACTTTTGTCCTCCATTGCAGCCACTCCAACCACTCCCCAAACCATTCACACCATCAAACTATCCTTAGACCTTGTGCTACAACGAAGAGGAAGATAAGAGGGCCTAAACGTTCATACAATTCAAGTTTGAGTTGTTGGAATGTTTAGGTGTTTCTTTGATTTCAATGTTTAATTTCAATACTCTTTATTTTGTACGAATGAGGAATGGAAGAGAAGAGGGCCTAAACGTTCATACAATTCAAGTTTGAGTTGTTGGAATGTTTAGGTGTTTCTTTGATTCCAATGTTTAAATTCAACTAAACCCCCCTTGGCTAGGGGGTAATTCGAAATATATGTTTATGCTTGCATTTTGATTTGATTACTTCTAATTGCGTTTCATAAGTTGTGGATTCAATTCGTTTAACTGTTTGATTGATAACTTATTTATGTATGTTTATTGAGAGTGCACTGATGCGAGATTTATACGCACACAAATTAAACCCTCTTTTCGTCAAATTGTAGTATATGTATAAGTAGGGATCGTTCTGGACCGGGGATTAGGAGGGATTGTTAACCACTTGGATTTGACTCAAAAACGTAAAATAACAATATGAAACACTATACTAGACTCAAAGAATGCAAAACTAAACTTTAAAACACTAAGACAAACCAAAAGACTCAAAAGAACACAAACACACTGAAATCTGCCTAAAAACCACTTTCTGGGCAGATTTGAGCACAAACACAAATTTGGACGAAATTAAGTAATAACTTGAGTCAAGAACGTAAAAACACAATATAAAACACTAAACTAACTCAAAGAATGTAAAACTAAACACTTAAAACATTAAAACAAACCAAAAGACTCAAACATCACCCAAAACACTCAAAACTGCCTTAAAATCACTTTCTGGGCAGTTTTGAACACTTTGGTGAATTTGGACGAAATTGGGAAATAAAATGAATCAAAACACTCATAAACACAAACTAAATGTATTTCTAACTAATCTAACACTTTAAAATAAATGGGGGATTGGTTTTGGATGAAATTAAACTAAAATAGAAACTTGGAAACAAAACAGATTGTACAAACGAAATTGATGGAATAGAATGAATGGAATTGAAATGAATGAATGCTAGCTAAGGGGTTCATCTTCACATATGTTACACTTGCATAATAAAATGATTTCCAATTGCATTTCAATAAACCATGAAACTCAACACCCCGGGTTAACCGTGATGCACTAATTAACCTTCAAATCTTCCTAACGTTATTGAATTGGATGGGTTAGCGCATACAACAATTCAAAACATTCCCCACAAGTCCTCAACATGAATGCATAGAAGAGGTACAAGCAAGAATCATTACGCTCTATGAAAATTATAAGTGTTGACGAGGCATTCGTTACTATGGAATACGCATGAAACTTATGCCAAGAATTTGTTTAACGCGATTGTTTATAAGCAACCTCCACTACTTGTGAATATAAGTTCGTAACTATTAGGTGAAACTCACTTATATTCTAGCGTCATATTCATGCATGAAAATTAAGTGTGCACTCTCAATGAACATACATAAATAAGTTATCAATCAAACAGTTAAACGAATTGAATCCACAACTTATGAAACGCAATTAGAAGTATTCAAATCAAAATGCAAGCATAAACATATATTTGAATCACCCCCTAACCAAGGGGGGTTTAGTTCCTCATGGTACAAAACAAAGAGAATCAAAGAAACACCTAAACATTCCAACAACTCAAACTTGAATTGTATGAACGTTTAGGCCCTCTTATCATCCATTCCTCATTCGTACAAAACAAAGAGCATTGAAATTAAACATTGAAATCAAAGAAACACCTAAACATTCCAACAACTCAAACTTGAATTGTATGAACGTTTAGGCACTCTTCTCTTCCTCTTCGTTGTGGCACAAGGTCTAAGGTGAGTTTGATGGTGTGAATGGTTTGGGGAGTGGTGTTTGGATTAATAGGGAAGGCACGGCACAAGGGTGGTTTGATGTCTACATTTCTGCAATGGATGAGTTTATGGAAGAGTGTTTGGAATGGATGAATTTCTGGCACAAAGGCCTTATTTCTGTGGTGAATGGATGTGTATGAATGAGTGTGAATGAATGAGTATTTATAGGTGAAATGGGGGGAACATGACAGCTAGGTTGCATGTGCACATGTTGGTTGAATGATTATGAGTGCATGTGGCTGAAATAGCATGTGGAATGGCTGGAAATGCAAGGAGAAGGCATGTGCACGGTTTTGGGAGAGAATGGGAGTGCAAGTGGCTGAAATGTTTGATAGGAGCATATTCATGCGACTTAAATGGCTTGTTCTCGTGCATTTACGTTATGTTTCTTTAGTTATTTTAGTACTTTAAGCTATTTTCGTGTGTTTGTAGGTCCAAAGGGCTAAAGGAGCAAAAAGATGCATTTTGGAGATTTTTGGAGCACTTTTGGGCTAAGGATGGATAGCTTATGCTTGGAGCCAAAGTGTTGGACGAAATTGAAGACCTAATTGGAGCCAAAGTGTTGGAACCTTGTTCTCTTTAGTTTTAGGACATTTAATTTTTTTTTTTTTTTTTTTTTTTTTTTTTATGAACATGCTTTGTTTTATTCAGTGCATTGGGTTGCCTCCCAAGTAGCGCTTTCTTTTACGTCTTGCAGCCGGACGAAGAACCCAATCACTCCAGGATATGTTCACGAATCGGATGAGAACTCCGAGTCATGAACTAGTACCTAAAACAAGAAACAAAACAAAATTAAGAATCTGGAAAAATAAAAACAAATGAAAATAAAACAAATCCAAGTGATTAACAATCCCTCCTAATCCCCGGTCCAGAACGATCCCTACTTACATACTTACTACAATTGATAAAAAGAGGGTTTAATTTGTGTGCGTATAAATCTCGCATCAAATTTTGGCGCCGTTGCCGGGGATTAGTAAATTTGCTAATCCCTTGGATTGTTTTATTTTCATTTGTTTTTATTTTTCCAGATTCTTAATTTTGTTTTGTTTCTTGTTTTAGGTACTAGTTCATGACTCGGAGTTCTCATCCGATTCGTGAACATATCCTGGAGTGATTGGGTTCTTCGTCCGGCTGCAAGACGTAAAAGAAAGCGCTACTTGGGAGGCAACCCAATGCACTGAATAAAACAAAGCATGTTCATAAAAAAAAAAAAAAAAAAAAAAAAAAAAATGCAAGGTGAATGTGCATGTGATTAAATTAAAAGATGGAATGCATGTGAATGACAGCTAGATATGTTGATGAATGCATGTGACTTGTTTGTGGTGAGTGAATGCATGTGCAAAGCTTTTGGGAGAAAGGTGGATGAATGTACATGTGACTTAGGTTGTGAAATCTGATGGAATGATGAAGTGGCTGAAATGATGAAATGAATGCATGTGTTGAATGATTAAAGTGCATGTGCAATGTTTTAAAGGATGGAATGATGGAGGAACAAGTGCATGTGAATGCATGGTGATAGCATGTGCACGGTTTTGGTTGGAATGATGGCAGATTGTGAAAACATGTGAATGCATGTGTTTGATGAATGATAAGTGGTGAATGATATGATAAGTGATAAGTGGTGAATGATAAGATAAGTGATAAGTGGTGAATGATAAGTGATGAATGATAAGTGGTGAATGATAAGTGATATGATATGTGATTATGATAAGTAATGGGAGCATGTGAGAGAATGAATAATGAATGCATGTGTATGGTTTTGGGAGCATGCGAGATTTATACGCACACAAATTAAACCCTCTTTTTATCAATTGTAGTAAGTATGTAAGTAGGGATCGTTCTGGACCGGGGATTAGGAGGGATTGTTAATCACTTGGATTTGTTTTATTTTCATTTGTTTTTATTTTTCCAGATTCTTAATTTTGTTTTGTTTCTTGTTTTAGGTACTAGTTCATGACTCGGAGTTCTCATCCGATTCGTGAACATATCCTGGAGTGATTGGGTTCTTCGTCCGGCTGCAAGACGTAAAAGAAAGCGCTACTTGGGAGGCAACCCAATGCACTGAATAAAACAAAGCATGTTCATAAAAAAAAAAAAAAAAAAAAAAAAAAAAAATTAAATGTCCTAAAACTAAAGAGAACAAGGTTCCAACACTTTGGCTCCAATTAGGTCTTCAATTTCGTCCAACACTTTGGCTCCAAGCATAAGCTATCCATCCTTAGCCCAAAAGTGCTCCAAAAATCTCCAAAATGCATCTTTTTGCTCCTTTAGCCCTTTGGACCTACAAACACACGAAAATAGCTTAAAGTACTAAAATAACTAAAGAAACATAACGTAAATGCACGAGAACAAGCCATTTAAGTCGCATGAATATGCTCCTATCAAATACCCCCACACTTATCTTTTGCTAGTCCTCGAGCAAAACAAAACAAAAGAAATAAAAAACAAAACGACACTGAACAAGAAAAACACAACCTAAACCTTCCAACAATCGTCTCAAGGATTTCCAATGCACATGACAAGTTAAAAATCATTAGTCCCATAGATTTTAGTCATCTTCACACTTAAGTACATTCTTAATCATAGTCACCACATATTATTTCACAATTAAGCATTTAAAACCATGTTTTGAATGTAGTAACATGCCTTAGAGAATTTGCTCAAATCCTTACAAGATATGCACTCGTTTTTCACACAGATTTTCTGACTACACTCCCTACACTAAGTTATATCTGAGAAGATTGATGTAAATATGAATTCTAACACTCACATATGTTATATCAAAGAAAGCATTTTCTGGATTTACGACAATGACATGAATATGATCTCATGAATTGAATGCTACTACTTAGAACGAGAACCAGTGATTCCATAAGCTCATATCAATTCCAAACTCCACATTATTGAACACATAACGATCAAGATAGAAGTCAAAGGTTGTAACGGGGCTTGGGGAGTTGGCTAACAATGAAAGGATAGGGAAAACAAACGTTCTTTAAGCAATAGTGAGCAAAGTATTGAATTAGGCACTTAGAATTCCCTTTAGAACGCAGAAGTCAACTTTGAACACCCAAGGGAAAGTCACACAAAACTTAGGGC
This sequence comes from Pyrus x bretschneideri, assembly GCF_019419815.1. Classification (NCBI taxonomy): domain Eukaryota; kingdom Viridiplantae; phylum Streptophyta; class Magnoliopsida; order Rosales; family Rosaceae; genus Pyrus; species Pyrus x bretschneideri. The sequence continues at coordinate 500,087 of NW_025999400.1, read as the reverse complement.
CATATTCAAACTTTTTGGGCCCTTTCTTCAACAATCACACTTGTGAGTCCATTCTCACTTATTTTCACTCTTTTTCTTTCTTTTCTTCTTCTTTTTTTTTTTTTTTTCACATTTTTTTTTTTCTTTTTCCCGTGCCTCCTTTAAGACTTAGGCACATACATACACACAAAAATCCCTTCCCCCACACTTATTTTCTGCAACATATTAATCAAAAGGAATTCATTATCCGTCATGCTTACTATGCTTCAAGAACAAGGGTACGAATGGTCCTAATCTAGGCTAGGTAAGGGGTGATGTGGTTAGCAAAGAAAATAGGCTAAACGAGGCTCAACGAGGTTAAAACTAATATATACGAAATATGGGAAGTAAGGCTATTTGGCTATGGTGGCAACAACACAACTTCATCTTGATATATATTATGCAATTCAATGTCATGCTTTGAATGAAACGGATATAAGTTCTAGCATTTAGTTCTATCATGATACAATTGCATTCTAAGTAGCAACCAAGCAAGGAATAATGAGATCATGCAACAACTTTAGAAAACAAAGAATCACAGAAAATAACTCTCCAAAGAAAGTAATGGCTCGAGTCTCACAGGGATGTAGCGTTTGTTTGAGTTCCTTCCTTCAAGCATGTTACAAAAACGAATTTTTCTTTTATGATTGCATGTGAAGTCATACATTATAACCATATCCAAGCATATACCAAGAGTAAATCAAACTTTTCTCTATGTTTATAACTCTTTTTAACCGTCATGCAATTACAAACCAAATCCTTATCATTGTGTTGGAAGGTACCCTAAGACACAAACACACAAAAACGACTCAAAACACTCTTTTTAGGCTTTTTAAAACATGTTTTTCAAATTTTTATGTGATTTTCGGAGTTATAAAAACAAAACATACTAAAACACTCTAAAACAACTTAAAAACACCTTAAAACAGCAAGGAACAACATTTGAAGTTATGGGTGATAAAATCCCACGAATTTGCATTAAATATACTTAGTTACCCCCCCACACTTAAATCAAACATTGTCCTCAATGTTTTAAGCATAAGTAAGCACACAAAAAGCAATTTAAACATACTAAACATGGCAGAATGTAATTAACAAAGAGAAGAGTTTAGGGACGCAAATCTGGTTATGGAGTGTAAATTCCCTCTTCTCTTTGGTAATTGCATTGAGGCTTTGATCATAGTGACTCCACAGGCTTACTCTTGAACTGGTTTCCGCCCATCATTGATTTTCCTTTGTGCTACTGTTGAACTGGGCAGCAGGATTCTTTTGGTCTTCCCCGAAGGTCTGAGCTTACCCCTTTGGTCTGTTTCTTTGTTCAATCTTTCCAATTCGTATTGAAAAGGGTTGGAGGATAACTCAGCCTATGTTTGTCTCCACATGCTTCAATGTATCATTTTCACTTGCCTTACTCGCTCCCCTTTGCAGAAGTGGTCCCTTCTCCGGAAGTGTATCAACCGTTGAAGATGACTACTCGAGAGCAACGCTAGGTAAGCAATCAGGAATAGATTCCAGGCAGTTGGCTCCAGATTGGAAGACTGACTCCAAGTGCCGGCTGATTGCTTCTTTTACTTTGCCATGCGAGTAAGAACAAGGACAAAGAAAAAGACAGGGAAAGAGCATGATATGAGATACTTTTGCTTTTGACCTTGATGATATGAGATACCTTTGCTTTTGAAGAAGCGGTGAATGAATCAGCACACTTCAATCCGCCGTTTCCTCCTGGGTCATATGTACTCCAGGCATCTGGTATCATCTTTGGGGAAGAAGAAAGAATTGAGTATTTCGAAAGGCTTTGCTGGGAGTGCGCCCTCAGAGGTGAGGGAGAGTTGGGCGTTTTCTTCAGGTCTGCCTTGCCATAAAAGACGAAGGTCGACATATATAGAGATAATATCAAGTGGTGGTACTGTTCTTTTACCCTTGTCGACAAATGTCTCTTCGATATCAGAACGACGCCTCTTCGATTTCTGAGCAGGCGCCCCTTCGATTTCTGAACGACGCCCCTTTGCTTTCTGAACGACACGTAGTAGTGCGGATGCGGCTCCTTTTGACAAAGCTGCACGCGTTTTCTGAAAAGCAGAGAAAGCGTCGCCGAACTTTGCGCTTGTCGGCTAAAGATGTGTAGTTGTGATGATGGCCTCCACGTGTTTTCTGAAAAGAAGAAATCTTTTGACAAAGTCTGAACACGTCTTCTGAAAAGCTGAGAACGCGTCGCCTAAATTACGCCGGAAATTCCGGCTTTTTGAATCGGTGGACGCGTCGCTTTGGCTTTTTTATTGAGCTATCGATCACCACAACAAACACACTCTGAAGATTTCCCATTCTTGAAAATCGACTCCGGCCCTTTGAAATTTAACTCCATCCCTTCTCTTTGAACACTTTTGAAAAATGGCAAACTCATCGAACCTTAGCTTGGAATTGAGCCTTAGCAGTGATACGGGCGCGCCGCGTCAAGGTAACGTATGGCGCCCTTCTTTTTTATCTTCTAACGGTCTTCTTACAGGTGAAGACTCCGTGATGCAGGACGCCACAACAGCTACAATAGTAGCTAAGAACCTCCTCACTCCAAAAGATAGTAGGCTGCTGTCAGGACGGTCCGATGAGTTGGCCGTTCAAGAGTCCCTCGCACTTAGTGTTCAGTGTGCGAGTTCTGTGTCCAACATGGGCCAACGCCTGCTTGCTCGGTCCCGTCAGGTGGAATCATTGATGGCAGAGGTGGAAAGACTTAAGCAAGAGATCCAGCAGCTTAAGTACGAGAATAGAAGTTTGCACGTGCTTGCCAACAACTATTCGACGGGCATGAAGAGGAAGCTTGATGAGCTGCAAGAGTCTGAAGGTCGGATTCACAGTGACCGTCAAAGGTTTTCGTCTTTCCTCCAGAGGCACCTTTTTCCTGGCTCATCCAGCGCTTGGCCAAGTATTGAGGCCTGGAATGCTCTAGCTCCGATGCCTCCCGCTCCGATGCCTTCTGCTCCGATGCCTTCTGCTCCGATGCCTTCTGCTCCGTTGCCTTCCGCTCCGATGCCTTCCGCTTCGACGCCTCGTAGTGGGGCTTCACGTAAACAACCTTTGTGAAGCACCACCTTTCTCCATGTTTAGTAATTTATTTAATATATGAAATTTTTTTTTTTTTTTTTCCCGTGCCTCCTTTAAGACTTAGGCACATACATACACACAAAAATCCCTTCCCCCACACTTATTTTCTGCAACATATTAATCAAAAGGAATTCATTATCCGTCATGCTTACTATGCTTCAAGAACAAGGGTACGAATGGTCCTAATCTAGGCTAGGTAAGGGGTGATGTGGTTAGCAAAGAAAATAGGCTAAACGAGGCTCAACGAGGTTAAAACTAATATATACGAAATATGGGAAGTAAGGCTATTTGGCTATGGTGGCAACAACACAACTTCATCTTGATATATATTATGCAATTCAATGTCATGCTTTGAATGAAACGGATATAAGTTCTAGCATTTAGTTCTATCATGATACAATTGCATTCTAAGTAGCAACCAAGCAAGGAATAATGAGATCATGCAACAACTTTAGAAAACAAAGAATCACAGAAAATAACTCTCCAAAGAAAGTAATGGCTCGAGTCTCACAGGGATGTAGCGTTTGTTTGAGTTCCTTCCTTCAAGCATGTTACAAAAACGAATTTTTCTTTTATGATTGCATGTGAAGTCATACATTATAACCATATCCAAGCATATACCAAGAGTAAATCAAACTTTTCTCTATGTTTATAACTCTTTTTAACCGTCATGCAATTACAAACCAAATCCTTATCATTGTGTTGGAAGGTACCCTAAGACACAAACACACAAAAACGACTCAAAACACTCTTTTTAGGCTTTTTAAAACATGTTTTTCAAATTTTTATGTGATTTTCGGAGTTATAAAAACAAAACATACTAAAACACTCTAAAACAACTTAAAAACACCTTAAAACAGCAAGGAACAACATTTGAAGTTATGGGTGATAAAATCCCACGAATTTGCATTAAATATACTTAGTTACCATGTAAAACTAAATGCTTGAAACAGTAAAACACTCATAAACACAAACTAAAACACTTTCTAACTAAATTGGACATTAAAGTAAAGGGGGATTTAGATTTATACGAAAATTAACTAAAATGCACAGATTCAAATTAAAGCAAAATGCAAGGTGAATGTGCATGTGATTAAATTAAAAGATGGAATGCATGTGAATGACAGCTAGATATGTTGATGAATGCATGTGACTTGTTTGTGGTGAGTGAATGCATGTGCAAAGCTTTTTGGGAGAAAGGTGGATGAATGTACATGTGACTTAGGTTGTGAAATCTGATGGAATGATGAAGTGGCTGAAATGATGAAATGAATGCATGTGTTGAATGATTAAAGTGCATGTGCAATGTTTTAAAGGATGGAATGATGGAGGAACAAGTGCATGTGAATGCATGGTGATAGCATGTGCACGGTTTTGGTTGGAATGATGGCAGATTGTGAAAACATGTGAATGCATGTGTTTGATGAATGATAAGTGGTGAATGATATGATAAGTGATAAGTGGTGAATGATAAGATAAGTGATAAGTGGTGAATGATAAGTGATGAATGATAAGTGGTGAATGATAAGTGATATGATATGTGATTATGATAAGTAATGGGAGCATGTGAGAGAATGAATAATGAATGCATGTGTATGGTTTTGGGAGAAAGGTGGAGATGCACGGCATAAGGGAATTGGAAAGGTTTAAATGTCCTAAAACTAAAGGGAACAAAGTTCCAACACTTTGGTCTTCAATTTCGTCCAACATTTTGGCGCCAAGCATAAGCTATCCATCCTTAGCCCAAAAGTGCTCCAAAAGTCTCCAAAATGCATCTTTTTGCTCCTTTAGCCCTTTGGACCTACAAACACACGAAAATAGCTTAAAGGACTAAAATAACTAAAGAAACATAACGTAAATGCACGAGAACAAGCCATTTAAGTCGCATGAATATGCTCCTATCAAATACCCCCACACTTATCTTTTGCTAGTCCTCGAGCAAAACAAAACAACAAAAGAACACGAAACTAGACAAAACGAACAAAACACAATTCATTTCACAACAGAAATTGGTCCCTTGGGGCCAAGCCCTTCACAAAGTCCATCCATTCCATTCAAACACTCATCCATTGCAGAAATGTAGACATCAAACCACCATTGTGCCGTGCCTTCCCCTACAAATCCAAACACCATCCTTCCATTCCTTCACCACTACCCAAACCATTCACACCATCAAACTATCCCTAGACCTTGTGCTACAACGAAGAGGAAGATAAGAGTGCCTAAACGTTCATACAATTCAAGTTTGAGTTGTTGGAATGTTTAGGTGTTTCTTTGATTTCTATGTTTAATTTCAATACTCTATGTTTTGTACGAATGAGGCATGGAAGAGAAGAGTGCCTAAACGTTCATACAATTCAAGTTTGAGTTGTTGGAATGTTTAGGTGTTTCTTTGATTCTCTTTGTTTTGTATCATAAGGAACTAAACCCCCCTTGGCTAGGGGGTAATTTGAAATATATGTTTATGCTTGCGTTTTGATTTGATTACTTCTAATTTCGTTTCATAAGTTGTGATTCAATTTGTTTAACTATTTGATTGATAACTTATTTATGTATGTTTATTAAGAGTGCACACTTAATTTTCATGCATGAACATGATGCTAGAATATAAGTGAGTTTCACCTAATAGTTACGAACTTATATTCACAAGTAGTGGAGGTTGCTTATAAACAATTGCGTTAAATGAATTCTTGGCAAGAGTATCATGCATTCATAGTTACAATTGCCTCGTCAATACTTATAATTTTCATAGAGCGTAATGATTCTTGCTTGTATCTCTATTATGCAATCATGTAGGGGACTTGTGGGGAATGTTTTGAATTGTTGTATGCGCTAACCCATCCAATTCAATAACGTTAGGAAGATTTGAAGGTTAATTAGTGCATCACGGTTAACTTGGGGTGTTGAGAATTAATGATTTATTGAAACGCAATTGGAAATCATTTTATTATGCAAGTATAACATGTATGGAGATGAACCCCTTAGCTAGCCTTCATTCCATTCAAATTCTATCACACATTCACATTTACATTTTGCTTTAATTTGAATCTGTGCATTTTAGTTAATTTTCGTATAAATCTAAATCCCCCTTTACTTTAATGTCCAATTTAGTTAGAAAGTGTTTTAGTTTGTGTTTATGAGTGTTTTGATTCATTTTATTTCCCAATTTCGTCCAAATTCACCAAAGTGCTCAAAACTGCCCAGAAAGTGATTTTTAGGCAGATTTGAGTGTGTTTGTGTTGTTTTGAGTCTTTTGGTTTGTCTTAGTGTTTTAAAGTTTAGTTTTGCATTCTTTGAGTCTAGTATAGTGTTTCATATTGTTATTTTACGTTTTTGAGTCAAATCCAAGTGGTTAACAATCCCTCCTAATCCCCGGTTAAGAACGATCCCTACTTATAAATATACTACAATTTGACGAAAAGAGGGTTTAATTTGTGTGCGTATAAATCTCGCATCAAATTTTGGCGCCGTTGCCGGGGATTAGTAAATTTGCTAATCCCTTGGATTGTTTTATTTTCATTTGTTTTTATTTTTCCAGATTCTTAATTTTGTTTTGTTTCTTGTTTTAGGTACTAGTTCATGACTCGGAGTTCTCATCCGATTCGTGAACATATCCTGGAGTGATTGGGTTCTTCGTCCGGCTGCAAGACGTAAAAGAAAGCGCTACTTGGGAGGCAACCCAATGCACTGAATAAAACAAAGCATGTTCATAAAAAAAAAAAAAACCCTTTGGACCTACAAACACACGAAAATAGCTTAAAGGACTAAAATAACTAAAGAAACATAACGTAAATGCACGAGAACAAGCCATTTAAGTCGCATGAATATGCTCCTATCAATGTTAGAGGAACAAGTGCATGTGGCTGCATTGTGGTGCAATGATGGAGGAACAATCTGAAAATGCAAGGTATGGCTGGAATGATTGTGTTTGTTTGAATGTGCATGTGATTAAATTAAAGGATGCAAAGTAAATAAATAATGAATGCATGTGTTGAATTATGAAGATGCATGTGCAATGAAGTGGAATGACAATCTGAAATGGGATAGGTACCCACGGCAATGATGATTTCTGGTGGTGTTTTGGGTGCATGTGGAATGAATGATTTCTTGGTGAGTGGATGCATGTGTTGATTAAAGGGGGAATGCAAAGGAAAAGCTAGAAATGCATGTGGAGTGGCTGTAAGGTGAATGAATAATGAAATGGGAAAGCATGTGCAAGGTTTTGGTGTGAATGATTGAATGTGCATGTGGCTGCAATGGAGGAGGAATTCTTCAATTTCGTCCATCCTCTTGGCTCCAAGCATATGATATCCGTTCCAATCTCTAATTTGCTCCAAAAGGCTCCAAAAGGCATCCTTTTGCATACTTTGCCCTTAGAACCTGAAAACACACAAAAGAAGCATAAATGACTAAAATAACTAAAGAAACATAACGTAAATGCACGAGAACAAGCCATTTAAGTCGCATGAATATGCTCCTATCATGCACACTTAATTTTCATGCATGAATATGATGCTAGAATATAAGTGAGTTTCACCTAATAGTTACGAACTTATATTCACAAGTAGTGGAGGTCGCTTATAAACAATCGCGTTAAATGAATTCTTGGCATAAGTTTCATGCGTATTCCATAGTAACGAATGCCTCGTCAACACTTATAATTTTCATAGAGCGTAATGATTCTTGCTTGTATCTCTTCTATGCATTCATGTTGAGGACTTGTGGGGAATGTTTTGAATTGTTGTATGCGCTAACCCATCCAATTCAATAACGTTAGGAAGATTTGAAGGTTAATTAGTGCATCACGGTTAACCCGGGGTGTTGAGTTTCATGGTTTATTGAAATGCAATTGGAAATCATTTTATTATGCAAGTATAACATGTATGGAGATGAACCCCTTAGCCATTCTATCATCCATTCATTCCATTCCATCAAATTCGTTTTACAAGCTGTTTAGTTTATTAACTTGTTTTGTTATTTCAATTTTCGTATAAATCTAAATCCCCCTTTACTTTAATGTCCAATTTAGTTAGAAATCAATTTAGTTTGTGCTTTTAAGTGTTTTGATTCATTTTATTTCTCAATTTCGTCCAAATTCACCAAAGTGCTCAAAACTGCCCAGAAAGTGATTTTAAGGCAGTTTTGAGTGTTTTGGGTGATGTTTGAGTCTTTTGGTTTGTTTTAATGTTTTAAGTGTTTAGTTTTACATTCTTTGAGTTAGTTTAGTGTTTTATATTGTGTTTTTACGTTCTTGAGTCAAGTTATTACTTAATTTCGTCCAAATTTGTGTTTGTGCTCAAATCTGCCCAGAAAGTGGTTTTTAGGCAGATTTGAGTGTGTTTGTGTTGTTTTGAGTCTTTTGGTTTGTCTTAGTGTTTTAAAGTTTAGTTTTGCATTCTTTGAGTCTAGTATAGTGTTTCATATTGTTATTTTACGTTTTTGAGTCAAATCCAAGTGGTTAACAATCCCTCCTAATCCCCGGTCCAGAACGATCCCTACTTATACATATACTACAATTGACAAAAAGAGGGTTTAATTTGTGTGCGTATAAATCTCGCATCAAATTTTGGCGCCGTTGCCGGGGATTAGCAACTTTGCTAATCCTTTGGATTGTTATTTTCGTTTTCTTTCTAGTTTTAGTTTTAGTTTCTGTTATGTATTTCAGTTTTTAGTTTTTGATTTGTGTTTTATTTGTTGAATTCAAGTACTAGAGAAGCACAATATGGCACTTGATAATGCTTCTCTTTTGTCACAGCTCATGGAAAGGTCCCAAATGCAAAGCATTGGTACATTTGATCTTCAATCAAGGAATAACGTGTTTTCCAATACTTACAATTCGGATTGGAGTGATCATTCAACTTCTATGTGGTGGGAACCTCAAAATGTTCAACAAGAAGGATATTGGCAGCCACCTCATATTCAATATGCCCAACCAAACTCAAGTTCGTCAATAGATTATAATCAAAAGCTTAATGAATTAATTTGTTTGGTGCAGGGCTCACAAAATCAAGTCAAGGAGGGCCAAAATCAAGACAAAAGGTTGGACCACTTGGAAATGCAAATTGGGCAGATCGCGGAGTTCGTAGGACAGTTTCGAGACCAAGGCGAACTCCCTTGTTCAACCATTGCAAATCCGAATGGAGAATTTGAAACTGCCAAGGAAATCATGTTGAGAAGTGACAAGGAGGTTGGAACGGACCCACAACCATCAAAATCAAACGAAAAGGAAGAGGAATACACCCAACCCACGGCAAGGGTGGAAACACCTTTACCGGAGGCACCTATTGCTCCTATGCCATCTAATTCAGGTATGGTTGTTCCAAATTTCATTATTTTTAACCCCGTTCCAACAAGTATCCCTATTCCTTGCAGATTCATGACTTCCAAGGAAGAAGAAGGTGAAAAAGACATCTTGGAAGCCCTTCCAAAGGTGAAAAGTAGGGAATGTCATGAATTCATCAAAGAGAACGTTCTTGAAACCACAAAACCCAAAGAAGTTGAATTTGATGACATTGGACAAGTCATAACCATCACATGCAATCTGGCCAAGTCCAATATCCCTGAAACTTTCAAAGGAGTGGTGTTTGTCATTGAGTTCTTGTCGGACAAAACAAGTAAGTCATCTTTTCCAAATTCCATTACATTTTATACTAACTTGCTGTTTTTTATGAATCAGGCACCTACACTAGAATTCAAACCAATGCCGGTTCACTTGAAGTATCACCTTCCATTCAAGGACCAATTCCATGCCGTTTGATTTGATTAAAAAAAAAAAAAAAAAAAAAAAAAAGAGAGAGAAAAGAAAAATAAAAGAATGTAACTTTCACAAAGGTTGTTTGCGTGAAGACCCATTACGTGGCAAAACTATCGGAGCGGAAGGCATCGGGACGGAAGGCATCGGAGCGGAAGGCATCGGAGCGGAAGGCATCGAGGCGGAAGGCATCGAAGATAGAGCATTCGTGGCCTCAATACTTGGCCAAACGCTGGACGACCCAGGAAAAAGGTGCCTCTGGAGGAAAGCCGAAAACCTTTGACGGTCGCTTTGAATCCGACCTTCAGACTCTTGCAGCTCATCAAGCTTCCCCTTCATGCCCGTTGAATAGTTGTTTGCAAGCACGTGCAAACTTCTATTCTCATACTTCAGCTGCTTGATCTCTTGCTTGAGACTTTCCACCTCTGCCATCAACGATTCAACCTGACGGGAGCGAGCAAGTAGGCGTTGGCCCATGTTGGACACAGAGCCTGCACACTGAACGCTGAGAGCGAGGGACTCTTGAACGGCCAACTCATCGGACCGTCCTGAAAGCAGCCTACTATCCTTAGGAGTGAGGAGGTTTCTAGCTACTATCGTAGCTGTTGTTGCATCCGTCATCATGGAGTCTTCACCTGTAAGAGGACCGTTAGAAGATAAAAAAGAAGGGCGCCATACATTACCTTGACGGGGCGCAACCGGATCGCTGCTGAGACTCAAATCTAAGCTAAGGTTCGATGAGTTAGTCATTTTTCAAAGGTGTTCAGAGAGAAGGGGTGGATGGAGTTAATTCTCAAAGGGCCGGAGTAGATTTTCAAGAATGGGAATTCTTCAGAGAGTGTATGTTGGCGGTGATTGATACCTCTATAAAAAGCCAAGGCGACGCGTCCACCGATTAAAAAAGCCGGAATTTCTGGCGTAATTTAGGCGACGCTTTCTCGGCTTTTCAGAAGACGCGTTCAACTTTGTCAAAAGATTTCTTCTTTTCAGACAACACGTGGAGGCCATCATCGCAACTACACGTCTTTAGCCGACAAGCGCAAAGTTCGGCGACGCTTTCTCTGCTTTTCAGAAAACACGTGCAGCTTTGTCAAAAGGAGCCGCATCCGCACTACTACGTGTCGTTCAGAAAGCGAAGGGGCGTCGTTCAGAAAGCGAAGGGGCGTCGTTCAGAAATCGTAGAGGCGTCTTCAGAAATCGAAGAGGCGCCACTATTTCAAAAAGCCGGATTTGCGGGATAAAAACGTTTGTCGACAAAGGTAAAAGAACAGTACCACCACTTGATATTATCTCTATATATGTCGACCTTCGTCTTTTATGGCAAGGTAAACCTGAAGAAAAATGCCCAACTCTCCCTCACCTCTGAGGGCGCACTCCCAGCAAAGCCTCTTGAAATACTCAATTTTTTCTCCCCCAAAGAAGATACCAGAAACCTGGAGTATGTGGAGACAACCACAACAAATACATGTGCTGCTTCATTCGCCGTTTCTTCAAAAGCAAAGGTATCTCATATCATCAAGGTCTAAAGCAAAAGTATCTCATATCATGCTCTTTCCCTGTCCTTTTCTTTGTCCTTGTTCTTACTCGCATGGCAAAGTGAAAGAAGCAATCAGCCGCCACTTGGAGTCAGTCTTCCGATCTGGAGCCAACTGCCTGGAATCTATTCATGATTGCTTACCTAGCGTTGCTCTCGAGTAGTCATCTTCAACGGAGCAAGGCAAGGGAAAATGATACATTGAAGCATGTGGAGACAAACATAGGCTGAGTTATTGGTGCGTGATTTATACGCACACAAATTAAACCCTCTTTTCGTCAAATTATAGTATATGTATAAGTAGGGATCGTTCTAGACCGGGGATTAGGAGGGATTGTTAATCACTTGGATTTGACTCAAAAACGTAAAAACACATTATAAAACACTAAACTAGACTCAAAGAATGTAAAACTAAACTTTAAAACACTAAGACAAACCAAAGACTCAAAATGCTTTTAAAAACACAAACTAAAATGATTTCTAACTAAATTGACATTAAAGTAAAGGGGGATTTAAGTTTATACGAAAATTGAAATAACGAAACAAGTTAAATAAACTAGACAGAATGTAAATATGAAATTGATGAAATGGAATGAATGGATGATAGAATAGCTAAGGGGGTCATCTCCACATATGTTACACTTGCATAATAAAAAGATTTCCAATTGCATTTCAATAAATTATGAAACTCATCACCCCGGGTTAATTAGGTCCGCTTAAATTAACCGTCAAGTTTTCCTTAAGTTAATGAATTGGATGGGTTAGCGCAACGCAATTCACAACATTCTCCAAAAGTCCTTTACGTGAACAGCACAATAAAGATACAATCAAAGATCATTAAGCATTATGAAAACTATAAGTGTTGACGAGGCATTCGTTACTATGATGAGCATGAAACTCGTGCCAAGAATTCATTTAACGCGATTGTTTATAAGCAACCTCCACTACTTGTGAATATAAGTTCATAACGATTAGGTGAAAATCACTTATATTCTAGCGTCATATTCATGCATGAAAATTAAGCGCGCATTCTTAATAAACATACATAAATAAGTTATCAATCAAACGGTTAAACAAATTGAATCAACAACTTATGAAATGCAATTAGAAGTAATCAAATCAAAATGCAAGCATAAACATATATTTCGAATCACCCCCTAGCTAAGGGGGGGTTTTAGTTCCTCATACAAAACAAAGAGAATTAAAATTAAACATTGAAATCAAAGAAACACCTAAACATTCCAACAACTCAAACTTGAATTGTATGAACGTTTAGGCCCTCTTCTCTTCCTCTTTATTGTAGCATAAGGTCTAAGGATAGTTGGTTTGGGGGAATGGAAGTGTGGAATGGAGTGAGGAGTGATGGAAATGGAAAGATGGTTTTTGGATTATAAGGGAAGGGGGACTCACGGCAATGAGGGAATGGAAGTGTTTGTGGTGTGTTGTGTATGAAAATGAGATGTCCATGAATGAATGAATGCAAGGGTATTTATAGGAGTAGTGGAGGGAACATATGGCTATGTCATTTGTAGGTGAAGTAGGTGGATGTTGTAGGTGAAGTAGGTGGATGTTGTAGGTGAAGTGGATGTTGTAGGTGAAGTAGGTGGATGTTGTAGGTGAAGTGGGTGGATGTTGTAGGTGAAGTAGGTGGATGTTGTAGGTGAAGTGGGTGGATGTTGTAGGTGAAGTAGGTGGATGTTGTAGGTGAAGTGGATGTTGTAGGTGAAGTAGGTGGATGTTATGTTAAGTGATAAGTGATAAGTGATATGATATGTGGTTATGATATGATAAGTGGTTAAGTGGTGATGATAAGTGATAAGTGATTAAGTGATATGATATGTGGTGATGATAAGTGATGAGTGCATGTGGGTTAACTAATGAAGGAAATGCATGTGCAATGACAATGTGTTAGAATGGATGTGTGTTATGCATGGCATGATTGGGATTAGGAAAGGTTTAAATGTCCTAAAACTAAAGAGAACAAGGTTCCAACACTTTGGCTCCAATTAGGTCTTCAATTTCGTCCAACACTTTGGCTTCAAGCATAAGCTATCCGTCCTTAGCCCAAAAGTGCTCCAAAAGTCTCCAAAATGCATCTTTTTGCTCCTTTAGCCCTTTGGACCTACAAACACACGAAAATAGCTTAAAGTACTAAAATAACTAAAGAAACATAACGTAAATGTACGAGAACAAGCCATTTAAGTCGCATAAATATGCTCCTATCAAATACCCCCACACTTAGCTTTTGCTAGTCCTCGAGCAAAACAGAAAAACAAAACAAAAAGAACAAAACACAACCTACACCTTCCAACAATCGTATCAGGGACTTCCAATGCACATGACAAGTTAAAAATCATTATTCTCACAGATTTGAGCCATCTTTACACTTAAGTACATTCTTAATCATAGTCACCACATACTAGTTCACAATTAAGCAATTAAAACACATTTCAAATGTAGTAACATGCCTTTAGAGAATTCCCTCAATTTCTTACTAGATGTACTCTCGTTTTTCACACAGATTTTCTGACTACACACCCTACACTAGGTATATGTGAGAAGATTGATGTAAACATGTAGACGAACACTCACATATGTTATAATAAGGAAAGCATTTTCTGGAGTTAATAAGCATGTTTAGATATGATCTCATGAATGGAATGCTACTACTTAGACGCGAGAACCAGTGACACCATAAGCTCATACCAAGTTCAAACTCCACAATTGAAATACATAACACTCAATATAGAAGTCAAAGGGTAGTAACGGGGCTAGGGTATTGGCTAACAATGAAAGGTGAAGGATAAACAAACATTCTTAAAGCAATAGTGAGCAAAGTATTGAATTAGACACTTAGAATTCCCTTAAGAACGCAGAAGTCAACTTTGAACACCCAAGGGAAAATCACACAAAACTTAGGGCCATATTCAACTTTTTGGACCCTTTCTTCAACCATCAACGCTCGTGAGTTCATTCTTACTTATTTTCACTCCTTTTTTTTTTTTTTCTTTTCTTTTCTTCTTTTTCTTTTGAATCTCAAAACATACATATAAACGTAAGAACAAACTTTTACTCCCCCACACTCATTTTCTTGCATAATGTAACTCAAAAGGAATTCATTTAAGTCATGCTCACTAAACTTTAAGAACAAGGGTATAGGAAAGTCCTACTCTAAGCTAGGTAAGGGGTGATGTGGGTAAACAAGGAATAAAGGCAAAACGAGGCTCAACGGGGTTAAAACTTACAACATATACGAAGTATGGGAAGTAAGGCTATTTGGCTATGATGGTGGTCACTACACAACTTCTTCTTGAATATGTGTTATGCAAATCAATAACATGCTTTGAATGAAATGGGCATGAGTTCTAGCATTTGGAACTATATGATGAAACGCCTTCTAAGTAGTAACCAAGCAAAGAATAATGAGATCATGCAACGACTTTAGAAAACAAGAAATCACAGATTATACTCTCCAAAGAACGTTATAGGCTCAAGTCTCTCAGGGTTGTAGCGTTTGTTTGAGTTCCTTCCTTCAAGCATGTTACAAAAACGAATTTTTTTTCTTTTATGATTGCATGTGAAGTCATACATTATAACCATAACCAAGCATATACCAAGAGTAAATCAAACTTTTCTCTATGTTTATAACTCTTTCTAACCGTCATGCAATTATAAACCAAATCCTTATCATTGTGTTGGAAGGTACCCTAAGACACAAACACACAAAAACGACTCAAAACACTCTTTTTAGGGTTTTTAAAACAAGTTTTTCAAATTTTTATGTGATTTTCGGAGTTATAAAACAAAACACACTAAAACACTCTAAAACAACTTAAAACAGCAAGGAACAACATTAGAAGTTATGGTGGATAAAACCCTACGAATTTGCATCAAAACACTTTAGTTACCCCCCCACACTTAAATCAAACATTGTCCTCAATGTTTTAAGCATAGATTCACACAAAACATAAGTAAACACACAAAAAGCAACTAAACATATTAAACATGGCATAACGTAATTAACAAAGAGAAGAGTTTAGGGACGCAAATCTGGTTATGGAGTGTAAATTCCCTCTTCTCCTTGGTGATTGCATTGAGGCTTTGATCTTTGTGATTCCATAGGCTTACTCTTGAACTGGTTTCTGCCCATCGTTGATTTTCCTTTGTGCTACTTCTTGAACTGGGCAACAGGATGGTTCTTTTGGTTTCCCCCGAAGGTCTGAGCTTCCTCCTGTTATCTGTTTCTTTGTTCAATCTTTGCAGGAGTGGTCCCTTCTCTGGAAGTGTATCAACCGTTGAAGATGACTACTCGAGAGCAACGCTAGGTAAGCAATCAGGAATAGATTCCAGGCAGTTGGCTCCAGATCGGAAGACTGACTCCAAGTGCCGGCTGATTGCTTCTTTTACTTTGCCATGCAAGTAAGAACAAGGACAAAGAAAAAGACAGGGAAAGAGCATGATATGAGATACTTTTGCTTTTGACCTTGATGATATGAGATACCTTTGCTTTGAAGAAGCGGTGAATGAATCAGCACATGCTTCAATCCGCCGTTTCCTCCTGGGTCATATGTACTCTAGGCATCTGGTATCATCTTTGGGGAAGAAGAAAGAATTGAGTATTTCGAAAGGCTTTGCTGGGAGTGCGCCCTCAGAGGTAAGGGAGAGTTGGGCATTTTCTTCAGGTTTGCCCTGCCATAAAAGACGAAGGTCGACATATATAGAGATAATATCAAGTGGTGGTACTTTTTACCCTTGTCGACAAACGTTTTGATCCCGCAAATCCGGCTTTTTGAAATAGTGGCGCCTCTTCGATCTTTGAATACGCCTCTTCGATTTCTGAGCAGGTGCCCCTTCGATTTCTGAACGACGCCCCTTCGCTTTCTGAACGACACGTGGTAGTGCAGATGCGGCTCCTTTTGACAAAGCTGCACACGTCTTCTGAAAAGCAGAGAAAGCGTCGCCGAACTTTGCGCTTTGTCGGCTAAAGATGTGTAGTTGCCCAACTCTCCCTCACCTCTGAGGGCGCACTCCCAGCAAAGCCTCTTGAAATACTCAATTTTTTCTCCCCCAAAGAAGATACCAGAAACCTGGAGTATGTGGAGACAACCACAACAAATACATGTGCTGCTTCATTCGCCGTTTCTTCAAAAGCAAAGGTATCTCATATCATCAAGGTCTAAAGCAAAAGTATCTCATATCATGCTCTTTCCCTGTCCTTTTCTTTGTCCTTGTTCTTACTCGCATGGCAAAGTGAAAGAAGCAATCAGCCGCCACTTGGAGTCAGTCTTCCGATCTGGAGCCAACTGCCTGGAATCTATTCATGATTGCTTACCTAGCGTTGCTCTCGAGTAGTCATCTTCAACGGAGCAAGGCAAGGGAAAATGATACATTGAAGCATGTGGAGACAAACATAGGCTGAGTTATTGGTGCGTGATTTATACGCACACAAATTAAACCCTCTTTTCGTCAAATTATAGTATATGTATAAGTAGGGATCGTTCTAGACCGGGGATTAGGAGGGATTGTTAATCACTTGGATTTGACTCAAAAACGTAAAAACACATTATAAAACACTAAACTAGACTCAAAGAATGTAAAACTAAACTTTAAAACACTAAGACAAACCAAAGACTCAAAATGCTTTTAAAAACACAAACTAAAATGATTTCTAACTAAATTGACATTAAAGTAAAGGGGGATTTAAGTTTATACGAAAATTGAAATAACGAAACAAGTTAAATAAACTAGACAGAATGTAAATATGAAATTGATGAAATGGAATGAATGGATGATAGAATAGCTAAGGGGGTCATCTCCACATATGTTACACTTGCATAATAAAAAGATTTCCAATTGCATTTCAATAAATTATGAAACTCATCACCCCGGGTTAATTAGGTCCGCTTAAATTAACCGTCAAGTTTTCCTTAAGTTAATGAATTGGATGGGTTAGCGCAACGCAATTCACAACATTCTCCAAAAGTCCTTTACGTGAACAGCACAATAAAGATACAATCAAAGATCATTAAGCATTATGAAAACTATAAGTGTTGACGAGGCATTCGTTACTATGATGAGCATGAAACTCGTGCCAAGAATTCATTTAACGCGATTGTTTATAAGCAACCTCCACTACTTGTGAATATAAGTTCATAACGATTAGGTGAAAATCACTTATTGATAGGAGCATATTCATGCGACTTAAATGGCTTGTTCTCGTGCATTTACGTTATGTTTCTCTAGTTATTTTAGTCCTTTATGCTTCTTTTGTGTGTTTTCAGGTTCTAAGGGCAAGGTATGCAAAAGGATGCCTTTTGGAGCCTTTTGGAGCAAATTAGAAATTGGAATGGATATCATATGCTTGGAGCCAAGAGGATGGACGAAATTAAAGACTTGAAGTAGGAAAGTTAAATCCTAAAAGACCTCATGTTTAAGCATCATTGAAGACTCCTACGCATTTTAGAACACAAAAACAACATTCCTTGCAGCCTTAGGACATTGTCGTGTGTTTCCTTGTGTCTCCCTTCCTTGCCATGCAAGGAAGGGCTTTGTTCCCTATTTTAAACACTTAAATCATTCACTTATCATATCATTCACTTATTATAAGCATTCACTTATCATATCATTCACTTATCAAACCATTCACTTATCACTTCCATTCACTTATCACTTATCACTTATCACTTCCATTCACTTATCACTCACCACATATCATTCATTTATCACTTAACATATCATTCATTTATCACTTAATACATCATTCACTTATCACTTATCATACTCATAATCATCTACACATTTCAACCATTTAAACATATGCATTTCAACTCACATGCATCATCATCATGCAACCAACCTTGCCACATGCTTTCCAAGCTTTCCCCCTTCATCATTAAGCCACATTCACTCCCATTTCTCTCCCCTTAACAGCCCTAAACCGTGCATAATTAAAGGACACCATTCAACACACACATGCACCAAAAGACAACATTGGCATGCATCACATGCATTTCCAACACTTCCCCCTTTGTGCCGTGCCTTCCCTTCCACTTTCCAACCACATTCTTTCAATTCCCACTTCATCATTACACCACCTAAGCCACATGCACTCCCATTCTTTAATTAAGCCACTTAAACCACAAAACAATCACACAACACACCAACACACATGCATCCTGAAATTCTTTGCCATGCAATCACATGCATTTCCCTTGACATTTTCAGCCATCACACTTCATCATTACACCACCATTCACTCTTTAACCCACACACACTTCACACAAACAACATTCACATGCATTCACATGCATTTCCAACACAAAACACACTCAAAACCGTGGCCACCTTTGCATTTCAGGATTCCCATTTGCATTTTCAGATTTCCAGCTTTCCCTTTTATTTTCCAGCTTTCATTCTTCATCATTGCAGCCATTCCACATGCAATTCTCCATCATTCCTCCACACAAACACCTTAAACAAATAGCCATATACATCTCCACTCCTCCTATAAATACCCTTGCATTCCCATCATTCAAAACATCTCATTCACAACACAACACCCCTCAAACACTCCCATTCTTTCCTTAGCCGTGAGTCCCCCCTCCCTACTAATCCAAACACCAACCATCTTTCCATTTCCATCACTCCTCACTCCATTCCACACTTCCATTCCCCCAAACCAACTATCCTTAGACCTTATGCTACAACAACGAGGAAGAGAAGAGGACCTAAACGTTCATACAATTCAAGTTTGAGTTGTTGGAATGTTTAGGTGATTCTTTGATTTCAATGTTTCATTTTAATTCTCTTTGTTTTGTACGTATAAGGAATGGAAGAGAAGAGTGCCTAAACATTCATACAATTCAAGTTTGAGTTGTTGGAATGTTTAGGTGTTTCTTTGATTTCAATGTTATGAAGAACTAATCCCCCTTTAGCTAGGGGGTAATTCGAAATAAATGTTTATGCTTGCATTTTGATTTGATTACTTCTAATTGCGTTTCATAAGTTGTGAATTCAATTTGTTTAACTATTTGATTGATAACCTATTTATGTATGTTTATTGAGAGTGCACGCTTAATTTTCATTCATGAATATGACGCTAGAATATAAGTGAGTTTCACCTAATCGTTATGAACTTATATTCACAAGTAGTGGAGGTTGCTTATAAACAATCGCGTTAAACGAATTCTTGGCATAAGTTTCATGCGTATTCCATAGTAACGAATGCCTCGTCAACACTTATAGTTTTCAAAGAACTTAATGATTCTTGCTTGTATCTCTATTATGCAATTCATGTAGGGAACTTGTGGGGAATGCTTTGGGTTGTCGTATGCAATCATCCAATTCATTAACTTAAGGAAAACTTGACGGTTAATTTAAGCGGACCTAATTAACCCGGGGTGATGAGTTTCATAATTTATTGAAATGCAATTGGAAATCTTTTTATTATGCAAGTGTAACATGTGTGGAGAAGAACCCCTTAGCTAGCCATACCATCCATTCATTTCCGTCAATTTCATATTTACAATTTGTTTTCTTTACAATCTATCCATTTTAGTTTAAATTCGTCCAAAATCAATCCCCCCATATTTCGTTTAAAGTCTTAGTCTTAATCTTTCTTATTTTTAGTTTTGAATTCTTCGAGTTTAGTATAGCATTTTAGTTTGTGTTTTTAAAAGCATTTTGAGTCTTTTGATTTGTTTTAGTGTTTTAAAGTTTAGTTTTACATTCTTTGAGTCTAGTTTAGTGTTTTATATTATGTTTTTACGTTTTTAAGTCAAATCCAAGTGATTAACAATCCCTCCTAATCCCCGGTCCAGAACGATCCCTACTTATACTTATACTACAATTGTCAAAAAGAGGGTTTAATTTGTGTGCGTATAAATCTCGCATCAAATTTTGGCGCCGTTGCCGGGGATTAGAAAATTTGCTAATCCCTTGGATTGTTTGTTTCTGTATTGTCTTTTAGATTTAGTTTTTTTTTTTTATTTGTGTTTTGTTTGTTAAGAACAAGATGGCACTTGATAATGCTTCTCTTTTGTCACAACTCATGGAAAGGTCCCAAATGCAAAGAGTTGATATATTTAATCTTCAATCAAGGAATAACGTGTTTTCCAATACTTACAATTCGGATTGGAGTGATCATTCAAACTCTATGTGGTGGGAACCTCAAAATGCTCAACAAGGAGGATATTGGCAGCCACCACAACCTCATATTCAATATGCCCAACAAAATTTAAGTTCGTCAATAAATTATAACCAAAAGCTTGATGAATTAATTTGTTTGGTGCAGGGCTTACAAAATCAAGACAATGAGGCTCAACAAGAAGGATATTGGCAGCCGTATGAGGAGTTCTATTCAACGCCTATGCAGCCACCACAACCTGCCCAAAGTAATGTAGGTAATTCAAATGATAATGATACGATTTTTCAATTACTTACTACTCTGGAAAAGAAAATTGGGCAGATAGCGGAGTTCGAAGGACAATTTTGCGACCAAGGCGAACTCCCTAGTTCAACCATTGCAAATCAGAAGGGAGAATTTGAAACTGCCAAGGAAATCATGTTGAGAAGTGACAAGGAGGTTGGAACGGACCCTCAACCATCAAAATCAAATCACAAGGAAGAGGAATACACCCAACCCACGGAAAGGGTGGAAACACCTTTACCGGAGGCTCCTATTGCTCCTATGCCATCTAATACAGGTATGGTTGTTCCAAATTTCATTATTTTTAACCCTATTCCTTGCAGATTCATGACTTCCAAGGAAGAAGAAGGTGAAAAAGACATCTTGGAAGCCCTTCCAAAGGTGACAAGTAGGGAATGTCATGAATCCATCAAAGAGGACGTTCTTGAAACCACAAAATCCAAAGAAGTTAAATTTGATGACATTGGACAAGTAATAACCATCACTTGCAATCTGGCCAAGTCCAATATCCCTGAAACTTTCAAAGGAGTGGTATTTGTCATTGAGTTCTTGTCGGACAAAACAAGTAAGTATTTTTTTCCAAATTCCATTAGATTTTATACTAACTTGCTATTTTTTTTGAATCAGGCACCTACACTAGAATTCAAACCAATGCCGGTTCACTTCAATTATCACCTTCCATTCAAGGACCAATTCCATGCCGTTTGATTTTATTCATGTTAATAAAATAAAAAATAAAAAAAAAATTAAATAAAAAGAAAAAGAAAAAAAAGAAAGATACTAAACATGGAGAAAGGTGGAGCTTCACAAAGGTTGTTTGCGTGAAGTCCCACTACGAGGCGCAGAAGCGGAAGGCGCAGAAGCGGGAGGCATAGAAGCGGGAGGCATCGGAGCGGAAGGCATCGGAGCGGGAGGCATCGGAGCTAGAGCATTCCAAGCCTCAATACTTGGCCAAGCGCTGGATGACCCAGGAAAAAGGTGCCTCTGGAGATAAGACGCAAGCCTTTGACGGTCACTGTGAATTCGACCCTCAGATTCTTGCAGCTCATCAAGCTTCCTCTTCATCCCCGACGAATAGTTATTTGCAAGCACATGCAAACTTCTATTCTCGTACTTAAGCTGCTGGATCTCTTGCTTAAGTCTTTCCACCTCTGCCATCAACGATTCCACCTGACGAGAGCGGGCAAGCAGGCGTAGGCCCATGTTGGACACAGAGCTCGCACACTGAACACTAAGTGCGAGGGACTCTTGAACGGCCAACTCATCGGACCGTCCTGACAGCAGCCTACTATCCTTCGGAGTGAGGAGATTCTTAGCTACTATTGTAGCTGTTGTGGCGTCCTGCATGATAGAAGCATATTTAGGCGACTTACTTAGCTTGTTTTCGTGCATTTATATTGTTAATTCATAGTTGTTTTAGTCGTTTAAGCCATTTTCGTGTGTTTTTAGGTTCATATGGCTAAGGAAGCAAAAAGATGCATTTTGGAGCAAAATTGGACTTGGAATGGATAGCTTATGTTTGGAGCAAAAGGAATGGACGAAATTGAAGGATTCCTAATCCATTGCAGCCACATGCATTCACATGCATAAATCAGCCACATGCATCTCCCATCACCATATCAGATTTCCATCATATTCACATGCATTCCATCCTTTAAAACATTCCACATGCACTCCTTTTAATTAATTAAGCCACATGCACTCCCATCCATTTCATCATTGCAGCCAACACATGCTTTCACATGCATTTTCAGATTGTCCCCTTGCACATGCAGCCACATATTCATTGCACATGCAATTTCAACCCACATGCATCCTTTAATCATTCAAACATGCAGCCACATTCCCTCCTAGCTGTCATGTTCCCCCCATTTCACCTATAAATAAGCATTCACACACTCATTCATTCTCATTCACTCTTCCATATTCCAGAAATTCGTCAAAACCTCTCCACACCCTTGCAGCAGCCACCAAAACACTTTTCTCCTCCATTGCAGCCACTCCAACCACTCCCCAAACCATTCACACCATCAAACTATCCTTAGACCTTGTGCTACAACGAAGAGGAAGATAAGAGGGCCTAAACGTTCATACAATTCAAGTTTGAGTTGTTGGAATGTTTAGGTGTTTCTTTGATTTCAATGTTTAATTTCAATACTCTTTGTTTTGTACGAATGAGGAATGGAAGAGAAGAGGGCCTAAACGTTCATACAATTCAAGTTTGAGTTGTTGGAATGTTTAGGTGTTTCTTTGATTCCAATGTTTAAATTCAACTAAACCCCCCTTGGCTAGGGGGGGATTCGAAATATATGTTTATGCTTGCATTTTGATTTGATTACTTCTAATTGCGTTTCATAAGTTGTGGATTCAATTTATTTAACTGTTTGATTGATAACTTATTTATGTATGTTTATTGAGAATGCACGCTTAATTTTCATGCATGAATATGACGCTAGAATATAAGTGAGTTTCACCTAATAGTTACGAACTTATATTCACAAGTAGTGGGGGTTGCTTATAAACAATCGCGTTAAACAAATTCTTGGCATAAGTTTCATGCAATCATAGTAACGAATGCCTCGTCAACACTTATAATTTTCATAGAGCGTAATGATTCTTGCTTGTACCTCTTCTATGCATTCATGTTGAGGACTTGTGGGGAATGTTTTGAATTGTCGCATGCATCATCCAATTCAATAACGTTAGGAAGATTTGAAGGTTAATTAGTGCATCACGGTTAACTTGGGGTGTTGAGTATCATAGTTTATTGAAATGCAATTGGAAATCATTTTATTATCTAAGTATAACATGTATGGAGATGAACCCCTTAGCTAGGTTCCCATCCATTCAATTCCATCAAATTCATCTTTACATTCTGTCTAGTTTATTAACTTGTTTCGTTATTTCAATTCTCGTCAATTTAAAACCCCCCTTTACTTTCTTGTTCTTTAGTGTTTAGACTTTGTTTAGTTTATGTTTTAAAGTGTTTTGATTCAATTTATTTCCCAAAATTCGTCCAAATTCACCAAAGTGCTCAAAACTGCCCAGAAAGTGATTTTAAGGCTGTTTTGAGTGTTTTGGGTGATGTTTGAGTCTTTTGGTTTATTTTAGTGTTTTAAAGTTTAGTTTTGCATTCTTTTAGTCTAGTATAGTGTTTTATATTGTGTTTTTACGTTTGAATCAAACCATAATCTTAAATTCGTCCAACATTGGGTTTAAGGTCAGAAACTGCCTAGTTAGTGTTTTTAGGCAGTTTTGAGTCTTTTGAACTTGTTTTGAGTCCTTTGAGTCTTTGTGAACGTTTTTAACTTTATTTTACGTTTTTGAGTCAGTTTCCAAGTGATTTGCAATCCCTCCTAATCCCCGGTTAAGAACGATCCCTACTTATACTTATACTACAATTTGACGAAAATAGGGTTTAATTTGTGTGCGTATAAATCTCGCATCAAATTTTGGCGCCGTTGCCGGGGATTAGAAAATTTGCTAATCTCTTGGATTGTTTGTTTCTGTTATGTATTTTAGTTTTAGTTTTTGATTTTTTTTTTTGTTTGTTGAATTCAAATACTAGAGAAGAACAACATGGCACTTGATAATGCTTCTCTTTTGTCACAGCTCATGGAAAGGTCTCAAATGCAAAGAGTTGATATATTGAATCTTCAATCAAGGAATAACGTGTTTTCCAATACTTACAATTCGGATTGGAGTGATCATTCAAACTCTATGTGGTGGGAACCTCAAAATGCTCAACAAGGAGGATATTGGCAGCCACCACAACCTCATATTCAATATGCCCAACCAAACTTAAGTTCGTCAATAGATTATAATCAAAAGCTTAACGAATTAATTTGTTTGGTGCAGGGCTCACAAAATCAAGACAATGAGGCTCGACAAGAAGACAAAAGGTTGGACCACTTGGAAAAGCAAATTGGGCAGATCGCGGAGTTCGTAGGACAATTTTGCGACCAAGGCAAACTCCCTAGTTCAACCCTTGTAAAACCGAAGGGAGAATTTGAAGCACCTTTGCTGGAAGCACTTATTGCTCCTACGCCATCTAATTCAAGTAAGGTTGTTCCAATTAGTTCTAACCCCATTCCACCTAATATCCCTATTCCTTGCAGGTTCATGAATTCCAAGGAAGAAGAAAGTGAAAAAGACATCTTGGAAGACCTTCCAAAGGTGCAAAGTAGGGAATTTCATGAATTCATCAAAGAGGATATACTTGAGACAACAATGCCCAAAGAAGTTGAATTTGATGACATTGGACAAGTCATAACCATCACATGCAATCTGGCCAAGTCCAATATCCCTGAAACTTTCAAAGGAGTGGTGTTTGTCATTGAGTTCTTGTCAGACAAAACAAGTAAGTCATTTTTTTCAAATTCCATTACATTTTATACTAACTTGTTGTTTTTTTTTAATCAGGCACCTACATTAGAATTCAAACCAATGCCGGTTCACTTCAAGTATCACCTTCCATTCAAGGACCAATTCCATGCCGTTTGATTTTATTTATGTTAAAAAATAAAAATAAAAAAAAAATAAAAAAAAAAAAAGATACTAAACATGGAGAAAGGTGGAGCTTCACAAAGGTTGTTTACGTGAAGCCCCACTACGAGGCGCAGAAGCGGAAGGCATAGAAGCAGAAGGCATAGAAGCGGGAGGCATCGGAGCGGAAGCCATCGGAGCGGAAGCCATCGGAGCGGAAGCCATCGGAGCGGGAGGCATCGGAGCTAGAGCATTCCAGGCCTCAATACTTGGCCAAGCGCTGGATGACCCAGGAAAAAGGTGCCTCTGGAGATAAGCCGCAAGCCTTTGACGGTCACTTTGGATTCGACCCTCAGATTCGTGCAGCTCATCAAGCTTCCTCTTCATCCCCGACGAATAGTTATTTGCAAGCACATGCAAACTTCTATTCTCGTACTTAAGCTGCTGGATCTCTTGCTTAAGTCTTTCCACCTCTGCCATCAATGATTCCACCTGACGGGAGCGGGCAAGCAGGCGTTGGCCCATGTTGGACACAGAACTCGCACACTGAACACTAAGTGCGAGGGACTCTTGAACGGCCAACTCATCGGACCGTCCTGACAGCAGCCTACTATCTTTTGGAGTGAGGAGGTTCTTAGCTACTATTGTAGCTGTTGTGGCGTCCTGCATCACGGAGTCTTCACCTGTAAGAAGACCGTTAGAAGATAAAAAAGAAGGGCGCCATACGTTACCTTGACGCGGCGCGCCCGTATCACTGCTAAGGCTCAATTCCAAGCTAAGGTTCGATGAGTTTGCCATTTTTCAAAAGTGTTCAAAGAGAAGGGATGGAGTTAAATTTCAAAGGGCCAGAGTCGATTTTCAAGCATGGGAAATCTTCAGAGTGTGTTTGTTGTGTTGATCGATAGCTCAATAAAAAAGCCAAAGCGACGCGTCCACAGATTCAAAAAGCCGGAATTTCCGGCGTAATTTAGGCAACGCTTTCTCGGCTTTTCAGAAAACGCGTTCAACTTTGTCAAAAGATTTCTGACAAAGCTGAAAACACGTGGAGGCCATCATCGCAACTACACGTCTTTAGCCGACAAGCGCAAAGTTCGGCGACGCTTTCTCTACTTTTCAGAAAACGCGTGCAGCTTTGTCAAAAGGAGCCGCATCCGCACTACCACGTGTCGTTCAGAAATCGAAAGGGCGCCTGCTCAGAAATCGAAGAGGCGTCGTTCTGATATCGAAGAGACATTTGTCGACAAGGGTAAAAGAACAGTACCACCACTTGATATTATCTCTATATATGTCGACCTTCGTCTTTTATGGCAAGGTAGACCTGAAGAAAATGCCCAACTCTCCCTCACCTCTGAGGGCGCACTCCCAGCAAAGCCTTTCGAAATACTCAAATCTTTCTTCTTCCCCAAAGATGATACCAGATGCCAGGAGTACATATGACCCAGGAGGAAACGGCGGATTGAAGTGTGCTGATTCATTCACCGCTTCTTCAAAAGCAAAGGTATCTCATATCATCAAGGTCAAAAGCAAAAGTATCTCATATCATGCTCTTTCCCTGTCGTTTTCTTTGTCCTTGTTCTTACTCGCATGGCAAAGTAAAAGAAGCAATCAGCCGGCACTTGGAGTCAATCTTCCGATCTGGAGCCAACTGCCTGGAATCTATTCCTGATTGCTTACCTAGCGTTGCTCTCGAGTAGTCATCTTCAACGGTTGATACACTTCCGGAGAAGGGACCACTTCTACAAAGGGGAGCGAGTAAGGCAAGTGAAAATGATACATTGAAGCATGTGGAGACAAACATAGGCTGAGTTATCCTCCAACCCTTTTCAATACGAATTGGAAAGATTGAACAAAGAAACAGACCAAAGGGGTAAGCTCAGACCTTCAGGGAAGACCATAAGAATCCTCCAGCCCAGTAGCACAAAGGAAAATCAACAAGTGGAGGAGACCAAAAGAATCCTGCTGCCCAGTTCAAGAGTAGCACAAAGGAAAATCAACGATGGGCGGAAACCAGTTCAAGAGTAAGCCTGTGGAATCACAAAGATCAAAGCCTCAATGCAATCACCAAGGAGAAGAGGGAATTTACACTCCATAACCAGATTTGCGTCCCTAAACTCTTCTCTTTGTTAATTACATTCTGCCATGTTTAGTATGTTTAAATGCTTTTTGTGTGTTTACTTATGTTTTGTGTGAATCTATGCTTAAAACATTGAGGACAATGTTTGATTTAAGTGTGGGGGGGTAACTAATGTTGTTAATGCAAATTCGTGGGATTTTATCACCCATTACTTCAAATGTTGTTCCTTGCTGTTTTAAGGTGTTTTTAAGTTGTTTTAGAGTGTTTTTAGTGTGTTTTGTTTTATAACTCCGAAAATCACATAAAAATTTGAAAAACATGTTTTAAAAAGCCTAAAAAGAGTGTTTTGAGTCATTTTTGTGTGTTTGTGTCTTAGGGTACCTTCCAACACAATGATAAGGATTTGGTTTATAATTGCATGACGGTTAAAAAGAGTTATTAACATAGAGAAAAGTTTGATTTACTCTTGGTATATGCTTGGTTATGGTTATAATATATGACTTCACATGCAATCATAAAAGAAAAATTCGTTTTTGTAACATGCTTGAAGGAAGAAACTCATAATAACGCTACATCCCTGTGAGACTCGAGCCATTACTTTCTTTGGAGAGTTATTTTCTGTGATTCTTTGTTTTCTAAAGTTGTTGCATGATCTCATTATTCCTTGCTTGGTTGCTACTTAGAATGCAATTGTATCATGATAGAACTAAATGCTAGAACTTATATCCGTTTCATTCAAAGCATGACATTGAATTGCATAACATATATCAAGATGAAGTTGTGTAGTTGCCACCATAGCCAAATAGCCTTACTTCCCATTTTTCGTATTTGTTGTAAGTTTTAACCCCGTTGAGCTTTGTTTAGCCTTTATTCATTGTTAACCCACATTATCCTAACCTAGCCTAGTTTAGGACTATCCACACCCTTGTTCTTAAAAGATAGTGAGCATGACTTAAATGAATTCCTTTTGAGTACATTATGAAAGAAAATGAGTGTGGGGGAGAGAATGTTTTGTTCTTAAGCGTTTATGTATGTTTTGAGAGTCAAAAGAAAAGAAAAAATTCTGAAAAACATATGAAAAAAAAAAATAACAGAAAAGAAAAGAAAGAAAGAAAGAAAAAAAAAAAGAGCTTGTTCCCCCTTGTTGTTCAAAAGTTGAGTTTTCATTCAAAAGTGAATTCTAAGTTAATTCAAATGCTTTGCTCGCTATTTCTTTAAGAACCTTTGTTTTCCATATTCCTTCTTTGTTAGCCAAACACCTTTAGCCCCGTTTCAACCCTTATGCTTCTATCTTGATCGTTATGTGTTCAATAATGTGGAGTTTGGAATTGATATGAGCTTATGGAATCACTGGTTCTCATCCTAAGTAGTAGCTTTCCATTCATGAAATCATATTCATGTCATTATCATAAATCCAGAAAATGCTTTCCTTGTTATAACATATGTGAGTGTTCGTCTACATGTTTACATCAATCTTCTCACATATACCTAGTGTAGGGAGTGTAGTCAGAAAATCTGTGTGAAAAACGAGAGTACATCTAGTGAGGAATTGAGGGAATTCTCTAAAGGCATGTTACTACATTCAAATCATGGTTTTAAATGCTTAATTGTGAACTAGTATGTGGTGACTATGAGTACGAATGTACTTAAGTGTAAAGATGGCTAAAATCTGTGGGAATAATGATTTTTAACTTGTCATGTGCATTGGAAATCCCTGAGACGATTGTTGGAAGGTATAGGTTGTGTTTTGTTCGTTTTGTTTTGTTTTTGGTTTCTTTTGTTTTGTTTTGCTCGAGGACTAGCAAAAGATAAGTGTGGGGGAATTTGATAGAAGCATATTTAGGCGACTTACTTAGCTTGTTTTCGTGCATTTATATTGTTAATTCATAGTTGTTTTAGTCGTTTAAGCCATTTTCGTGTGTTTTTAGGTTCATATGGCTAAGGAAGCAAAAAGATGCATTTTGGAGCAAAATTGGACTTGGAATGGATAGCTTATGTTTGGAGCAAAAGGAATGGACGAAATTGAAGGATTCCTAATCCATTGCAGCCACATGCATTCACATGCATAAATCAGCCACATGCATCTCCCATCACCATATCAGATTTCCATCATATTCACATGCATTCCATCCTTTAAAACATTCCACATGCACTCCTTTTAATTAATTAAGCCACATGCACTCCCATCCATTTCATCATTGCAGCCAACACATGCTTTCACATGCATTTTCAGATTGTCCCCTTGCACATGCAGCCACATATTCATTGCACATGCAATTTCAACCCACATGCATCCTTTAATCATTCAAACATGCAGCCACATTCCCTCCTAGCTGTCATGTTCCCCCCATTTCACCTATAAATAAGCATTCACACACTCATTCATTCTCATTCACTCTTCCATATTCCAGAAATTCGTCAAAACCTCTCCACACCCTTGCAGCAGCCACCAAAACACTTTTCTCCTCCATTGCAGCCACTCCAACCACTCCCCAAACCATTCACACCATCAAACTATCCTTAGACCTTGTGCTACAACGAAGAGGAAGATAAGAGGGCCTAAACGTTCATACAATTCAAGTTTGAGTTGTTGGAATGTTTAGGTGTTTCTTTGATTTCAATGTTTAATTTCAATACTCTTTGTTTTGTACGAATGAGGAATGGAAGAGAAGAGGGCCTAAACGTTCATACAATTCAAGTTTGAGTTGTTGGAATGTTTAGGTGTTTCTTTGATTCCAATGTTTAAATTCAACTAAACCCCCCTTGGCTAGGGGGGGATTCGAAATATATGTTTATGCTTGCATTTTGATTTGATTACTTCTAATTGCGTTTCATAAGTTGTGGATTCAATTTATTTAACTGTTTGATTGATAACTTATTTATGTATGTTTATTGAGAATGCACGCTTAATTTTCATGCATGAATATGACGCTAGAATATAAGTGAGTTTCACCTAATAGTTACGAACTTATATTCACAAGTAGTGGGGGTTGCTTATAAACAATCGCGTTAAACAAATTCTTGGCATAAGTTTCATGCAATCATAGTAACGAATGCCTCGTCAACACTTATAATTTTCATAGAGCGTAATGATTCTTGCTTGTACCTCTTCTATGCATTCATGTTGAGGACTTGTGGGGAATGTTTTGAATTGTCGCATGCATCATCCAATTCAATAACGTTAGGAAGATTTGAAGGTTAATTAGTGCATCACGGTTAACTTGGGGTGTTGAGTATCATAGTTTATTGAAATGCAATTGGAAATCATTTTATTATCTAAGTATAACATGTATGGAGATGAACCCCTTAGCTAGGTTCCCATCCATTCAATTCCATCAAATTCATCTTTACATTCTGTCTAGTTTATTAACTTGTTTCGTTATTTCAATTCTCGTCAATTTAAAACCCCCCTTTACTTTCTTGTTCTTTAGTGTTTAGACTTTGTTTAGTTTATGTTTTAAAGTGTTTTGATTCAATTTATTTCCCAAAATTCGTCCAAATTCACCAAAGTGCTCAAAACTGCCCAGAAAGTGATTTTAAGGCTGTTTTGAGTGTTTTGGGTGATGTTTGAGTCTTTTGGTTTATTTTAGTGTTTTAAAGTTTAGTTTTGCATTCTTTTAGTCTAGTATAGTGTTTTATATTGTGTTTTTACGTTTGAATCAAACCATAATCTTAAATTCGTCCAACATTGGGTTTAAGGTCAGAAACTGCCTAGTTAGTGTTTTTAGGCAGTTTTGAGTCTTTTGAACTTGTTTTGAGTCCTTTGAGTCTTTGTGAACGTTTTTAACTTTATTTTACGTTTTTGAGTCAGTTTCCAAGTGATTTGCAATCCCTCCTAATCCCCGGTTAAGAACGATCCCTACTTATACTTATACTACAATTTGACGAAAATAGGGTTTAATTTGTGTGCGTATAACCCTTTGACGGTCACTGTGAATTCGACCCTCAGATTCTTGCAGCTCATCAAGCTTCCTCTTCATCCCCGACGAATAGTTATTTGCAAGCACATGCAAACTTCTATTCTCGTACTTAAGCTGCTGGATCTCTTGCTTAAGTCTTTCCACCTCTGCCATCAACGATTCCACCTGACGAGAGCGGGCAAGCAGGCGTAGGCCCATGTTGGACACAGAGCTCGCACACTGAACACTAAGTGCGAGGGACTCTTGAACGGCCAACTCATCGGACCGTCCTGACAGCAGCCTACTATCCTTCGGAGTGAGGAGATTCTTAGCTACTATTGTAGCTGTTGTGGCGTCCTGCATCACAGAGTCTTCACCTGAAAGAGGACCGTTAGAAGATAAAAAAGAAGGGCGCCATACATTACCTTGTCGGGGCGCAACCGGATCGCTGCTGAGACTCAAATCTAAGCTAAGGTTCGATGAGTTTGCCATTTTCTTTCAAAAGTGTTCAAAGAGAAGGAGGGGATGGAGTTAAATTTCAAAGGGCCGGAGTCGATTTTCAAGAATGGGAAATCTTCAGAGTGTGTTTGTTGTGGTGATCGATAGCTCAATAAAAAAGCCAAGGCGACGCGTCCACCGATTCAAAAAGCCGGAATTTCCGGCGTAATTTTGGCGACGCTTTCTCTGCTTTTCAGAAGACGCGTTCAACTTTGTCAAAAGATTTCTTCTTTTCAGACAACACGTGGAGGCCATCACCGCAACTACATATCTTTAGCCGACAAGCGCAAAGTTCGGCGACGCTTTCTCTGCTTTTCAGAAGACGCGTGCAGCTTTGTCAAAAGGAGTCGCATCTGCACTACCACGTGTCGTTCAGAAAGCGAAGGGGCGTCGTTCAGAAATCGAAGGGGCGCCTGCTCAGAAATCGAAGAGGCGTATTCAAAGATCGAAGAGGCGCCACTATTTCAAAAAGCCGGAATTGCGGGATCAAAACGTTTGTCGACAAGGGTAAAAAGTACCACCACTTGATATTATCTCTATATATGTCGACCTTCGTCTTTTATGGCAGGGCAAACCTAAAGAAAATGCCCAACTCTCCCTCACCTCTGAGGGCGCACTCCCAGCAAGGCCTTTCAAAATACTCAATTCTTTCTTCTTCCCCAAAGATGATACCAGATGCCTGGAGTACATATGACCCAGGAGGAAACGGCGGATTGAAGCATGTGCTGATTCATCCACCGCTTCTTCAAAGCAAAGGTATCTCATATCATCAAGGTCAAAAGCAAAAGTATCTCATATCATGCTCTTTCCCTGTCTTTTTCTTTGTCCTTGTTCTTACTCGCATGGCAAAGTAAAAGAAGCAATCAGCCGGCACTTGGAGTCAATCTTCCGATCTGGAGCCAACTGCCTGGAATCTATTCCTGATTGCTTACCTAGCGTTGCTCTCGAGTAGTCATCTTCAACGGTTGATACACTTCCGGAGAAGGGACCACTTCTGCAAAGGGGAGCGAGTAAGGCAAGTGAAAATGATACATTGAAGCATGTGGAGACAAACATAGGCTGAGTTATCCTCCAACCCTTTTCAATACGAATTGGAAAGATTGAACAAAGAAACAGACCAAAAGGGTATGCTCAGACCTTCGGGGGAGACCAAAAGAACCATCCTGCTGCCCAGTTCAAGAAGTAGCACAAAGGAAAATCAATGATGGGCGGAAACCAGTTCGAGAGTAAGCCTGTGGAACCATCAAGATCAAGCCTCAATGCAATCAACAAAGAGAAGAGGGAATTTACACTCCATAACCAGATTTGCGTCCCTAAACTCTTCTCTTTGTTAATTACATTCTGCCATGTTTAGTATGTTTAGTTGTTGTTTGTGTGATTACTTATGTTTTGTGTGAATCTATGCTTAAAACATTGAGGACAATGTTTGATTTAAATGTGGGGGGGTAACTAATGTTGTTAATGCAAATTCGTGGGATTTTATCACCCATAACTTCAAATGTTGTTCCTTGCTGTTTTAAGGTGTTTTTAAGTTGTTTTAGAGTGTTTTAGTATGTTTTGTTTTTATAACTCCGAAAAGCACATAAAAATTTGAAAAATTGTTTTGAAAAGCCTAAAAAGAGTGTTTTGAGTCGTTTTTGTGAGTTTGTGTCTTAGGGTACCTTCCAACACAATGATAAGGATTTGGTTTGTAATTGCATGACTGTTAAAAAGAGTTATAAACATAGAGAAAAGTTTGATTTACTCTTGGTTTATGCTTAGTTATGGTTATAATGTATGACTTCACATGCAATCATAAAAGAAAAATTCATTTTTGTAACATGCTTGAAGGAAGGAACTCAAACAAACGCTACAACCCTGTGAGACTCGAGCCATTACCTTCTTTGGAGAGTTATTTTCTGTGATTCTTTGTTTTCTAAAGTTGTTGAATGATCTCATTATTCCTTGCTTGGTTGCTACTTAGAATGCAATTGTATCATGATAGAACTAAATGCTAGAACTTATATCCGTTTCATTCAAAGCATGATATTGAGTTGCATAACATATATCAAGATGAAGTTGTGTAGTTGCCACCATAGCCAAATAGCCTTACTTCCCATATTTCGTATATATTGTAAGTCTTAACACCGTTGAGCCTCGTTTAACCTATTTTCTTTGCTAACCATATCACCCCTTACCTAGCCTAGATTAGGATCATCCGTACCCTTGTTCTTAAAAGATAGTGAGCATGACTTAAATGAATTCCTTTTGAGTACATTTTGCAAGAAAATGAGTGTGGGGGAGTAAAAGTTTGTTCTTAAGTTTGTATGTTTTGAGAGTCAAAAGAAAAGAAGAAAAAAAAAAATTGTGAAAAACATATGAAAAAGAAAAACAGAAAAGAAGAGAAAAGAAAGAAAGAAAAAAAAAAAAGAAAAGAGCTTGTTCCCCCTTGTTGTTCAAAAGTTGAGTTTTCATTCAAAAGTGAATTCTACGTTAATTCAAATGCTTTGCTCGCTATTTCTTTAAGAACCTTTGTTTTCCATATACCTTCTTTGTTAGCCAAACACCTTTAGCCCCGTTACACCCCTTTGACTTCTATCTTGATCGTTATGTGTTCAATAATGTGGAGTTTGAAATTGATATGAGCTTATGGAATCACTGGTTCTCATTCTAAGTAGTAGCATTCCATTCATGAGATCATATTCATGTCATTATCGTAAATCCAGAAAATGCTTTCCTTGTTATAACATATGTGAGTGTGTCGTCTACATGTTTACATCAATCTTCTCACATATAACTAGTGTAGGGTGTGTAGTCAGAAAATCTGTGTGAAAAACGAGTGCATATCTTGTAAGGATTTGAGCAATTTCTCTAAGGCATGTTACTACATTCAAAACATGGTTTTAAATGCTTAATTGTGAACTAGTATATGGTGACTATGATTAAGAATGTACTTAAGTGTGAAGATGACTAAAATCTGTGGGAATGATGATTTTTAACGTGTCATGTGCTTTGGAAATCCCTAAGACGGTTGTTGGAAGGTTTAGGTTGTGTTTTACTTGTTTTGTTTCGTTTGGTTTTGTTTTGTTTTTCTTTCTGTTTTGCTCGAGGACTAGCAAAAGATAAGTGTGGGGGTATTTGATAGGAGCATATTCATGCGACTTAAATGGCTTGTTCTCGTGCATTTACGTTATGTTTCTCTAGTTATTTTAGTCCTTTATGCTTCTTTTGTGTGTTTTCAGGTTCTAAGGGCAAGGTATGCAAAAGGATGCCTTTTGGAGCCTTTTGGAGCAAATTAGAAATTGGAATGGATATCATATGCTTGGAGCCAAGAGGATGGACGAAATTAAAGACTTGAAGTAGGAAAGTTAAATCCTAAAAGACCTCATGTTTAAGCATCATTGAAGACTCCTACGCATTTTAGAACACAAAAACAACATTCCTTGCAGCCTTAGGACATTGTCGTGTGTTTCCTTGTGTCTCCCTTCCTTGCCATGCAAGGAAGGGCTTTGTTCCCTATTTTAAACACTTAAATCATTCACTTATCATATCATTCACTTATTATAAGCATTCACTTATCATATCATTCACTTATCAAACCATTCACTTATCACTTCCATTCACTTATCACTTATCACTTCCATTCACTTATCACTTATCACTTCCATTCACTTATCACTCACCACATATCATTCATTTATCACTTAACATATCATTCATTTATCACTTAATACATCATTCACTTATCACTTATCATACTCATAATCATCTACACATTTCAACCATTTAAACATATGCATTTCAACTCACATGCATCATCATCATGCAACCAACCTTGCCACATGCTTTCCAAGCTTTCCCCCTTCATCATTAAGCCACATTCACTCCCATTTCTCTCCCCTTAACAGCCCTAAACCGTGCATAATTAAAGGACACCATTCAACACACACATGCACCAAAAGACAACATTGGCATGCATCACATGCATTTCCAACACTTCCCCCTTTGTGCCGTGCCTTCCCTTCCACTTTCCAACCACATTCTTTCAATTCCCACTTCATCATTACACCACCTAAGCCACATGCACTCCCATTCTTTAATTAAGCCACTTAAACCACAAAACAATCACACAACACACCAACACACATGCATCCTGAAATTCTTTGCCATGCAATCACATGCATTTCCCTTGACATTTTCAGCCATCACACTTCATCATTACACCACCATTCACTCTTTAACCCACACACACTTCACACAAACAACATTCACATGCATTCACATGCATTTCCAACACAAAACACACTCAAAACCGTGGCCACCTTTGCATTTCAGGATTCCCATTTGCATTTTCAGATTTCCAGCTTTCCCTTTTATTTTCCAGCTTTCATTCTTCATCATTGCAGCCATTCCACATGCAATTCTCCATCATTCCTCCACACAAACACCTTAAACAAATAGCCATATACATCTCCACTCCTCCTATAAATACCCTTGCATTCCCATCATTCAAAACATCTCATTCACAACACAACACCCCTCAAACACTCCCATTCTTTCCTTAGCCGTGAGTCCCCCCTCCCTACTAATCCAAACACCAACCATCTTTCCATTTCCATCACTCCTCACTCCATTCCACACTTCCATTCCCCCAAACCAACTATCCTTAGACCTTATGCTACAACAACGAGGAAGAGAAGAGGACCTAAACGTTCATACAATTCAAGTTTGAGTTGTTGGAATGTTTAGGTGATTCTTTGATTTCAATGTTTCATTTTAATTCTCTTTGTTTTGTACGTATAAGGAATGGAAGAGAAGAGTGCCTAAACATTCATACAATTCAAGTTTGAGTTGTTGGAATGTTTAGGTGTTTCTTTGATTTCAATGTTATGAAGAACTAATCCCCCTTTAGCTAGGGGGTAATTCGAAATAAATGTTTATGCTTGCATTTTGATTTGATTACTTCTAATTGCGTTTCATAAGTTGTGAATTCAATTTGTTTAACTATTTGATTGATAACCTATTTATGTATGTTTATTGAGAGTGCACGCTTAATTTTCATTCATGAATATGACGCTAGAATATAAGTGAGTTTCACCTAATCGTTATGAACTTATATTCACAAGTAGTGGAGGTTGCTTATAAACAATCGCGTTAAACGAATTCTTGGCATAAGTTTCATGCGTATTCCATAGTAACGAATGCCTCGTCAACACTTATAGTTTTCAAAGAACTTAATGATTCTTGCTTGTATCTCTATTATGCAATTCATGTAGGGAACTTGTGGGGAATGCTTTGGGTTGTCGTATGCAATCATCCAATTCATTAACTTAAGGAAAACTTGACGGTTAATTTAAGCGGACCTAATTAACCCGGGGTGATGAGTTTCATAATTTATTGAAATGCAATTGGAAATCTTTTTATTATGCAAGTGTAACATGTGTGGAGAAGAACCCCTTAGCTAGCCATACCATCCATTCATTTCCGTCAATTTCATATTTACAATTTGTTTTCTTTACAATCTATCCATTTTAGTTTAAATTCGTCCAAAATCAATCCCCCCATATTTCGTTTAAAGTCTTAGTCTTAATCTTTCTTATTTTTAGTTTTGAATTCTTCGAGTTTAGTATAGCATTTTAGTTTGTGTTTTTAAAAGCATTTTGAGTCTTTTGATTTGTTTTAGTGTTTTAAAGTTTAGTTTTACATTCTTTGAGTCTAGTTTAGTGTTTTATATTATGTTTTTACGTTTTTAAGTCAAATCCAAGTGATTAACAATCCCTCCTAATCCCCGGTCCAGAACGATCCCTACTTATACTTATACTACAATTGTCAAAAGAGGGTTTAATTTGTGTGCGTATAAATCTCGCATCACTTATATTCTAGCGTCATATTCATGCATGAAAATTAAGCG
This sequence comes from Pyrus x bretschneideri, assembly GCF_019419815.1. Lineage (NCBI taxonomy): Eukaryota > Viridiplantae > Streptophyta > Magnoliopsida > Rosales > Rosaceae > Pyrus > Pyrus x bretschneideri. The sequence goes on along the minus strand of NW_025999400.1, from coordinate 462,415 downwards.
CGCATTCTTAATAAACATACATAAATAAGTTATCAATCAAACGGTTAAACAAATTGAATCAACAACTTATGAAATGCAATTAGAAGTAATCAAATCAAAATGCAAGCATAAACATATATTTCGAATCACCCCCTAGCTAAGGGGGGGTTTAGTTCCTCATACAAAACAAAGAGAATTAAAATTAAACATTGAAATCAAAGAAACACCTAAACATTCCAACAACTCAAACTTGAATTGTATGAACGTTTAGGCCCTCTTCTCTTCCTCTTTATTGTAGCATAAGGTCTAAGGATAGTTGGTTTGGGGGAATGGAAGTGTGGAATGGAGTGAGGAGTGATGGAAATGGAAAGATGGTTTTTGGATTATAAGGGAAGGGGGACTCACGGCAATGAGTGAATGGAAGTGTTTGTGGTGTGTTGTGTATGAAAATGAGATGTCCATGAATGAATGAATGCAAGGGTATTTATAGGAGTAGTGGAGGGAACATATGGCTATGTCATTTGTAGGTGAAGTAGGTGGATGTTGTAGGTGAAGTAGGTGGATGTTGTAGGTGAAGTGGATGTTGTAGGTGAAGTAGGTGGATGTTGTAGGTGAAGTGGGTGGATGTTGTAGGTGAAGTAGGTGGATGTTGTAGGTGAAGTGGATGTTGTAGGTGAAGTAGGTGGATGTTATGTTAAGTGATAAGTGATAAGTGATATGATATGTGGTTATGATATGATAAGTGGTTAAGTGGTGATGATAAGTGATAAGTGATTAAGTGATATGATATGTGGTGATGATAAGTGATGAGTGCATGTGGGTTAACTAATGAAGGAAATGCATGTGCAATGACAATGTGTTAGAATGGATGTGTGTTATGCATGGCATGATTGGGATTAGGAAAGGTTTAAATGTCCTAAAACTAAAGAGAACAAGGTTCCAACACTTTGGCTCCAATTAGGTCTTCAATTTCGTCCAACACTTTGGCTTCAAGCATAAGCTATCCGTCCTTAGCCCAAAAGTGCTCCAAAAGTCTCCAAAATGCATCTTTTTGCTCCTTTAGCCCTTTGGACCTACAAACACACGAAAATAGCTTAAAGTACTAAAATAACTAAAGAAACATAACGTAAATGTACGAGAACAAGCCATTTAAGTCGCATAAATATGCTCCTATCAGTTATCCTCCAACCCTTTTCAATACGAATTGGAAAGATTGAACAAAGAAACAGACCAAAGGGGTAAGCTCAGACCTTTGGGGAAGACCAATTGAATCCTGCTGCCCAGTTCAAGAGTAGCACAAAGGAAAATCAACGATGGGCGGAAACCAGAGTAAGAGTAAGCCTGTGGAATCACAAAGATCAAAGCCTCAATGCAATCACAAAGGAGAAGAGGGAATTTACACTCCATAACCAGATTTGCGTCCCTAAACTCTTCTCTTTGTTAATTACATTCTGCCATGTTTAGTATGTTTAAATGCTTTTTGTGTGTTTACTTATGTTTTGTGTGAATCTATGCTTAAAACATTGAGGACAATGTTTGATTTAAGTGTGGGGGGGGGGGGGTAACTAAGTATATTTTGATGCAAATTCGTGGGATTTTATCACCCATAACTTCAAATGTTGTTCCTTGCTGTTTTAAGGTGTTTTTAAGTTGTTTTAGAGTGTTTTAGTATGTTTTGTTTTTATAACTCCGAAAATCACATAAAAATTTGAAAAACATGTTTTAAAAAGCCTAAAAAGAGTGTTTTGAGTCGTTTTTGTGTGTTTGTGTCTTAGGGTACCTTCCAACACAATGATAAGGATTTGGTTTGTAATTGCATGACTGTTAAAAAGAGTTATAAACATAGAGAAAAGTTTGATTTACTCTTGGTATATGCTTGGTTATGGTTATAATGTATGACTTCACATACAATCATAAAAGAAAAAATTCGTTTTTGTAACATGCTTGAAGGAAGGAACTCAAACAAACGCTACAACCCTGTGAGACTCGAGCCATTACCTTCTTTGGAGAGTTATTTTCTGTGATTCTTTGTTTTCTAAAGTTGTTGCATGATCTCATTATTCCTTGCTTGGTTGCTACTTAGAATGCAATTGTATCATGATAGAACTAAATGCTAGAACTTATATCCGTTTCATTCAAAGCATGACATTGAATTGCATAACATATATCAAGATGAAGTTGTGTAGTTGCCACCATAACCAAATAGCCTTACTTCCCATATTTCGTATTTGTTGTAAGTTTTAACCCCGTTGAGCCTCGTTTAGCCTTTATTCTTTGTTAACCCACATCACCCCTTACCTAGCCTAGAGTAGGACTTTCCTATACCCTTGTTCTTAAAGTATAGTGAGCATGACTTAAATGAATTCCTTTTGAGTTACATTATGCAAGAAAATGAGTGTGGGGGAGTAAAAGTTTGTTCTTACGTTTATATGTATGTTTTGAGATTCAAAAGAAAAAGAAGAAGAAAAGAAAAAAAAAAGGGAGTGAAAATAAGTAAGAATGAACTCACGAGCGTTGATGGTTGAAGAAATGGTCCAAAAAGTTGAATATGGCCCTAAGTTTTGTGTGACTTTCCCTTGGGTGTTCAAAGTTGACTTCTGCGTTCTTAAGGGAATTCTAAGTGCCTAATTCAATACTTTGCTCACTATTGCTTTAAGAATGTTTGTTTATCCTTCACCTTTCATTGTTAGCCAATACCCTAGCCCCGTTACAACCCTTTGACTTCTATCTTGAGTGTTATGTGTTTCACAATGTGGAGTTTCGAATTGATATGAGCTTATGGTGTCACTGGTTCTCGCATCTAAGTAGTAGCATTCCATTCATGAGATCATATCTAAACATGCTTATTAACTCCAGAAATTGCTTCCTTTGAAATACATATATGTGAGTGTTCGTTTTTATGTTTACATCAATCTTCTCACATAGAACTAGTTTAGGGTGTGTAGTCAGAAAATCTGAGTGAAAATTGACTGCATATCTTGTAAGGAATTGAGCAAATTCTCTAAGGCATGTTACTACATTCAAAATATAGTTTTAAATGCTTAATTGTGAATTAGTATGTGGTGACTATGATTAAGTATGTACTTAAGTGTAAAGATAACCAAAATCTGTGGGAATAATGATTTTTAACATGTCATGTGCATTGGAAATCCCTGAGACGATTGTTGGAAGGTGTAGGTTGTGTTTTGTTCGTTTTGTTTTGTTTTTGGTTTCTTTTGTTTTGTTTTGCTCGAGGACTAGCAAAAGCTAAGTGTGGGGGAATTTGATAGGAGCATATTTAGGCGACTTACTTAGCTTGTTTTCGTGCATTTATATTGTTAATTCATAGTTGTTTTTGGCGTTTAAGCCATTTTCGTGTGTTTTTAGGTTCATGTGGCTAAGGAAGCAAAAAGATGCATTTTGGAGCATTTTGGAGCAAAATTGGACTTGGAAGGGATAACTTATACTTGGAGCAAAAGGAATGGACGAAATTGAAGAGTTGATGTCACAAGGATTCCTACTTGAAGTAGCCACACACCTTCCACATTTCAGCCACATGCACTTGTTCCTCCATCATTGCACCAACAACAACATTGCACATGCACTCCCTTTAATTAATTAACCCACATGCACCCTTTATTCTTTCATCATTCCCTCACATTCTTTAAATCAGCCAACACATGCATCCACCTTTCTCCCATCAGATTTCCAACATTGCACATGCATTCCCCTTACAATTTCAGCCATCCTAGCTGTTTTGCACATGCATTCACTTAACCTAGCTGTCATGTTCCCTCTCCCATCCATTCATCTCCCTATAAATACCATACACACTTCACACAACATTCATTCATTCTCATTCACTCTTCCATATTCCAGAAATTCGTCAAAACCTCTCCACACCCTTGCAGCAGCCACCAAAACACTTTTCTCCTCCATTGCAGCCACTCCAACCACTCCCCAAACCATTCACACCATCAAACTATCCTTAGACCTTGTGCTACAACGAAGAGGAAGATAAGAGGGCCTAAACGTTCATACAATTCAAGTTTGAGTTGTTGGAATGTTTAGGTGTTTCTTTGATTTCAATGTTTAATTTCAATACTCTTTGTTTTGTACGAATGAGGAATGGAAGAGAAGAGGGCCTAAACGTTCATACAATTCAAGTTTGAGTTGTTGGAATGTTTAGGTGTTTCTTTGATTCCAATGTTTAAATTCAACTAAACCCCCCTTGGCTAGGGGGTAATTCGAAATATATGTTTATGCTTGCATTTTGATTTGATTACTTCTAATTGCGTTTCATAAGTTGTGGATTCAATTCGTTTAACTGTTTGATTGATAACTTATTTATGTATGTTTATTGAGAGTGCACACTTAATTTTCATGCATGAATATGACGCTAGAATATAAGTGAGTTTCACCTAATAGTTACGAACTTATATTCACAAGTAGTGGAGGTTGCTTATAAACAATCGCGTTAAATGAATTCTTGGCATAAGTTTCATGCAATCCATAGTAACGAATGCCTCGTCAACACTTATAATTTTCATAGAGTGTAATGATTCTTGCTTGTATCTCTTCTATGCATTCATGTTGAGGACTTGTGGGGAATGTTTTGAATTGTTGTATGCGCTAACCCATCCAATTCAATAACGTTAGGAAGATTTGAAGGTTAATTAGTGCATCACGGTTAACCCGGGGTGTTGAGTTTCATGGTTTATTGAAATGCAATTGGAAATCATTTTATTATGCAAGTATAACATGTATGGAGATGAACCCCTTAGCCATTCTATCATCCATTCATTCCATTCCATCAAATTCGTTTTACATGCTGTTTAGTTTATTAACTTGTTTTGTTATTTCAATTTTCGTATAAATCTAAATCCCCCTTTACTTTAATGTCCAATTTAGTTAGAAATCAATTTAGTTTGTGCTTTTAAGTGTTTTGATTCATTTTATTTCCCAATTTCGTCCAAATTCACCAAAGTGCTCAAAACTGCCCAGAAAGTGATTTTAAGGCAGTTTTGAGTGTTTTGGGTGATGTTTGAGTCTTTTGGTTTGTTTTAATGTTTTAAGTGTTTAGTTTTACATTCTTTGAGTTAGTTTAGTGTTTTATATTGTGTTTTTACGTTCTTGAGTCAAGTTATTACTTAATTTCGTCCAAATTTGTGTTTGTGCTCAAATCTGCCCAGAAAGTGGTTTTTAGGCAGATTTGAGTGTGTTTGTGTTGTTTTGAGTCTTTTGGTTTGTCTTAGTGTTTTAAAGTTTAGTTTTGCATTCTTTGAGTCTAGTATAGTGTTTCATATTGTTATTTTACGTTTTTGAGTCAAATCCAAGTGGTTAACAATCCCTCCTAATCCCCGGTCCAGAACGATCCCTACTTATACATATACTACAATTGACAAAAAGAGGGTTTAATTTGTGTGCGTATAAATCTCGCATCACCAACCTCTCTTTGGTTCAAGGCATCTGCAATCTGCCCCAATTGTGTCTCCATTTTGGTTAGGGCTGCTGAATGTTGTTGGAGAGTGCTATTTGTGGAATGTTGGAATTGCAAGGTGTTTTGGGCTAACAATTTAACTGTATCCTCAAGGGTAGTGGCAGGTTTTGATTGGAAATTTTGGATTGGATTGTTGTTCTTCCATGAAAAGTTGGGATGATCTCTCCAACTCGGGTTATATGTATTGGAATACATATCATTCCTTGGTCTTTGATTGTAAGAATTCATGAGGTTCACTTGCTCTTGAACATACTCGGGATAAGCCTCCCTAGATGGACATTGATGAGTAGGGTGGTTTGGTAAGTTGCAAATGGCACACACTTCATTTGCTTTTGGCACCATGTTGAGCACGGATTCAAGCTTCCTTTCTAGGTTAGCTACCTGCAACAAAAGCTCATGATTAGAACTTGTTTCATAGACTCCAACTTTCTTACCCCTTAAGTCTTTGTGTTGAGCATTAGACCCCAACATCTCATAAATGTTATATGACTCTTGAGCATTCTTTTTCTTCAATGCTCCACCTGCTGCATTATCAACAGTTGATTGACAAGTTTGGGTTAGTCCATCATAGAAAATTTGCATTTGTAAATGAAAAGGTAACCCATGGTGTGGACATTGGATCAAGAGGCCTTTAAAACGCTCCCAACACTCATTGAAAGGTTCTCCATCATCTTGTTTGAAGTTGAAGATTTGTCCCCTTAATGTGGCTGTCTTTTGAGTGGAAAAGAACTTCTCCAAGAACTTCTTAGCCACGGCATCCCATGTAGTGAGGGAACCTGTGATGCGTGATTTATACGCACACAAATTAAACCCTCTTTTCGTCAAATTGTAGTAAGTATATAAGTAGGGATCGTTCTGGACCGGGGATTAGGAGGGATTATTAATCACTTGGATTTGACTCAAAAACGTAAAAACACAATATAAAACACTAAACTAGACTCAAAGAATGTAAAACTAAACTTTAAAACACTAAGACAAACCAAAGACTCAAAATGCTTTTAAAAACACAAACTAAAATGATTTCTAACTAAATTGACATTAAAGTAAAGGGGGATTTAAGTTTATACGAAAATTGAAATAACGAAACAAGTTAAATAAACTAGACAGAATAAAAAATATGTAAATATGAATATGATGAAAGTATGGATGAATGGATGCTAGCCAAGGGGTTCATCTCCACACATGTTATACTTGCATAATAAAATGATTTCCAATTGCGTTTCAATAAATCATTAATTCTCAACACTCCAAGTTAATTAGATCCGCTTAAATTAACCTTCAAATCTTCCTAACGTTATTGAATTGGATGATTGCATACGACAACCCAAAACATTCCCCACAAGTCCCCTACATGATTGCATAATAGAGATACAAGCAAGAATCATTACGCTCTATGAAGATTATAAGTTTTGACGAGGCATTCGTTACTATGGAATACGCATGAAACTTATGCCAAGAATTCGTTTAACGCGATTGTTTATAAGCAACCTCCACTACTTGTGAATATAAGTTCGTAACTATTAGGTGAAACTCACTTGTATTCTAGCATCATATTCATGCATGAAAATTAAGTGTGCACTCTCAATAAACATACATAAATAAGTTATCAATCAAACGGTTAAACAAATTGAATCCACAACTTATGAAACGCAATTAGAAGTAATCAAATCAAAATGCAAACATAAACATATATTTCGAATCACCCCCTAGCTAAAGGGGGTTTAGTTTATTATAACTTTGAAATCAAAGAAATACCTAAACATTCCAACAACTCAAACTTGAATTGTATGAACGTTTAGGCACTCTTCTCTTCCATTCCTCATACGTACAAACAAAGAGAATTGAATTTAAACATTGAAATCAAAGAAACACCTAAACATTCCAACAACTCAAACTTGAATTGTATGAACGTTTAGGCACTCTTCTCTTCCTCGTTGTTGTAGCACAAGGTCTAAGGATAGTTTGATGGTGTGAATGGTTTGGGGAGTGGTGTTTGGATTAATAGGGAAATGGAAAAATGGTGTTTGGATTACAAGGGAAATGGAAAAATGGTGTGTTGTGTATGAAATGAGATGTTCATGAATGAATGAATGCAAGGGTATTTATAGGAGTAGTGGAGGGAACATTGATGCGGGATTTATACGCGCACAAATTAAACCCTCTTTTTGTCAATTTGTAGTATAAGTGTAAGTAGGGATCGTTCTGGACCGGGGATTAGGAGGGATTGTTAATCTCTTGGAAACTGACTCAAAAACGTAAAAACGCAATATAAAACACTAAATTAGACTCAAAGAATGTAAAACTAAACTTTAAAACTCTAAAACAAACCAAAAACTCAAAATGCTTTTAAAAACACAAACTAAAATGATTTCTAACTAAATTGACATTAAAGTAAAGGGGGATTTAAGTTTATACGAAATTAAATTAAATGAACAAATTAAAACAGAATGTAAATATGAAATTGATGAAATGGAATGAATGGATGATAGAATGGCTAAGGGGTTCTTCTCCACACATGTTACACTTACATAATAAAAAGATTTCCAATTGCATTTCAATAAATTATTAAACTCATCACCCCGGGTTAATTAGGTCCGCTTAAATTAACCGTCAAGTTTTCCTTAAGTTAATGAATTGGATGGGTTAGCGCAACGCAATTCACAACATTCTCCAAAAGTCCTTTACGTGAACAGCACAATAAAGATACAATCAAAGATCATTAAGCATTATGAAAACTATAAGTGTTGACGAGGCATTCGTTACTATGATGAGCATGAAACTCGTGCCAAGAATTCATTTAATGCGATTGTTTATAAGCAACCTCCACTACTTGTGAATATAAGTTCATAACGATTAGGTGAAACTCACTTATATTCTAGCGTCATATTCATGCATGAAAATTAAGCGTGCACTCTCAATAAACATACATAAATAAGTTATCAATCAAACGGTTAAACAAATTGAATCCACAACTTATGAAACGTAATTAGAAGTAATCAAATCAAAATGCAAGCATAAACATTTATTTCGAATCCCCCCCTAGCCAAGGGGGGTTTAGTTCCTCATGGTACAAAACAAAGAGAATCAAAGAAACACCTAAACATTCCAACAACTCAAACTTGAATTGTATGAACGTTTAGGCCCTCTTCTCTTCCATGCCTCATTCGTACAAAACAAAGAGTATTGAAATTAAACATAGAAATCAAAGAAGCACCTAAACATTCTAACAACTCAAACTTGAATTGTATGAACGTTTAGGCATTCTTCTCTTCCTCTTCGTTGTAGCACAAGGTCTAGGGATAGTTTGATGGTGTGAATGGTTTGGGGAGTGGTGGAGGAATGGAAGAGGAGTTGTGGAGATGGAAGGATGGTGTTTGGATTTGTAGAGGAAGGGGGACTCACGGCAATGAGGGAATGAAAGTGTTTGTGGTGTGTTGTGTATGAAAATGAGATGTCCATGAATGAATGAATGCAAGGGTATTTATAGGAGTAGTGGAGGGAACATATGGCTATGTCATTTGTAGGTGAAGTAGGTGGATGTTGTAGGTGAAGTGGATGTTGTAGGTGAAGTAGGTGGATGTTGTAGGTGAAGTAGGTGGATGATATGTTAAGTGATAAGTGATAAGTGATATGATATGTGGTTATGATATGATAAGTGGTTAAGTGGTGATGATAAGTGATAAGTGATTAAGTGATATGATATGTGGTGATGATAAGTGATAAGTGCATGTGGGTTAACTAATGAAGGAAATGCATGTGCAATGACAATGTGTTAGAATGGATGTGTGTTATGCATGGCATGATTGGGATTAGGAAAGGTTTAAATGTCCTAAAACTTAAAGAGAACAAGGTTCCAACACTTTGGCTCCAATTAGGTCTTCAATTTCGTCCAACACTTTGGCTTCAAGCATAAGCTATCCGTCCTTAGCCCAAAAGTGCTCCAAAAGTCTCCAAAATGCATCTTTTTGCTCCTTTAGCCCTTTGGACCTACAAACACACGAAAATAGCTTAAAGTACTAAAATAACTAAAGAAACATAACGTAAATGTACGAGAACAAGCCATTTAAGTCGCATAAATATGCTCCTATCAAACATATGGCTATGTCATTTGTAGGTGAAGTAGGTGGATGTTGTAGGTGAAGTAGGTGGATGTTGTAGGTGAAGTAGGTGGATGTTGTAGGTGAAGTGGATGTTGTTGGTGAAGTAGGTGGATGTTGTAGGTGAAGTAGGTGGATGTTGTAGGTGAAGTGGGTGGATGTTGTAGGTGATAAGTGATAAGTGATATGATATGTGGTTATGATATGATAAGTGGTTAAGTGGTGATGATAAGTGATAAGTGATTAAGTGATATGATATGTGGTGATGATAAGTGATAAGTGCATGTGGGTTAACTAATGAAGGAAATGCATGTGCAATGACAATGTGTTAGAATGGATGTGTGTTATGCATGGCATGATTGGGATTAGGAAAGGTTTAAATGTCCTAAAACTAAAGAGAACAAGGTTCCAACACTTTGGCTCCAATTAGGTCTTCAATTTCGTCCAACACTTTGGCTTCAAGCATAAGCTATCCGTCCTTAGCCCAAAAGTGCTCCAAAAGTCTCCAAAATGCATCTTTTTGCTCCTTTAGCCTTTTGGACCTACAAACACACGAAAATAGCTTAAAGTACTAAAATAACTAAAGAAACATAACGTAAATGTACGAGAACAAGCCATTTAAGTCGCATAAATATGCTCCTATCAAATACCCCCACACTTAGCTTTTGCTAGTCCTCGAGCAAAACAGAAAAACAAAACAAAAAGAACAAAACACAACCTACACCTTCCAACAATCGTATCAGGGACTTCCAATGCACATGACAAGTTAAAAATCATTATTCTCACAGATTTGAGCCATCTTTACACTTAAGTACATTCTTAATCATAGTCACCACATACTAGTTCACAATTAAGCAATTAAAACCATGTTTTGAATGTAGTAACATGCCTTAGAGAATTCCCTCAATTTCTTACTAGATGTACTCTCGTTTTTCACACAGATTTTCTGACTACACACCCTGCACTAGGTATATGTGAGAAGATTGATGTAAACATGTAGACGAACACTCACATATGTTATAATAAGGAAAGCATTTTCTGGAGTTAATAAGCATGTTTAGATATGATCTCATGAATGGAATGCTACTACTTAGACGCGAGAACCAGTGACACCATAAGCTCATACCAAGTTCAAACTCCACAATTGAAATACATAACACTCAATATAGAAGTCAAGGGTTGTAACGGGGCTTGGGGTAATTGGCTAAAAATGAAAGGTAAGGATAACAAACGTTCTTCAAGCAATAGTGAGCAAAGTATTGAATTAGGCACTTAGAATTTCCTTTAGAATGCAGAAGTCAACTTTGATCACCCAAGGGGGAATTACACAGAACTTAGGGCCATATTCATTTTTTTTTTGGACCCTTTCTTCAACCATCAACGCTCGTGAGTTCATTTTCACTTATTTTCATTTTTTTTTAAGCTCTTTTTTCTTTCTTTCTTTCTTTTTTTTTTTTTTTTTTTTTTTTTGAATCTCAAAACATAAACACTTAAACATTCTCTCCCCCACACTTATTTTCTTTCATAATGTAACTCAAAAGGAATTCAATTAAGTCATGCTCACTATCTTTTAAGAACAAGGGTGGGGATTGTCCAAAACTAGGCTAGGTGAGGAAAATGTGGGTAAACAAAGAATAAAGGCTAAACAAGGCTCAACGGGGTTAAAACTTACAACATATACGAAGTATGGGAAGTAAGGCTATTTGGCTATGGTGGTGGTCACTACACAACTTCTTCTTGAATATGTGTTATGCAAATCAATAACATGCTTTGAATGAAATGGGCATGAGTTCTAGCATTTAGTTCTATCATGATACAATTGCATTCTAAGTAGCAACCAAGCAAGGAATAATGAGATCATGCAACAACTTTAGAAAATAAAGAATCACAGAAAATAACTCTCCAAAGAAAGTAATGGCTCGAGTCTCACAGGGATGTAGCGTTTGTTTGAGTTTCTTCCTTCAAGCATGTTACAAAAACGAATTTTTCTTTTATGATTGCATGTGAAGTCATACATTATAACCATAACCAAGCATATACCAAGAGTAAATCAAACTTTTCTCTATGTTTATAACTCTTTCTAACCGTCATGCAATTATAAACCAAATCCTTATCATTGTGTTGGAAGGTACCCTAAGACACAAACACACAAAAACGACTTTTAAAACAACTCTTTTTGGGTTTTTCAAAACAATTTTTCAAATTTTTATGGGATTTTCGAATTATAAAACAAAACACACTAAAACACTCTAAAACAACTTAAAAACACCTTAAAACAGCAAGGAACAACATTAGAAGTTATGGTGGATAAAACCCTACGAATTTGCATCAAAACACTTTAGTTACCCCCCCACACTTAAATCAAACATTGTCCTCAATGTTTTAAGCATAGATTCACACAAAACATAAGTAAACACACAAAAAGCAACTAAACATTTTAAACATGGCATAATGTAATTAACAAAAAGAAGAGTTTAGGGACGCAAATCTGGTTATGGAGTGTAAATTCCCTCTTCTCCTTGGTGATTGCATTGAGGCTTTGATCTTTGTGATTCCACAGGCTTACTCTTGAACTGGTTTCTGCCCATCGTTGATTTTCCTTTGTGCTACTTCTTGAACTGGGCAGCAGGATGGTTCTTTTGGTTTCCCCCGAAGGTCTGAGCTTCCTCCTGTTATCTGTTTCTTTGTTCAATCTTTGCAGGAGTGGTCCCTTCTCTGGAAGTGTATCAACCGTTGAAGATGACTACTCGAGAGCAACGCTAGGTAAGCAATCAGGAATAGATTCCAGGCAGTTGGCTCCAGATCGGAAGACTGACTCCAAGTGCTGGCTGATTGCTTCTTTTACTTTGCCATGCAAGTAAGAACAAGGACAAAGAAAAAGACAGGGAAAGAGCATGATATGAGATACTTTTGCTTTTGACCTTGATGATATGAGATACCTTTGCTTTGAAGAAGCGGTGAATGAATCAGCACATGCTTCAATCCGCCGTTTCCTCCTGGGTCATATGTACTCCAGGCATCTGGTATCATCTTTGGGGAAGAAGAAAGAATTGAGTATTTTGAAAGGCTTTGCTGGGAGTGCGCCCTCAGAGGTGAGGGAGAGTTGGGTATTTTCTTCAGGTTTGCCCTGCCATAAAAGACGAAGGTCGACATATATAGAGATAATATCAAGTGGTGGTACTTTTTACCCTTGTCGACAAACGTTTTGATCCCGCAAATCCGGTTCTTTGAAATAGTGGCGCCTCTTCGATCTTTGAATACGCCTCTTCGATTTCTGAGCAGGCGCCCCTTCGATTTCTGAACGACGCCCCTTCGCTTTCTGAACGACACGTGGTAGTGCAGATGCGGCTCCTTTTGACAAAGCTGCACGCGTCTTCTGAAAAGCAGAGAAAGCGTCGCCGAACTTTGCGCTTGTCGGCTAAAGATGTGTAGATGCGATGATGGCCTCCACGTGTTTTCAGCTTTGTCAGAAATCTTTTGACAAAGTTGAACGCGTTTTCTTGAAAAGCCGAGGGGGCGTCGCCTAAATTGCGCCGGAAAATCCGGCCCCTTGAATCGGTGGACGCGTCGTCTTGGCTTTTTATAGAGCTATCAATCACCCCAACACACACACTCTGAAGATTTCCCATTCCTGAAACTCGACTCCGGCCCTTTGTGAAATTTTAACTCCATCCACCCCTTCTCTTTGAACATCGTTGAAAAAAAATGGCAAACTCATCGAACCTTAGCTTAGATTTGAGTCTCAGCAGCGATCCGGTTGCGCCCCGTCAAGGTAATGTATGGCGCCCTTCTTTTTTATCTTCTAACGGTCCTCTTTCAGGTGAAGACTCTGTGATGCAGGACGCCACAACAGCTACAATAGTAGCTAAAAACCTCCTCACTCCAAAAGATAGTAGGCTGCTGTCAGGACGGTCCGATGAGTTGGCCGTTCAAGAGTCCCTCGCACTTAGTGTTCAGTGTGCGAGTTCTGTGTCCAACATGGGCCAACGCCTGCTTGCTCGGTCCCGCCAAGTGGAATCGTTGATGGCAGAGGTGGAAAGACTTAAGCAAGAGATCCAGCAGCTTAAGTACGAGAATAGAAGTTTGCATGTGCTTGCAAATAACTATTCGTCGGGGATGAAGAGGAAGCTTGATGAGCTGCAAGAATCTGAGGGTCGAATTCACAGTGACCGTCAAAGGCTTGCGTCTTATCTCCAGAGGCACCTTTTTCCTGGGTCATCCAGCGCTTGGCCAAGTATTGAGGCCTGGAATGCTCTAGCTCCGATGCCTCCCGCTCCGATGGCTTCCGCTCCGATGCCTCCCGCTTCTATGCCTCCCGCTTCTATGCCTTCCGCTTCTGCGCCTCGTAGTGGGGCTTCACGCAAACAACCTTTGTGAAGCTCCACCTTTCTCCATGTTTAGTATCTTTCTTTCTTTTTTTTTTTTTTTTTTTTTTTTTTTTAATTAACATAAATAAAATCAAACGGCATGGAATTGGTCCTTGAATGGAAGGTGATACTTGAAGTGAACCGGCAGTGGTTTGAATTCTAGTGTAGGTGCCTGATTAAAAAAAAATAGCAAGTTAGTATAAAATCTAATGGAATTTGGAAAAAAAAACTTACTTGTTTTGTCCGATAAGAACTCAATGACAAACACCACTCCTTTGAAAGTTTCAGGGATATTGGATTTGGCCAGATTGCAAGTGATGGTTATGACTTGTCCAATGTCATCAAATTTAACTTCTTTGGATTTTGTGGTTTCAAGAACGTCCTCTTTGATGAATTCATGACATTCCTTACTTGTCACCTTTGGAAGGGCTTCCAAGATGTCTTTTTCACCTTCTTCTTCCTTGGAAGTCATGAATCTTGGAACAGGGTTAAAAATAATGAAATTTGGAACAACCATACCTGTATTAGATGGCATAGGAGCAATAGGTGCCTCCGGTAAAGGTGTTTCCACCCTTTCCGTGGGTTGGGTGTATTCCTCTTCCTTGTGATTTGATTTTGATGGTTGAGGGTCCGTTCCAACCTCCTTGTCACTTCTCAACATGATTTCCTTGGCAGTTTCAAATTCTCCCTTCGGATTTGCAATGGTTGAACTAGGGAGTTCGCCTTGGTCTCGAAACTGTCCTACGAACTCCGCGATCTGCCCAATTTGCTTATCCAAGTGGTCCAACCTTTGTGGTGGCTGCATAGGCGTTGAATATAACTCCTCATATGGCTGCCAATATCCTTCTTGTTGAGCCTCATTGTCTTGAATTTGTGAGCCCTGCACCAAACAAATTAATTCATTAAGCTTTTGATTATAATCTATTGACGAACTTGAGTTTGGTTGGGCATATTGAATATGAGGTTGTGGTGGCTGCCAATATCCTCCTTGTTGAGCATTTTGAGGTTCCCACCACATAGAGTTTGAATGATCACTCCAATCCGAATTGTAAGTATTGGAAAACACGTTATTCCTTGATTGAAGATTAGATATATCAACTCTTTGCATTTGGGACCTTTCCATGAGCTGTGACAAAAGAGAAGCGTTATCAAGTGCCATGTTGTTCTTAACAAACAAAACACAAATAAAAACTAAATCTAAAAGACAATACAGAAACAAACAATCCAAGGGATTAGCAAATTTTCTAATCCCCGGCAACGGCGCCAAAATTTGATGCGTGATTTATACGCACACAAATTAAACCCTCTTTTCGTCAAATTGTAGTAAGTATATAAGTAGGGATCGTTCTGGACCGGGGATTAGGAGGGATTATTAATCACTTGGATTTGACTCAAAAACGTAAAAACACAATATAAAACACTAAACTAGACTCAAAGAATGTAAAACTAAACTTTAAAACACTAAGACAAACCAAAGACTCAAAATGCTTTTAAAAACACAAACTAAAATGATTTCTAACTAAATTGACATTAAAGTAAAGGGGGATTTAAGTTTATACGAAAATTGAAATAACGAAACAAGTTAAATAAACTAGACAGAATAAAAAATATGTAAATATGAATATGATGAAAGTATGGATGAATGGATGCTAGCCAAGGGGTTCATCTCCACACATGTTATACTTGCATAATAAAATGATTTCCAATTGCGTTTCAATAAATCATTAATTCTCAACACTCCAAGTTAATTAGATCCGCTTAAATTAACCTTCAAATCTTCCTAACGTTATTGAATTGGATGATTGCATACGACAACCCAAAACATTCCCCACAAGTCCCCTACATGATTGCATAATAGAGATACAAGCAAGAATCATTACGCTCTATGAAGATTATAAGTTTTGACGAGGCATTCGTTACTATGGAATACGCATGAAACTTATGCCAAGAATTCGTTTAACGCGATTGTTTATAAGCAACCTCCACTACTTGTGAATATAAGTTCGTAACTATTAGGTGAAACTCACTTGTATTCTAGCATCATATTCATGCATGAAAATTAAGTGTGCACTCTCAATAAACATACATAAATAAGTTATCAATCAAACGGTTAAACAAATTGAATCCACAACTTATGAAACGCAATTAGAAGTAATCAAATCAAAATGCAAACATAAACATATATTTCGAATCACCCCCTAGCTAAAGGGGGTTTAGTTTATTATAACTTTGAAATCAAAGAAATACCTAAACATTCCAACAACTCAAACTTGAATTGTATGAACGTTTAGGCACTCTTCTCTTCCATTCCTCATACGTACAAACAAAGAGAATTGAATTTAAACATTGAAATCAAAGAAACACCTAAACATTCCAACAACTCAAACTTGAATTGTATGAACGTTTAGGCACTCTTCTCTTCCTCGTTGTTGTAGCACAAGGTCTAAGGATAGTTTGATGGTGTGAATGGTTTGGGGAGTGGTGTTTGGATTAATAGGGAAATGGAAAAATGGTGTTTGGATTACAAGGGAAATGGAAAAATGGTGTGTTGTGTATGAAATGAGATGTTCATGAATGAATGAATGCAAGGGTATTTATAGGAGTAGTGGAGGGAACATATGGCTATGTCATTTGTAGGTGAAGTAGGTGGATGTTGTAGGTGAAGTAGGTGGATGTTGTAGGTGAAGTAGGTGGATGTTGTAGGTGAAGTGGATGTTGTTGGTGAAGTAGGTGGATGTTGTAGGTGAAGTAGGTGGATGTTGTAGGTGAAGTGGGTGGATGTTGTAGGTGATAAGTGATAAGTGATATGATATGTGGTTATGATATGATAAGTGGTTAAGTGGTGATGATAAGTGATAAGTGATTAAGTGATATGATATGTGGTGATGATAAGTGATAAGTGCATGTGGGTTAACTAATGAAGGAAATGCATGTGCAATGACAATGTGTTAGAATGGATGTGTGTTATGCATGGCATGATTGGGATTAGGAAAGGTTTAAATGTCCTAAAACTAAAGAGAACAAGGTTCCAACACTTTGGCTCCAATTAGGTCTTCAATTTCGTCCAACACTTTGGCTTCAAGCATAAGCTATCCGTCCTTAGCCCAAAAGTGCTCCAAAAGTCTCCAAAATGCATCTTTTTGCTCCTTTAGCCTTTTGGACCTACAAACACACGAAAATAGCTTAAAGTACTAAAATAACTAAAGAAACATAACGTAAATGTACGAGAACAAGCCATTTAAGTCGCATAAATATGCTCCTATCAACCTGGTGTTAGAGTCATCAACCAACTCTTGGCCTTATCTTTCAAGGTGTAAGGAAACACCCTCATCCTCAAATTTGCTTCACTTACTCCCTGCAAAGGTAAACCACTCACAACATTGTAAAACTCTTTAATATGAGCTAAAGGGTCTTCATTAGGTAAGCCATAAAATGAAGGAAACATATGGAAATGTGAAGATTTGAGGTGAATTTGGTATGATTGGTTGAGCAAAGTCCTCCAAAGCTCGAAGTTCATCTTCGTTGCCAGCCATCTCTTCTTCTCTTTCCCAATTAAATTGCTCAGATTCTTTACTTGTTGAACTAGGTGAATTCCCTTCCTCTTCCTCACGGCTAAAGGATGAACTTGATGGCACAAAATTGTCCAAAGTGTGGCCCTTCAACCGTTCAATTCTTTGGCCTAACTCAACAAGTTTATTTGACATATACTACCTGAAATAAAATACACAAGTGTGAATGAAAATCAACTAGCAAACAACAATGAAAATAAACTTAAAAACGTTTGAAAGGACTCAAGGGACTCAAAACAGATTCACAAGACTCAAAACAAGCTAAAAACTCTCAAAACTGCCTAAAAACACAAACTGGGCAGTTTTGACACTAAACTCAATTTTGGACGAAAATTAGGTTTGAGCTTGACTCAAAATGCTTCAAAACACAAGATAAGACAGATTCTAAGCCTAAAACTTAACAAAATATGGGGAGAAATTGTATTTGGACGAAATGCAATTAAATGGACAGATTATAACGAAAACAGATTGTAAAGCAAATTGATGTAAACCAATGGATAATGGAATGGCTAAGGGATTCTTTTCCACACATGAAATGTATGCAACTTAAATCAACTTCCAGTTATCAATTTAACAAGTTATGAACCTTGACACTAATCAAAATAGCAAACAAGCAAACAAGCAATTACA
Organism: Pyrus x bretschneideri; assembly: GCF_019419815.1. Lineage (NCBI taxonomy): Eukaryota > Viridiplantae > Streptophyta > Magnoliopsida > Rosales > Rosaceae > Pyrus > Pyrus x bretschneideri. The sequence goes on along the minus strand of NW_025999400.1, from coordinate 444,294 downwards.
AGGGACTGAAATCAGTCCCCGGCAACGGCGCCATTTTTGTTGATGTATAATTCCTTCCTAATGCTAGAATATATTTAGTATAATGGCACAAGCAAGGGTGTCGAATCCGCAGGGACTAATTGGACCTATGTAACTACTTGTTTTGCAAGAACTCTAAGAAATGAATCAAACTAAACAAACTAGGCAGATTTGGAAATGAATCAAACTAGTCTAAATAGACAGATTTGTTGTTGTAACTTGAAAGCATGAGAAAATGAAGTAAACACAAATAAATGAATCAACAACTAATGTAATAGGATAGTATCAATGGAAATGAAGCTAGGGATTCGGTTTCACCATTGCTCAACTAAGTCCATGTTTGTCAAGTTAGTTTGTACTCATTCATCTACCTATTTCTTGAGTTTGTTTCACTTGGATATGATCAACCATATGATGTGTGGATTTGATCAAATGTCTCTAATCATGAACCTAATTGTGATGTGCAACTTTGGTTCATAATCAAGATTATGTAATGTACAAGAAACTTTCATAAAACCAAAGGGAATAACTCGGCAGGATGTGTGCTAAACACTCCCTTCATTCATTCACATATCTACCAAGATTATGCATGATGTGTGTTCTAATCTTGGCTACACAACTCTGTGATTAATTCAAATGATGATCAAACATTAAAATCAACACAATAAGTCACCATTAAAACAGAAAATGAAACAAGAAATAGATGGACAAACTGAGCATTCTAACTTAATTACATGGCAAACTTTGCAAGGTTACATCGAATCCCTAGAGGAAGATTAGTTACACTTCATGTTTACAAAGGTTTAACATAAAAATAAATAACATGAGTGAACATAAGATTAAGAAGGAGAAACCCTTGAAGCAAAACTGATGTTGAAGTCTGATGCGAGATTTATACGCACACAAATTAAACCCTCTTTTTATCAATTGTAGTATAAGTATAAGTAGGGATCGTTCTGGACCGGGGATTAGGAGGGATTGTTAACCACTTGGATTTGACTCAAAAACGTAAAATAACAATATGAAACACTATACTAGACTCAAAGAATGCAAAACTAAACTTTAAAACACTAAGACAAACCAAAAGACTCAAACATCACCCAAAACACTCAAAACTGCCTTAAAATCACTTTCTGGGCAGTTTTGAGCACTTTGGTGAATTTGGACGAAATTATGTAACAAAATGAATCAAAACACTTATAAACATAAACTAAAACACTTTCTACTAAATTGGACAATAAAGTAAAGGGGGATTGAGTTTTATACGAAATTAAATAAAATGTACAGATTCGAATTAAGACAGATAGTATATATGAATGTGATGAAATGGAATGAATGGATGAATGCTAGCCAAGGGGTTCATCTCCATACATGTTATACTTGCATAATAAATGATTTCCAATTGCATTTCAATAAACCATGAATTCTCAACACCCCAAGTTAACCGTGATGCACTAATTAACCTTCAAATCTTCCTAACGTTATTGAATTGGATGATGCATGCGACAATTCAAAACATTCCCCACAAGTCCTCAACATGAATGCATAGAAGAGGTACAAGCAAGAATCATTACGCTCTATGAAAATTATAAGTGTTGACGAGGCATTTGTTACTATGAATGCATGAAACTCTTGCCAAGAATTCGTTTAACGCGATTGTTTATAAGCAACCTCCACTACTTATGAATATAAGTTCGTAACTATTAGGTGAAACTCACTTATATTCTAGCGTCATATTCATGCATGAAAATTAAGCGTGCACTCTCAATAAACATACATAAATAAGTTATCAATAAAACGGTTAAACAAATTGAATCACAACTTATGAAACGCAATTAGAAGTAATCAAATCAAAATGCAAGCATAAACATATATTCGAATCACCCCCCAACCAAGGGGGAGTTTAGTTCCTCATGGTACAAAACAAAGAGAATCAAAGAAACACCTAAACATTCCAACAACTCAAACTTGAATTGTATGAACGTTTAGGCCCTCTTATCATCCATTCCTCATTCGTACAAAACAAAGAGCATTGAAATTAAACATTGAAATCAAAGAAACACCTAAACATTCCAACAACTCAAACTTGAATTGTATGAACGTTTAGGCACTCTTCTCTTCCTCTTCGTTGTAGCACAAGGTCTAAGGATAGTTTGATGGTGTAAATGGTTTGGGGAGTGGTGGAGGAATGGAAGGATGGTGTTTGGATTTGTAGGGAAGACTCACGGCACAAAGGGGGTGGTTTGATGGTCTACATTTCTGCAATGGATGAGTTTATGGAAGAGTGTTTGGAATGGGTGAATTTCTGGCACAAAGGCCTTATTTCTGTGGTGAATGGATTGTGTATGAATGAGAATGAATGAATGAGTATTTATAGGTGAAATGGGGGGAACATGACAGCTAGGAACTTGGTGGAAATCTGAAATGGTGATGGGAGATGCATGTGGCTGTTTGTGCATGTGTTTAAAGGGTGGAAATGCATGTGCTTTGACAGAAATGAAAGGGAATGCACGGTTTTGGTTGATTTCTGGTGGTTGTGAGGTGGAAATCTAGGTGGAAATGCATGTGGACTAAAGCTATGTGAATGATTAAGGTGAATGTGCATGAGTGCATGTGAAATCTGCCAAGATGCATGTGTTATGAAGTGGATTTTCTGCAAATGCAAGGTGAATGTGCATGTGATTAAATTAAAAGATGGAATGCATGTGAATGACAGCTAGATATGTTGATGAATGCATGTGACTTGTTTGTGGTGAGTGAATGCATGTGCAAAGCTTTTTGGGAGAAAGGTGGATGAATGCACATGTGACTTAGGTTGTGAAATCTGATGGAATGATGAAGTGGCTGAAATGATGAAAGAATGAGGGTATGCATGGCACAAGGGAAGTGTTGGGTGATGGATGCATGTGGGTTAATTAATTAAGTGTATGATATGATAAGTGATTGATAAGATAAGTGAATGATATGATAAGTGGTTGATAAGATAAGTGGTGAATGATATGTGATAAGTGATAAGTGATAAGTGATAGGTGATGATGATAAGTGGTTATGATAAGTGATAAGTGGTGATGATAAGTAATGGAAGCATGTGAGGGAATGAATAATGAATGCATGTGATAAGGGAATTGGAAAGGTTTAAATGTCCTAAAACTTAAAGGGAACAAGGTTCCAACACTTTGGTCTTCAATTTCGTCCAACATTTTGGCGCCAAGCATAAGCTATCCATCCTTCGCCCAAAAGTGCTCCAAAAGTCTCCAAAATGCATCTTTTTGCTCCTTTAGCCCTTTGGACCTACAAACACACGAAAATAGCTTAAAGGACTAAAATAACTAAAGAAACATAACGTAAATGCACGAGAACAAGCCATTTAAGTCGCATGAATATGCTCCTATCAAATACCCCCACACTTATCTTTTGCTAGTCCTCGAGCAAAACAAAACAACAAAAGATCACGAAACTAGACAAAACGAACAAAACACAACCTACACCTTCCAACAATCGTCTCACGGATTTCCAATGCTCATGACAAGTTAAAAATCATTATTCCCACAGATTTTAGCCATCTTTACACTTAAGTACATTCTTAATCATAGTCACCATATACAAGTTCACAATTAAGCATTTAAAACACATTTCGAATGTAGTAACATGCCTTAGAGAATTTCCTCAATTCTTTACTAGAATGCACTCTATTTTCACACAGATTTTCTGACTACACACCCTACACTAGTTATATGTGAGAGATTGATGTAAACATGAAAGACTAGCATCTCACATATGTTATAACAAAGAAAGCATTTTCTGGAGTTAATAAGCATGTTTAGATATGATCTCAAGAATGGAATGCTCCTACTTAGATGCGAGAACCAGTGACACCATAAGCTCATATCAATTCCAAACTCGACATTATTGAACACATAACGATCAAGATAGAAGCATAAGGGTTTAAACGGGGCTAAAGGTGTTTGGCTAACAAAGAAGGGATATGGAAAACAAAGGTTCTTAAAGAAATAGCGAGCAAAGCATTTGAATTAACATAGAATTCACTTTTGAATGAAAACTCAACTTTTGAACAACAAGGGGGAACAAGCTCTTTTTTCTTTTTTTCTTTCTTTCTTTCTTTTCTTTTCTGTTTTTCTTTTTTTTCATATGTTTTTTCACAATTTTTTCTTTTCTTTTGCCTCTCATACATAAACACTTAAGAACAAAACATTCTCTCCCCCACACTCATTTTCTTTCATAATGTACTCAAAAGGAATTCATTTTAGTCATGCTCACTATCATTTAAGAACAAGGGTGTGGATTGTCCTAAACTAGGCTAGGTAAGGATAATGTGGGTTAACAAAGAATAAAGGCTAAACGAGGCTCAACGGGGTTAAAACTTACAACAAATACGAAATATGGGAAGTAAGGCTATTTGGTTATGGTGGCAACTACACAACTTCATCTTGATATATGTTATGCAAAACAATGTCATGCTTTGAATGAAACGGATCTAAGTTATAGCATTTAGTTCTATCATGATACAATTGCATTCTAAGTAGCAACCAAGCAAGGAATAATGAGATCATGCAACAACTTTAGAAAACAAAGAATCACAGAAAATAACTCTCCAAAGAAGGTAATAGCTCGAGTCTCACAAGGTTGTAGCGTTTGTACGAGTTCCTTCCTTCAAGCATGTTACAAAAACCAATTTTTCTTTTATGATTGCATGTGAAGTCATACATTATAACCATAACTAAGCATATACCAAGAGTAAATCAAACTTTTCTCCATGTTTATAACTCTTTTTAACAGTCATGCAATTACAAACCAAATCCTTATCATTGTGTTGGAAGGTGACCTACGACACAAACACACAAAAACAACTTTAAAACAACTCTTTTTGGGTTTTTCAAGACAATTTTTCAAATTTTTATGGGATTTTCGAATTTTTTAGTCAAAACACACTAAAACAGTTTAAAAACATTTTTAAAACAGCAAGGAACAACACTTGAAGTTATGGGTGATAAAATTCAACGAATTTGCATCAACATACTTAGTTACCCCCCCACACTTAAATCAAACATTGTCCTCAATGTTTTAAGCATAGATTCACACAAAACATAAGTAAACACACAAACAACAACTAAACATACTAAACATGGCATAATGTAATTAACAAAGAGAAGAGTTTAGAGACGCAAATCTGGTTATAGAGTGTAAATTCCATCTTCTCTTTGTTGATTGCATTGAGGCTTGATCTTGATGATTCCACAGGCTTACTCTCGAACTGGTTGCCGCCCATCATTGATTTTCCTTTGTGCTACTCTTGAACTGGGCAGCAGGAATCCCTTTAGTGTCTCCCCCGAAGGTCTGAGCTTACCCCTTTGGTCTGTTTCTTTGTTCAATCTTTCCAATTCGTATTGAAAAGGGTTGGAGGATAACTCAGCCTATGTTTGTCTCCACATGCTTCAATGTATCATTTTCACTTGCCTTACTCGCTCCCCTTTGCAGAAGTGGTCCCTTCTCTAGAAGTGTATCAACCGTTGAAGATGACTACTCGAGAGCAACGCCAGGTAAGCAATCAGGAATAGATTCCAGGTAGTTGGCTCCAGAACGGAAGACTGACTCCAAGTGCCGGCTGATTGCTTCTTTTACTTTGCTATGCGAGTAAGAACAAGGACAAAGAAAAAGACAGGGAAAGAGCATGATATGAGATACTTTTGCTTTTAACCTTGATGATATGAGATACCTTTGCTTTTGAAGAAGCGGTGAATGAATCAGCACATGTATTTGTTGTGCTGTTTCCTCCTGGGTCATCTGTACTCCAGACATCTGGTATCATCTTTGGGGAAGAAGAAAGAATTGAGTATTTCGAAAGGCTTTGCTGGGAGTGCGCCCTCAGAGGTGAGGGAGAGTTGGGCATTTTCTTCAGGTTTGCCCTGCCATAAAATACGAAGGTCGACATATATAGAGATAATAGCAAGTGGTGGTACTTTTTACCTTTGTCGACAAACGTTTTGATCCCGCAACTCTGGCTTTTTGAAATAGTGGCGCCTCTTCGATCTTTGAATACGCCTCTTCGATTTCTGAGCAGGCGCCCCTTCGATTTCTGAACGACGCCCCTTCGCTTTCTGAACGACACGTGGTAGTGCAGATGCGGCTCCTTTTGACAAAGCTGCACGCGTTTTCAGAAAAGCAGAGAAAGCGTCGCCGGACTTTGCGCTTGTCGGCTAAAGATGTGTAGTTGCGGTGATGGCCTCCACGTGTTGTCTGAAAAGAAGAATTCTTTTGACAAAGTTGAACGCGTCTTCTGAAAAGCCGAGAAAGCATTGCCTAAATTACGCCGGAAATTCCGGCTTTTTGAATTGGTGGACGCGTCGCCTTGGCTTTTTTATTGAGCTATCGATCACCACAACAAACACACTCTGAAGATTTCCCATTCTTGAAAATCGACTCCGGCCCTTTGAAATTTAACTCCATCCCTTCTCTTTGAACACTTTTGAAAAATGGCAAACTCATCGAACCTTAGCTTGGAATTGAGCCTTAGCAGTGATACGGGCGCGCCGCGTCAAGGTAACGTATGGCGCCCTTCTTTCTTATCTTCTAATGGTCTTCTTACAGGTGAAGACTCCGTGATGCAGGACGCCACAACAGCTACAATAGTAGCTAGGAACCTCCTCACTCCAAAAGATAGTAGGCTGCTGTCAGGACGGTCCGATGAGTTGGCCGTTCAAGAGTCCCTCGCACTTAGTGTTCAGTGTGCGAGCTCTGTGTCCAACATGGGCCAACGCCTGCTTGCCCGCTCCCGTCAGGTGGAATCATTAATGGCGGAGGTGGAAAGTCTTAAGCAAGAGATCCAGCAGCTTAAGTACGAGAATAGAAGTTTGCACGTGCTTGCCAACAACTATTCGACGGGCATGAAGAGGAAGCTTGATGAGCTGCAAGAGTCTGAAGGTCGGATTCACAGTGACCGTCAAAGGTTTTCGTCTTTCCTCCAGAGGCACCTTTTTCCTGGCTCATCCAGCGCTTGGCCAAGTCTTGAGGCCTGGAATGCTCTAGCTCCGATGCCTCCCGCTCCGATGCCTTCCGCTTCTATGCCTTCTGCTCCGACGCCTCGTAGTGGGGCTTCACGTAAACAACCTTTGTGAAGCTCCATCTTTCTCCATGTTTAGTATCTTTTTTTTTTTCTTTTTTTTTTTTTTTTTTTTTTTTTTGAACATGCTTTGTTTTATTCAGTGCATTGGGTTGCCTCCCAAGTAGCGCTTTCTTTTACGTCTTGCAGCCGGACGAAGAACCCAATCACTCCAGGATATGTTCACGAATCGGATGAGAACTCCGAGTCATGAACTAGTACCTAAAACAAGAAACAAAACAAAATTAAGAATCTGGAAAAATAAAAACAAATGAAAATAAAACAATCCAAGGGATTAGCAAATTTTCTAATCCCCGGCAACGGCGCCAAAATTTGATGCGAGATTTATACGCACACAAATTAAACCCTCTTTTTATCAATTGTAGTATAAGTATAAGTAGGGATCGTTCTGGACCGGGGATTAGGAGGGATTGTTAACCACTTGGATTTGACTCAAAAACGTAAAATAACAATATGAAACACTATACTAGACTCAAAGAATGCAAAACTAAACTTTAAAACACTAAGACAAACCAAAAGACTCAAACATCACCCAAAACACTCAAAACTGCCTTAAAATCACTTTCTGGGCAGTTTTGAGCACTTTGGTGAATTTGGACGAAATTATGTAACAAAATGAATCAAAACACTTATAAACACAATATAAAACACTAAACTAACTCAAAGAATGTAAAACTAAACACTTAAAACATTAAAACAAACCAAAAGACTCAAACATCACCCAAAACACTCAAAACTGCCTTAAAATCACTTTCTGGGCAGTTTTGAGCACTTTGGTGAATTTGGACGAAATTATGTAACAAAATGAATCAAAACACTTATAAACATAAACTAAAACACTTTCTACTAAATTGGACAATAAAGTAAAGGGGGATTGAGTTTTATACGAAATTAAATAAAATGTACAGATTCGAATTAAGACAGATAGTATATATGAATGTGATGAAATGGAATGAATGGATGAATGCTAGCCAAGGGGTTCATCTCCATACATGTTATACTTGCATAATAAATGATTTCCAATTGCATTTCAATAAACCATGAATTCTCAACACCCCAAGTTAACCGTGATGCACTAATTAACCTTCAAATCTTCCTAACGTTATTGAATTGGATGATGCATGCGACAATTCAAAACATTCCCCACAAGTCCTCAACATGAATGCATAGAAGAGGTACAAGCAAGAATCATTACGCTCTATGAAAATTATTGATGCGAGATTTATACGCACACAAATTAAACCCTCTTTTTGTCAATTTGTAGTATAAGTGTAAGTAGGGATCGTTCTGGACCGGGGATTAGGAGGGATTGTTAATCACTTGGATTTGACTCAAAAATGTAAAAACACAATATAAAACACTATACTAGACCCAAAGAATTCAAAAATACTTTAAAACATAAACTAAACAGATTCTAAGCATTAAAGAACAAGAAAGTAAAGGGGGGTTTAGGACTTGACAAAAATTGAAATAACGAAACAAGTTAATAAACTAGACAGAATGTAAATATGAATATGATGAAAGTATGGATGAATGGATGCTAGCCAAGGGGTTCATCTCCACACATGTTACACTTGCATAATAAAATGATTTCCAATTGCATTTCAATAAATCATTAATTCTCAACACTCCAAGTTAATTAGATCCGCTTAAATTAACCTTCAAATCTTCCTAACGTTATTGAATTGGATGATTGCATACGACAACCCAAAACATTCCCCACAAGTCCCCTACATGATTGCATAATAGAGATACAAGCAAGAATCATTACGCTCTATGAAGATTATAAGTTTTGACGAGACATTCGTTACTATGGAATACGCATGAAACTTATGCCAAGAATTCGTTTAACGCGATTGTTTATAAGCAACCTCCACTACTTGTGAATATAAGTTCATAACGATTAGGTGAAATTCACTTATATTCTAGCGTCAAATTCATGCATGAAAATTAAGTGTGCACTCTCAATAAACATACATAAATAGGTTATCAATAAAACAGTTAAACAAATTGAATTCACAACTTATGAAACGTAATTAGAAGTAATCAAATCAAAATGCAAGCATAAACATATATTTCGAATCACCCCCTAGCTAAAGGGGGGTTTAGTTCCTCATACAAAACAAAGAGAATTGAAATTAAACATTGAAATCAAAGAAACGCCTAAACATTCCAACAACTCAAACTTGAATTGTATGAACGTTTAGGCACTCTTCTCTTCCTCGTTGTTGTAGCACAAGGTCTAAGGATAGTTTGATGGTGTGAATGGTTTGGGGAGTGGTGTTTGGATTAATAGGGAAATGGAAAAATGGTGTTTGGATTACAAGGGAAATGGAAAAATGGTGTGTTGTGTATGAAATGAGATGTCTCTGAATGAATGAATGCAAGGGTATTTATAGGAGTAGTGGAGGGAACATATGGCTATGTCATTTGTAGGTGAAGTAAGTGTGTGAGGTTGGTGAAGTAAGTGGAGGTTGTAGGTGAAGTAGGTGGATGTTGTAGGTGAAGTAGGTGGATGTTGTAGGTGAAGTAGGTGGATGTTGTAGGTGAAGTGGATGTTGTAGGTGAAGTAGGTGGATGTTGTAGGTGAAGTAGGTGGATGATATGTTAAGTGATAAGTGATAAGTGATATGATATGTGGTTATGATATGATAAGTGGTTAAGTGGTGATGATAAGTGATAAGTGATTAAGTGATATGATATGTGGTGATGATAAGTGATAAGTGCATGTGGGTTAACTAATGAAGGATGTGCAATGACAATGTGTTAGAATGGATGTGTGTTATGCATGGCATGATTGGGATTAGGAAAGGTTTAAATGTCCTAAAACTAAAGAGAACAAGGTTCCAACACTTTGGCTCCAATTAGGTCTTCAATTTCGTCCAACACTTTGGCTTCAAGCATAAGCTATCCGTCCTTAGCCCAAAAGTGCTCCAAAATGCATCTTTTTGCTCCTTTAGCCCTTTGGACCTACAAACACACGAAAATAGCTTAAAGTACTAAAATAACTAAAGAAACATAACGTAAATGTACGAGAACAAGCCATTTAAGTCGCATAAATATGCTCCTATCAATTATAAGTGTTGACGAGGCATTTGTTACTATGAATGCATGAAACTCTTGCCAAGAATTCGTTTAACGCGATTGTTTATAAGCAACCTCCACTACTTATGAATATAAGTTCGTAACTATTAGGTGAAACTCACTTATATTCTAGCGTCATATTCATGCATGAAAATTAAGCGTGCACTCTCAATAAACATACATAAATAAGTTATCAATAAAACGGTTAAACAAATTGAATCACAACTTATGAAACGCAATTAGAAGTAATCAAATCAAAATGCAAGCATAAACATATATTCGAATCACCCCCCAACCAAGGGGGAGTTTAGTTCCTCATGGTACAAAACAAAGAGAATCAAAGAAACACCTAAACATTCCAACAACTCAAACTTGAATTGTATGAACGTTTAGGCCCTCTTATCATCCATTCCTCATTCGTACAAAACAAAGAGCATTGAAATTAAACATTGAAATCAAAGAAACACCTAAACATTCCAACAACTCAAACTTGAATTGTATGAACGTTTAGGCACTCTTCTCTTCCTCTTCGTTGTAGCACAAGGTCTAAGGATAGTTTGATGGTGTAAATGGTTTGGGGAGTGGTGGAGGAATGGAAGGATGGTGTTTGGATTTGTAGGGAAGACTCACGGCACAAAGGGGGTGGTTTGATGGTCTACATTTCTGCAATGGATGAGTTTATGGAAGAGTGTTTGGAATGGGTGAATTTCTGGCACAAAGGCCTTATTTCTGTGGTGAATGGATTGTGTATGAATGAGAATGAATGAATGAGTATTTATAGGTGAAATGGGGGGAACATGACAGCTAGGAACTTGGTGGAAATCTGAAATGGTGATGGGAGATGCATGTGGCTGTTTGTGCATGTGTTTAAAGGGTGGAAATGCATGTGCTTTGACAGAAATGAAAGGGAATGCACGGTTTTGGTTGATTTCTGGTGGTTGTGAGGTGGAAATCTAGGTGGAAATGCATGTGGACTAAAGCTATGTGAATGATTAAGGTGAATGTGCATGAGTGCATGTGAAATCTGCCAAGATGCATGTGTTATGAAGTGGATTTTCTGCAAATGCAAGGTGAATGTGCATGTGATTAAATTAAAAGATGGAATGCATGTGAATGACAGCTAGATATGTTGATGAATGCATGTGACTTGTTTGTGGTGAGTGAATGCATGTGCAAAGCTTTTTGGGAGAAAGGTGGATGAATGCACATGTGACTTAGGTTGTGAAATCTGATGGAATGATGAAGTGGCTGAAATGATGAAAGAATGAGGGTATGCATGGCACAAGGGAAGTGTTGGGTGATGGATGCATGTGGGTTAATTAATTAAGTGTATGATATGATAAGTGATTGATAAGATAAGTGAATGATATGATAAGTGGTTGATAAGATAAGTGGTGAATGATATGTGATAAGTGATAAGTGATAAGTGATAGGTGATGATGATAAGTGGTTATGATAAGTGATAAGTGGTGATGATAAGTAATGGAAGCATGTGAGGGAATGAATAATGAATGCATGTGATAAGGGAATTGGAAAGGTTTAAATGTCCTAAAACTTAAAGGGAACAAGGTTCCAACACTTTGGTCTTCAATTTCGTCCAACATTTTGGCGCCAAGCATAAGCTATCCATCCTTAGCCCAAAAGTGCTCCAAAAGTCTCCAAAATGCATCTTTTTGCTCCTTTAGCCCTTTGGACCTACAAACACACGAAAATAGCTTAAAGGACTAAAATAACTAAAGAAACATAACGTAAATGCACGAGAACAAGCCATTTAAGTCGCATGAATATGCTCCTATCAAAGTCCTTGAAGAGTTCCTTGGTGTTGCTTCTCCAAATGTGGTGCGGATGAAGGTAGAATGGCTTGGTTGAATGGTTTCTGCCCTTGGGACAGAAAATGGACAGAGAATGGAGTGAAATGGGAGAGGTTATGGGTGTGTAAATGGACTGAATGAAGAGGAAAACTTGCGGAACCTTTCTTATGTCCAATGAGACTTGTTTTATAAAAAAGAATGTGTCTCCAACAATCAGATTGGATCTTGCATTTGTTTAACTCAGATGGCTGAGCATAAATCAGATGGAATGAAGGGTTTCTGAGGTAGTGGATGCATGGCATGGACAAGGTCTGCAAGCATGTGGTTTGTTTAATCAAAATGCATGTGCCCTTGCTGCAACAAGTGAGTGGAACCTGCAAAGGTGAATTGGAGCACCAGAAAATGTTTATACAAATCTGGAAATGGGAAAAACACACGGCATGGACAAAGGGATGGGTTGGATTTCTGAAATGATGGCTGCAAGGAGTTACTTGTTTAATCACAATGCATGTGAATTTCTGTAAAGATGAAGTGTAGAAATGTAATGGAGTGCACGGAATGGATGTTTGTGTTTGTTGGTGTCAAAATGGCTGAAATGAATTAAGTGATGGAAATGGGATTGTGAGGAATCTGATTTGGTGCTAGAATTGCATCAAATGATGGGATGATATGGGAACACACGGCCAAGGTTGTGACATGCATGTGAATGCATGTTTTGATGTTGGAACCACATAGGTGACTTCCATGTTTTTGCTTTGTTTAGAATCACCCAATATGGCCGAATTGCATCTCTTAACACTTCACATCTTTTCTGGAATGTTTTTACTTCATTTGCCTTCCCATTGATCCAAGTTCACCCTTGGCTGCACACTAACACCAAATAATGTAAAATGCAACTAGTTTAATCCAAAACAATCACAAAGTCACCAAATAAGGAAGATATAAATGCATGCAAAATGTGACTTATCATCCACTCTAGAATTTAAACTATTATCGGATCATTTCAAGTATCACCGCCCATTCAAAGATCAATTTCATGCCGTGCAATAAAAAAAAAAAAAAATAATAATAATAATAATAAAGCAGATGTAGCCTTCACAGAGGTTGATTACGTGAAGACCCACTACGTGGCAAAACTCTCGGGGCGGAAGGCATCGAAGTGGGAGGCATCGAAGATAGAGCATTCGAGGCCTCAATACTTGGCCAAACGCTGGAAGACCCAGGAAAAAGGTGCCTCTGGAGGAAAGCCGAAAACCTCTGACAGTCGCTTTGAATCCGACCTTCAGACTCTTGCAGCTCATCAAGCTTCCTCTTCATGCCCGTCGAATAGTTGTTTGCAAGCACGTGCAAACTTCTATTCTCATACTTCAGCTGCTTGATCTCTTGCTTGAGACTTTCCACCTCTGCCATCAACGATTCAACCTGACGGGAGCGAGCAAGTAGGCGTTGGCCCATGTTGGACACAGAGCCTGCACACTGAACGCTGAAAGCGAAGGGGCGTCGTTCAGAAATCGAAGGGGCGTCGTTCAGAAATCGAAGAGGCGCCACTATTTCAAAAAGCCGGATTTGCGGGATCAAAACGTTTGTCGACAAGGGTAAAAGAACAATACCACCACTTGATATTATCTCTATATATGTCGACCTTCGTCTTTTATGGCAAGGCAAACCTGAAGAAAATGCCCAAGTCTCCCTCACCTCTGAGGGCGCACTCCCAGCAAAGCCTTTCGAAATACTCAAATTCTTCTTCTTCCCCAAAGATGATACCAGATGCCTGGAGTACAGATGACCCAGGAGGAAACGCTAGATTGAAGTGTGCTGATTCATTCACCGCTTCTTCAAAAGCAAAGGTATCTCATATCATCAAGGTCAAAAGCAAAAGTATCTCATATCATGCTCTTTCCCTGTCTTTTTCTTTGTCCTTGTTCTTACTCGCATGGCAAAGTAAAAGAAGCAATCAGCCGGCACTTGGAGTCAGTCTTCCGATCTGGAGCCAACTGCCTGGAATCTATTCCTGATTGCTTACCTAGCGTTGCTCTCGAGTAGTCATCTTCAACGGTTGATACACTTCCAGAGAAGGGACCACTCCTGCAAAGATTGAACAAAGAAACAGATAACAGGAGGAAGCTCAGACCTTCGGGGGAGACCCTAAAGGGAATCCTGCTGCCCAGTTCAAGAGTAGCACAAAGGAAAATCAACGATGGGCGGAAACCAGTTCAAGAGTAAGCCTGTGGAATCATCAAGATCAACCTATGCAATCACTAAGGAGAAGAGGGAATTTACACTCCATAACCAGATTTGCGTCCCTAAACTCTGATAGGAGCATATTTATGCGACTTAAATGGCTTGTTCTCGTACATTTACGTTATGTTTCTTTAGTTATTTTAGTACTTTAAGCTATTTTCGTGTGTTTGTAGGTCCAAAGGGCTAAAGGAGCAAAAAGATGCATTTTGGAGACTTTTGGAGCACTTTTGGGCTAAAGACGGATAGCTTATGCTTGAAGCCAAAGTGTTGGACGAAATTGAAGACCTAATTGGAGCCAAAGTGTTGGAACCTTGTTCTCTTTAGTTTTAGGACATTTAAACCTTTCCTAATCCCAATCATGCCATGCATAACACACATCCATTCTAACACATTGTCATTGCACATGCATTTCCTTCATTAGTTAACCCACATGCACTTATCACTTATCATCACCACATATCATACCACTTAACCACTTATCATATCATAACCACATATCATATCACTTATCACTTATCACTTAACACAACATCCACCCACTTCACCTACAACATCCACCCACTTCACCTACAACATCCACCTACTTCACCTACAACATCCACCTACTTCACCTACAACATCCACTTCACCTACAACATCCACCTACTTCACCTACAACATCCACCTACTTCACCTACAAATGACATAGCCATATGTTCCCTCCACTACTCCTATAAATACCCTTGCATTCATTCATTCATGGACATCTCATTTCATACACAACACACCATTTTTCCATTTCCCTTGTAATCCAAACACCATTTTTCCATTTCCCTATTAATACAAACACCACTCCCCAAACCATTCACACCATCAAACTATCCTTAGACCTTGTGCTACAACAACGAGGAAGAGAAGAGTGCCTAAACGTTCATACAATTCAAGTTTGAGTTGTTGGAATGTTTAGGTGTTTCTTTGATTTCAATGTTTAAATTCAATTCTCTTTGTTTGTACGTATGAGGAATGGAAGAGAAGAGTGCCTAAACGTTCATACAATTCAAGTTTGAGTTGTTGGAATGTTTAGGTATTTCTTTGATTTCAAAGTTATAATAAACTAAACCCCCTTTAGCTAGGGGGTGATTCGAAATATATGTTTATGCTTGCATTTTGATTTGATTACTTCTAATTGCATTTCATAAGTTGTTGATTCAATTTGTCTAACCGTTTGATTGATAACTTATTTATGTATGTTTATTAAGAATGCGCGCTTAATTTTCATGCATGAATATGACGCTAGAATATAAGTGATTTTCACCTAATCGTTATGAACTTATATTCACAAGTAGTGGAGGTTGCTTATAAACAATCGCGTTAAATGAATTCTTGGCACGAGTTTCATGCTCATCATAGTAACGAATGCCTCGTCAACACTTATAGTTTTCATAATGCTTAATGATCTTTGATTGTATCTTTATTGTGCTGTTCACGTAAAGGACTTTTGGAGAATGTTGTGAATTGCGTTGCGCTAACCCATCCAATTCATTAACTTAAGGAAAACTTGACGGTTAATTTAAGCGGACCTAATTAACCCGGGGTGATGAGTTTCATAATTTATTGAAATGTAATTGGAAATCTTTTTATTATGCAAGTGTAACATATGTGGAGATGACCCCCTTAGCTAGCATTCATCCATTCTATTTCATCAATTTCATATTTACATTCTGTTTTAATTTGTTCATTTAATTTAATTTCGTATAAACTTAAATCCCCCTTTACTTTAATGTCAATTTAGTTAGAAATCATTTTAGTTTGTGTTTTTAAAAGCATTTTGAGTCTTTGGTTTGTCTTAGTGTTTTAAAGTTTAGTTTTACATTCTTTGAGTCTAGTTTAGAGTTTATTATTACGTTTTTACGTTTTTGAGTCAAATCCAAGTGATTAACAATCCCTCCTAATCCCCGGTCCAGAACGATCCCTACTTATACTTATACTACAATTGTCAAAAAGAGGGTTTAATTTGTGTGCGTATAAATCACGCATCAAATTTTGGCGCCGTTGCCGGGGATTAGAAAATTTGCTAATCCCTTGGATTGTTTGTTTCTGTATTGTCTTTTAGATTTAGTTTTTATTTGTGTTTTGTTTGTTAAGAACAACATGGCACTTGATAACGCTTCTCTTTTGTCACAGCTCATGGAAAGGTCCCAAATGCAAAGAGTTGATATATCTAATCTTCAATCAAGGAATAACGTGTTTTCCAATACTTACAATTCGGATTGGAGTGATCATTCAAACTCTATGTGGTGGGAACCTCAAAATGCTCAACAAGGAGGATATTGGCAGCCACCACAACCTCATATTCAATATGCCCAACCAAACTCAAGTTCGTCAATAGATTATAATCAAAAGCTTAATGAATTAATTTGTTTGGTGCAGGGCTCACAAAATCAAGACAATGAGGCTCAACAAGAAGGATATTGGCAGCCATATGAGGAGTTCTATTCAATGCCTATGCAGCCACCACAAAGGTTGGACCACTTGGATAAGCAAATTGGGCAGATCGCGGAGTTCGTAGGACAGTTTCGAGACCAAGGCGAACTCCCTAGTTCAACCATTGCAAATCAGAAGGGAGAATTTGAAAACACCAATGCTATCATGTTGAGAAGTGACAAGGAGGTTGGAACGGACCCTCAACCATCAAAATCAAATCACAAGGAAGAGGAATACACCCAACCCACGGAAAGGGTGGAAACACCTTTACCGGAAGCACTTATTGCTCCTACGCCATCTAATTCAAGTAAGGTTGTTCCAATTAGTTCTAACCCCATTCCACCTAATATCCCTATTCCTTGCAGGTTCATGAATTCCAAGGAAGAAGAAAGTGAAAAAGACATCTTGGAAGACCTTCCAAAGGTGCAAAGTAGGGAATTTCATGAATTCATCAAAGGGGATATACTTGAGACAACAATACCCAAAGAAGTTGAATTTGATGACATTGGACAAGTCATAACCATCACATGCAATCTGGCCAAGTCCAATATCCCTGAAACTTTCAAAGGAGTGGTGTTTGTCATTGAGTTCTTGTCGGACAAAACAAGTAAGTTTTTTTCAAATTCCTTTACATTTTATACTAACTTGCTGTTTTTTATGAATCAGGCACCTACACTAGAATTCAAACCATTGCCGGTTCACTTCAAGTATCACCTTCCATTCAAGGACCAATTCCATGCCGTTTGATTTTATTTATGTTAATAAAAAAATAAAAAAATAAAAAAAAAAAAAAAAAAGAAAGATACTAAACATGGAGAAAGGTGGAGCTTCACAAAGGTTGTTTGCGTGAAGCCCCACTACGAGGCGCAGAAGCGGAAGGCATAGAAGCGGGAGGCATAGAAGCGGGAGGCATCGGAGCAGAAGCCATCGGAGCGGGAGGCATCGGAGCTAGAGCATTCCAGGCCTCAATACTTGGCCAAGCGCTGGATGACCCAGGAAAAAGGTGCCTCTGGAGATAAGACGCAAGCCTTTGACGGTCACTGTGAATTCGACCCTCAGATTCTTGCAGCTCATCAAGCTTCCTCTTCATCCCCGACGAATAGTTATTTGCAAGCACATGCAAACTTCTATTCTCGTACTTAAGCTGCTGGATCTCTTGCTTAAGTCTTTCCACCTCTGCCATCAACGATTCCACTTGGCGGGACCGAGCAAGCAGGCGTTGGCCCATGTTGGACACAGAACTCGCACACTGAACACTAAGTGCGAGGGACTCTTGAACGGCCAACTCATCGGACCGTCCTGACAGCAGCCTACTATCTTTTGGAGTGAGGAGGTTTTTAGCTACTATTGTAGCTGTTGTGGCGTCCTGCATC
Organism: Pyrus x bretschneideri; assembly: GCF_019419815.1. Lineage (NCBI taxonomy): Eukaryota > Viridiplantae > Streptophyta > Magnoliopsida > Rosales > Rosaceae > Pyrus > Pyrus x bretschneideri. Next base: position 426,166 of record NW_025999400.1, on the reverse strand, counting down.
ACAGAGTTGATGCGTGAATTATGCGCACACAAATTAAACCCTTTTTTCGTCAAATTGTAGTATATGTATAAGTAGGGATCGTTCTAGACCGGGGATTAGGAGGGATTGTTAATCACTTGGATTTGACTCAAAAATGTAAAAACACACTATACTAGACTCAAAGAATTCAAAAATACTTTAAAACATAAACTAAACAGATTCTAAGCATTAAAGAACAAGAAAGTAAAGGGGGGTTTAGGACTTGACAAAAATTGAAATAACGAAACAAGTTAATAAACTAGACAGAATGTAAATATGAATATGATGAAAGTATGGATGAATGGATGCTAGCCAAGGGGTTCATCTCCACACATGTTACACTTGCATAATAAAATGATTTCCAATTGCATTTCAATAAATCATTAATTCTCAACACTCCAAGTTAATTAGGTCCACTTAAATTAACCTTCAAATCTTCCTAACGTTATTGAATTGGATGATTGCATACGACAACCCAAAACATTCCCCACAAGTCCCCTACATGATTGCATAATAGAGATACAAGCAAGAATCATTACGCTCTATGAAGATTATAAGTTTTGACGAGACATTCGTTACTATGGAATACGCATGAAACTTATGCCAAGAATTCGTTTAACGCGATTGTTTATAAGCAACCTCCACTACTTGTGAATATAAGTTCATAACGATTAGGTGAAATTCACTTATATTCTAGCGTCAAATTCATGCATGAAAATTAAGTGTGCACTCTCAATAAACATACATAAATAGGTTATCAATAAAACAGTTAAACAAATTGAATTCACAACTTATGAAACGTAATTAGAAGTAATCAAATCAAAATGCAAGCATAAACATATATTTCGAATCACCCCCTAGCTAAAGGGGGGTTTAGTTCCTCATACAAAACAAAGAGAATTGAAATTAAACATTGAAATCAAAGAAACGCCTAAACATTCCAACAACTCAAACTTGAATTGTATGAACGTTTAGGCTCTCTTCTCTTCCTCTTTATTGTAGCATAAGGTCTAGGGATAATTGGTTTGGGGGATGGAAGTGTGGAATGGAAGAGGAGTGGTGGAGAAGTGGAAGGGGAATGGAAAAATGGTGTTTGGATTATAAGGGGAGAGATGGGAAGCTCACGGCTAGGGAAGGTTAAATGTATTTGTAATGTGTTGTGTATGAAATGAGATCTCCATGAATGAATGAATGCAAGGGTATTTATAGGAGTAGTGGAGGGAACATATGGTTATGTCATTTGTAGGTGAAGTAGGTGGATGTTGTAGGTGAAGTAGGTGGATGTTGTAGGTGAAGTGGATGTTGTAGGTGAAGTAGGTGGATGTTGTAGGTGAAGTAGGTGGATGATATGTTAAGTGATAAGTGATAAGTGATATGATATGTGGTTATGATATGATAAGTGGTTAAGTGGTGATGATAAGTGATAAGTGATTAAGTGATATGATATGTGGTGATGATAAGTGATAAGTGCATGTGGGTTAACTAATGAAGGAAATGCATGTGCAATGACAATGTGTTAGAATGGATGTGTGTTATGCATGGCATGATTGGGATTAGGAAAGGTTTAAATGTCCTAAAACTAAAGAGAACAAGGTTCCAACACTTTGGCTCCAATTAGGTCTTCAATTTCGTCCAACACTTTGGCTTCAAGCATAAGCTATCCGTCCTTAGCCCAAAAGTGCTCCAAAATGCATCTTTTTGCTCCTTTAGCCCTTTGGACCTACAAACACACGAAAATAGCTTAAAGTACTAAAATAACTAAAGAAACATAACGTAAATGTACGAGAACAAGCCATTTAAGTCGCATAAATATGCTCCTATCAAATACCCCCACACTTAGCTTTTGCTAGTCCTCGAGCAAAACAGAAAAACAAAACAAAAAGAACAAAACACAACCTACACCTTCCAACAATCGTATCAGGGACTTCCAATGCACATGACAAGTTAAAAATCATTATTCTCACAGATTTGAGCCATCTTTACACTTAAGTACATTCTTAATCATAGTCACCACATACTAGTTCACAATTAAGCAATTAAAACACATTTCAAATGTAGTAACATGCCTTTAGAGAATTCCCTCAATTTCTTACTAGATGTACTCTCGTTTTTCACACAGATTTTCTGACTACACACCCTACACTAGGTATATGTGAGAAGATTGATGTAAACATGTAGACGAACACTCACATATGTTATAATAAGGAAAGCATTTTCTGGAGTTAATAAGCATGTTTAGATATGATCTCATGAATGGAATGCTACTACTTAGACGCGAGAACCAGTGACACCATAAGCTCATACCAAGTTCAAACTCCACAATTGAAATACATAACACTCAATATAGAAGTCAAAGGGTAGTAACGGGGCTAGGGTATGGGCTAACAATGAAAGGTGAAGGATAAACAAACATTCTTAAAGCAATAGTGAGCAAAGTATTGAATTAGGCACTTAGAATTCCCTTAAGAACGCAGAAGTCAACTTTGAACACCCAAGGGAAAATCACACAAAACTTAGGGCCATATTCAACTTTTTGGACCCTTTCTTCAACCATCAACGCTCGTGAGTTCATTCTTACTTATTTTCACTCCTTTTTTTTTTTTTTTTTCTTTTCTTCTTCTTTTTCTTTTGAATCTCAAAACATACATATAAACGTAAGAACAAACTTTTACTCCCCCACACTCATTTTCTTGCATAATGTAACTCAAAAGGAATTCATTTAAGTCATGCTCACTAAACTTTAAGAACAAGGGTATAGGAAAGTCCTACTCTAAGCTAGGTAAGGGGTGATGTGGGTAAACAAGGAATAAAGGCAAAACGAGGCTCAACGGGGTTAAAACTTACAACATATACGAAGTATGGGAAGTAAGGCTATTTGGCTATGGTGGTGGTCACTACACAACTTCTTCTTGAATATGTGTTATGCAAATCAATAACATGCTTTGAATGAAATGGGCATGAGTTCTAGCATTTGGAACTATATGATGAAACGCCTTCTAAGTAGTAACCAAGCAAAGAATAATGAGATCATGCAACGACTTTAGAAAACAAGAAATCACAGATTATACTCTCCAAAGAACGTTATAGGCTCAAGTCTCTCAGGGTTGTAGCGTTTGTTTGAGTTCCTTCCTTCAAGCATGTTACAAAAACGAATTTTTTTCTTTTATGATTGCATGTGAAGTCATACATTATAACCATAACCAAGCATATACCAAGAGTAAATCAAACTTTTCTCTATGTTTATAACTCTTTCTAACCGTCATGCAATTATAAACCAAATCCTTATCATTGTGTTGGAAGGTACCCTAAGACACAAACACACAAAAACGACTCTTAAAACAACTCTTTTTGGGTTTTTCAAAACAATTTTTCAAATTTTTATGGGATTTTCGAATTATAAAACAAAACACACTAAAACACTCTAAAACAACTTAAAAACACCTTAAAACAGCAAGGAACAACATTTGAAGTTATGGTGGATAAAACCCTACGAATTTGCATCAAAACACTTTAGTTACCCCCCCCACACTTAAATCAAACATTGTCCTCAATGTTTTAAGCATTGATTCACACAAAACATAAGTAAACACAGAAAAAGCAACTAAACATATTAAACATGGCAGAATGTAATTAACAAAGAGAAGAGTTTAGGGACGCAAATCTGGTTATGGAGTGTAAATTCCCTCTTCTCCTTGGTGATTGCATTGAGGCTTTGATCTTTGTGATTCCACAGGCTTACTCTTGAACTGGTTTCCGCCCATCATTGATTTTCCTTTGTGCTACTGTTGAACTGGGCAGCAGGATTCCCTTTAGTGTCTCCCCCGAAGGTCTGAGCTTCCTCCTGTAATCTGTTTCTTTGTTCAATCTTTGCAGGAGTGGTCCCTTCTCTGGAAGTGTATCAACCGTTGAAGATGACTACTCGAGAGCAACGCCAGGTAAGCAATCAGGGATAGATTCCAGGCAGTTGGCTCCAGATCGGAAGACTGACTCCAAGTGCCAGCTGATTGCTTCTTTTACTTTGCCATGCAAGTAAGAACAAGGACAAAGAAAAAGACAGGGAAAGAGCATGATATGAGATACTTTTGCTTTTGACCTTGATGATATGAGATACCTTTGCTTTTGAATAAGCGGTGAATGAATCAACACATGTATTTGTTGTGCCGTTTCCTCCTGGGTCATCTGTACTCCAGGCATCTGGTATCATCTTTGGGGAAGAAGAAAGAATTGAGTATTTCGAAAGGCTTTGCTGGGAGTGCGCCCTCAGATGTGAGGGAGAGTTGGGCATTTTCTTCAGGTTTGCCCTGCCATAAAAGACGAAGGTCGACATATATAGAGATGATATCAAGTGGTGGTACTGTTCTTTTACCCTTGTCGACAAATGTCTCTTCGATATCAGAACGACGCCTCTTCGATTTCTGAGCAGGCGCCCTTTCGATTTCTAAACGACGCCCCTTTTGCTTTCTGAACGACACGTAGTAGTGCGGATGCGGCTCCTTTTGACAAAGCTGCACGCGTTTTCTGAAAAGCAGAGAAAGCGTCGCCGAACTTTGCGCTTGTCGGCTAAAGATGTGTAGTTGCGATGATGGCCTCCACGTGTTGTCTGAAAAGAAGAAATCTTTTGACAAAGTTGAACGCGCCTTCAGAAAAGCCGAGAAAGCGTCGCCTAAATTACGCCGGAAATTCCGGCTTCTTGAATCGGTGGACGCGTCGCCTTGGCTTTTATAGAGCTATCGATCACCACAACAAACACACTCTGAAGAATTCCCATTCTTGAAAATCGACTCCGGCCCTTTGAGAATTAACTCCATCCGCCCCTCTCTTTGAACACTTTTGAAAAATGGCAAACCCATCGAACCTTAGCTTAGAATTGAGTCTCAGCAGTGATACGGCCGCGCCGCGTCAAGGTAACGTATGGCGCCCTTCTTTCTTATCTTCTAACGGTCCTCTCACAGGTGAAGACTCCGTGATGCAGGACGCCACAACAGCTACAATAGTAGCTAGGAACCTCCTCACTCCAAAAGATAGTAGGCTGCTGTCAGGACGGTCCGATGAGTTGGCCGTTCAAGAGTCCCTCGCACTTAGTGTTCAGTGTGCGAGTTCTGTGTCCAACATGGGCCAACGCCTGCTTGCCCGCTCCCGTCAGGTGGAATCATTGATGGCAGAGGTGGAAAGTCTTAAACAGGAGATCAAACTGCTTAAGCATGAGAATAGAAGTTTGCACGTGCTTGCCAACAACTATTCGACGGGCATGAAGAGGAAGCTTGATGAACTGCAAGAGTCTGAAGGTCGGATTCAAAGTGACCGTCAAAGGTTTTCGTCTTTCCTCCAGAGGCACCTTTTTCCTGGATCATCCAGCGTTTGGCCAAGTATTGAGGCCTCGAATGCTCTATCTTCGATGCCTCTATCTCCGATGCCTTCCGCTCCTATGTCTTCTGCCCCGATGCCTTCCGTCTCGATGCCTTCCGCTTCAAGAGTTTTGCCACGTAGTGGGTCTTTAAGTAAACAACCTTTGTGAAGCCTCGCCACTTTTATTATTATTATTATTATTATTTTTTTTTTTTTTAACATAAATAAAATCAAACGGCATGGAATTGGTCCTTGAATGGAAGGTGATACTTGAAGTGAACCGGCATTGGTTTGAATTCTAATGTAGGTGCCTGATTCATAAAAAACAACAAGTTAGTATAAAATGTAATGGAATTTGAAAAAAATGACTTACTTGTTTTGTCTGACAAGAACTCAATGACAAACACCACTCCTTTGAAAGTTTCAGGGATATTGGACTTGGCCAGATTGCATGTGATGGTTATGACTTGTCCAATGTCATCAAATTCAACTTCTTTGGGCATTGTTGTCTCAAGTATATCCCCTTTGATGAATTCATGAAATTCCCTACTTTGCACCTTTGGAAGGTCTTCCAAGATGTCTTTTTCACTTTCTTCTTCCTTGGAATTCATGAACCTGCAAGGAATAGGGATATTAGGTGGAATGGGGTTAGAACTAATTGGAACAACCTTACTTGAATTAGATGGCGTAGGAGCAATAAGTGCTTCCGGCAAAGGTGCTTCAAATCCTCCCTTCGGATTTACAATGGTTGAACTAGGGAGTTTGCCTTGGTCGCAAAATTGTCCTACGAACTCCGCTATCTGCCCAATTTGCTTTTCCAAGTGATCCAACCTTTTGTCTTCTTGTCGAGCCTCATTGTCTTGATTTTGTGAGCCCTGCACCAAACAAATTAATTCGTTAAGCTTTTGATTATAATCTATTGACGAACTTAAATTTGGTTGGGCATATTGAATATGAGGTTGTGGTGGCTGCCAATATCCTCCTTGTTGAGCATTTTGAGGTTCCCACCACATAGAGTTTGAATGATCACTCCAATCCGAATTGTAAGTATTGGAAAAGACGTTATTCCTTGATTGAAGATTAGATATATCAACTCTTTGCATTTGGGACCTTTCCATGAGCTGTGACAAAAGAGAAGCGTTATCAAGTGCCATGTTGTTCTTAACAAACAAAACACAAATAAAAACTAAATCTAAAAGACAATACAGAAACAAACAATCCAAGGGATTAGCAAATTTTCTAATCCCCGGCAACGGTGCCAAAATTTGATGCGAGATTTATGCGCACACAAATTAAACCCTTTTTTCGTCAAATTGTAGTATATGTATAAGTAGGGATCGTTCTAGACCGGGGATTAGGAGGGATTGTTAATCACTTGGATTTGACTCAAAAATGTAAAAACACACTATACTAGACTCAAAGAATTCAAAAATACTTTAAAACATAAACTAAACAGATTCTAAGCATTAAAGAACAAGAAAGTAAAGGGGGGTTTAGGACTTGACAAAAATTGAAATAACGAAACAAGTTAATAAACTAGACAGAATGTAAATATGAATATGATGAAAGTATGGATGAATGGATGCTAGCCAAGGGGTTCATCTCCACACATGTTACACTTGCATAATAAAATGATTTCCAATTGCATTTCAATAAATCATTAATTCTCAACACTCCAAGTTAATTAGGTCCACTTAAATTAACCTTCAAATCTTCCTAACGTTATTGAATTGGATGATTGCATACGACAACCCAAAACATTCCCCACAAGTCCCCTACATGATTGCATAATAGAGATACAAGCAAGAATCATTACGCTCTATGAAGATTATAAGTTTTGACGAGACATTCGTTACTATGGAATACGCATGAAACTTATGCCAAGAATTCGTTTAACGCGATTGTTTATAAGCAACCTCCACTACTTGTGAATATAAGTTCATAACGATTAGGTGAAATTCACTTATATTCTAGCGTCAAATTCATGCATGAAAATTAAGTGTGCACTCTCAATAAACATACATAAATAGGTTATCAATAAAACAGTTAAACAAATTGAATTCACAACTTATGAAACGTAATTAGAAGTAATCAAATCAAAATGCAAGCATAAACATATATTTCGAATCACCCCCTAGCTAAAGGGGGGTTTAGTTCCTCATACAAAACAAAGAGAATTGAAATTAAACATTGAAATCAAAGAAACGCCTAAACATTCCAACAACTCAAACTTGAATTGTATGAACGTTTAGGCTCTCTTCTCTTCCTCTTTATTGTAGCATAAGGTCTAGGGATAATTGGTTTGGGGGATGGAAGTGTGGAATGGAAGAGGAGTGGTGGAGAAGTGGAAGGGGAATGGAAAAATGGTGTTTGGATTATAAGGGGAGAGATGGGAAGCTCACGGCTAGGGAAGGTTAAATGTATTTGTAATGTGTTGTGTATGAAATGAGATCTCCATGAATGAATGAATGCAAGGGTATTTATAGGAGTAGTGGAGGGAACATATGGTTATGTCATTTGTAGGTGAAGTAGGTGGATGTTGTAGGTGAAGTAGGTGGATGTTGTAGGTGAAGTGGATGTTGTAGGTGAAGTAGGTGGATGTTGTAGGTGAAGTAGGTGGATGATATGTTAAGTGATAAGTGATAAGTGATATGATATGTGGTTATGATATGATAAGTGGTTAAGTGGTGATGATAAGTGATAAGTGATTAAGTGATATGATATGTGGTGATGATAAGTGATAAGTGCATGTGGGTTAACTAATGAAGGAAATGCATGTGCAATGACAATGTGTTAGAATGGATGTGTGTTATGCATGGCATGATTGGGATTAGGAAAGGTTTAAATGTCCTAAAACTAAAGAGAACAAGGTTCCAACACTTTGGCTCCAATTAGGTCTTCAATTTCGTCCAACACTTTGGCTTCAAGCATAAGCTATCCGTCCTTAGCCCAAAAGTGCTCCAAAATGCATCTTTTTGCTCCTTTAGCCCTTTGGACCTACAAACACACGAAAATAGCTTAAAGTACTAAAATAACTAAAGAAACATAACGTAAATGTACGAGAACAAGCCATTTAAGTCGCATAAATATGCTCCTATCAAATACCCCCACACTTAGCTTTTGCTAGTCCTCGAGCAAAACAGAAAAACAAAACAAAAAGAACAAAACACAACCTACACCTTCCAACAATCGTATCAGGGACTTCCAATGCACATGACAAGTTAAAAATCATTATTCTCACAGATTTGAGCCATCTTTACACTTAAGTACATTCTTAATCATAGTCACCACATACTAGTTCACAATTAAGCAATTAAAACACATTTCAAATGTAGTAACATGCCTTTAGAGAATTCCCTCAATTTCTTACTAGATGTACTCTCGTTTTTCACACAGATTTTCTGACTACACACCCTACACTAGGTATATGTGAGAAGATTGATGTAAACATGTAGACGAACACTCACATATGTTATAATAAGGAAAGCATTTTCTGGAGTTAATAAGCATGTTTAGATATGATCTCATGAATGGAATGCTACTACTTAGACGCGAGAACCAGTGACACCATAAGCTCATACCAAGTTCAAACTCCACAATTGAAATACATAACACTCAATATAGAAGTCAAAGGGTAGTAACGGGGCTAGGGTATGGGCTAACAATGAAAGGTGAAGGATAAACAAACATTCTTAAAGCAATAGTGAGCAAAGTATTGAATTAGGCACTTAGAATTCCCTTAAGAACGCAGAAGTCAACTTTGAACACCCAAGGGAAAATCACACAAAACTTAGGGCCATATTCAACTTTTTGGACCCTTTCTTCAACCATCAACGCTCGTGAGTTCATTCTTACTTATTTTCACTCCTTTTTTTTTTTTTTTTTCTTTTCTTCTTCTTTTTCTTTTGAATCTCAAAACATACATATAAACGTAAGAACAAACTTTTACTCCCCCACACTCATTTTCTTGCATAATGTAACTCAAAAGGAATTCATTTAAGTCATGCTCACTAAACTTTAAGAACAAGGGTATAGGAAAGTCCTACTCTAAGCTAGGTAAGGGGTGATGTGGGTAAACAAGGAATAAAGGCAAAACGAGGCTCAACGGGGTTAAAACTTACAACATATACGAAGTATGGGAAGTAAGGCTATTTGGCTATGGTGGTGGTCACTACACAACTTCTTCTTGAATATGTGTTATGCAAATCAATAACATGCTTTGAATGAAATGGGCATGAGTTCTAGCATTTGGAACTATATGATGAAACGCCTTCTAAGTAGTAACCAAGCAAAGAATAATGAGATCATGCAACGACTTTAGAAAACAAGAAATCACAGATTATACTCTCCAAAGAACGTTATAGGCTCAAGTCTCTCAGGGTTGTAGCGTTTGTTTGAGTTCCTTCCTTCAAGCATGTTACAAAAACGAATTTTTTTCTTTTATGATTGCATGTGAAGTCATACATTATAACCATAACCAAGCATATACCAAGAGTAAATCAAACTTTTCTCTATGTTTATAACTCTTTCTAACCGTCATGCAATTATAAACCAAATCCTTATCATTGTGTTGGAAGGTACCCTAAGACACAAACACACAAAAACGACTCTTAAAACAACTCTTTTTGGGTTTTTCAAAACAATTTTTCAAATTTTTATGGGATTTTCGAATTTGATGCGTGTATTTATACGTGTATTTATACGTATTTATACGCACACAAATTAAACCCTCTTTTCGTCAAATTGTAGTATATGTATAAGTAGGGATCGTTCTGGACCGGGGATTAGGAGGGATTGTTAATCACTTGGATTTGACTCAAAAAAACGTAAAAAACACAAAATAAATGTATTTCTAACTAATCTAACACTTTAAAATAAATGGGGGATTGGTTTTGGACGAAATTAAACTAAAATAGAAACTTGAAAACAAAACAGATTGTAGAAACGAAATTGATGGAATAGAATGAAGAAAAACTAGTTAGAGGGTTCCTTATCCACACATGAACATAAGCATATAATTTGACTCCCAGTTATGACTTCAACAAACGATGAATGACAATGCTCCAAGTTAATTAGGTCCGCTTAAATTAACCTTCAGATTTCCCTAGATTCATTGGATTGAATGGGATACGCATTACAACCAAATTATTCCTAATCAAAGTCTCTCACATGGAATACGCATGATAGAGACATTCAACAAAGATCATTAAGTTCAACGGAAATCATAAACATTGACTAGGCATTCATAACTATGGAATACGCATGTTAATCCAGCCTAGGGTTTACTAAACACAATCGTGACTAGCGATTTTTACTACTCATGAATATAAGTTCATAACGATTAGGTGAAATTCCCTTATATCCTAGCATCAAGTCTTAGGCATGCAAATTAAGTGTCGACCCTCAACCCACATACATAAACAAGTTCTTAATCAAAACAGAAAAGTAACCCACATCTAAAGTTCATGAATTCATAACTGGAGTAAATCAAATCATAACCAACATATGTCCATGGCTTCAAATTCGCCTTTAACTGAAAAGAAATTAGTTTCACATGTTTAACATAATTGAATAACAAGTTAAATTAAACATGAAAACAGAAATAAGAAAAGAAAGAACAAATGGATGGAAAGTTAGCTACGGGATTCATCTCCACATATGTTATACTTGCATAATAAAACGATTTCCAATTGCATTTCAACAAATCATTAATTCTCAACGCCCCGGGTCAATTAGGTCCGCTTAAATTAACCGTCAAGTTTTCCTTAAGTTAATGAATTGGATGGGTTAGCGCAACGCAATTCACAACATTCTCCAAAAGTCCTTTACGTGAAAAGCACAATAAAGATACAATCAAAGATCATTAAGCATCATGAAAACTTTAAGTGTTGACGAGGCATTCGTTACTATGGACTACGCATGAAACTTATGCCAAGAATTTATTTAACGCGATTGTTTATAAGCAACCTCCACTACTTGTGAATATAAGTTCGTAACTATTAGGTGAAACTCACTTATATTCTAGCGTCATATTGATGCATGAAAATTAAGCGCGCATTCTTAATAAACATTCATAAATAAGTTATCAATCAAACGGTTAAACAAATTGAACCACAACTTATGAAACGCAATTAGAATTAATCAAATCAAAATGCAAGCATAAACATATATTTCGAATCACCCCCTAACTAAAGGGGGTTTAGTTTATTATAACTTTGAAATCAAAGAAATACCTAAACATTCCAACAACTCAAACTTGAATTGTATGAACGTTTAGGCACTCTTCTCTTCCTCGTTGTTGTAGCACAAGGTCTAAGGATAGTTTGATGGTGTGAATGGTTTGGGGAGTGGTGTTTGGATTAATAGGGAACTCACGGCAAAGAGAAGGAATGGAAGTGTTTGTGGTGTGTTGTGTATGAAATGAGATGTCCATGAATGAATGAATGCAAGGGTATTTATAGGAGTAGTGGAGGGAACATATGGTTATGTCATTTGTAGGTGAAGTAGGTGGATGTTGTAGGTGAAGTAGGTGGATGTTGTAGGTGAAGTGGATGTTGTAGGTGAAGTAGGTGGATGTTGTAGGTGAAGTAGGTGGATGTTGTAGGTGAAGTAGGTGGATGATATGTTAAGTGATAAGTGATAAGTGATATGATATGTGGTTATGATATGATAAGTGGTTAAGTGGTGATGATAAGTGATAAGTGATTAAGTGATATGATATGTGGTGATGATAAGTGATAAGTGCATGTGGGTTAACTAATGAAGGAAATGCATGTGCAATGACAATGTGTTAGAATGGATGTGTGTTATGCATGGCATGATTGGGATTAGGAAAGGTTTAAATGTCCTAAAACTAAAGAGAACAAGGTTCCAACACTTTGGCTCCAATTAGGTCTTCAATTTCGTCCAACAGTTTGGCTTCAAGCATAAGCTATCCGTCCTTAGCCCAAAAGTGCTCCAAAAGTCTCCAAAATGCATCTTTTTGCTCCTTTAGCCCTTTGGACCTACAAACACACGAAAATAGCTTAAAGTACTAAAATAACTAAAGAAACATAACGTAAATGTACGAGAACAAGCCATTTAAGTCGCATAAATATGCTCCTATCAAGAGTCTTCACCTGAAAGAGGACCGTTAGAAGATAAAAAAGAAGGGCGCCATACATTACCTTGACGGGGCGCAACCGGATCGCTGCTGAGACTCAAATCTAAGCTAAGGTTCGATGAGTTTGCCATTTTTTTCAAAAGTGTTCAAAGAGAAGGGATGGATGGAGTTAAAATTTCACAAAGGGCCGGAGTCGAGTTTCAGGAATGGGAAATCTTCAGAGTGTGTGTGTTGGGGTGATTGATAGCTCTATAAAAAGCCAAGACGACGCGTCCACCGATTCAAAGAGCCGGATTTTCCGGCGTAATTTAGGCGACGCGTTCTCGGCTTTTCAGAAGACGTGTTCAACTTTGTCAAAAGATTTCTTCTTTTCAGAAAACACGTGGAGGCCATCATCGTAACTACACATCTTTAGCTGACAAGCGCAAAGTTCGGCGACGCTTTCTCTGCTTTTCAGAAAACGCGTGCAGCTTTGTCAAAAGGAGCCGCATCTGCACTACCACGTGTCGTTCAAAGAGAAGGGGCGTCGTTCAGAAATCGAAGGGGCGCCTACTCAGAAATCGAAGAGGCGTATTCAAAGATCGAAGAGGCGCCACTATTTCAAAAAGCTGGATTTGCGGGATCAAAACGTTTGTCGATGATAGGAGCATATTTATGCGACTTAAATGGCTTGTTCTCGTACATTTACGTTATGTTTCTTTAGTTATTTTAGTACTTTAAGCTATTTTCGTGTGTTTGTAGGTCCAAAGGGCTAAAGGAGCAAAAAGATGCATTTTGGAGACTTTTGGAGCACTTTTGGGCTAAGGACGGATAGCTTATGCTTGAAGCCAAAGTGTTGGACGAAATTGAAGACCTAATTGGAGCCAAAGTGTTGGAACCTTGTTCTCTTTAGTTTTAGGACATTTAAACCTTTCCTAATCCCAATCATGCCATGCATAACACACATCCATTCTAACACATTGTCATTGCACATGCATTTCCTTCATTAGTTAACCCACATGCACTTATCACTTATCATCACCACATATCATATCACTTAATCACTTATCACTTATCATCACCACTTAACCACTTATCATATCATAACCACATATCATATCACTTATCACTTATCACTTAAAATATCATCCACCTACTTCACCTACAACATCCACCTACTTCACCTACAACATCCACTTACTTCACCTACAACATCCACTTCACCTACAACATCCACCTACTTCACCTACAACATCCACCTACTTCACCTACAAATGACATAGCCATATGTTCCCTCCACTACTCCTATAAATACCCTTGCATTCATTCATTCATGGACATCTCATTTCATACACAACACACCACAAACACATCCCTTTCTCTCTTAGCCGTGAGTCTCCCTTAGAATCCAAAAACCATCTATCTATTTCCACCACTTCCCAACCCTCCAAACCACTCCTCTACCATTTCCATAATCCCCCAAACCTCACCTTAGACCTTGTGCTACAATAACGAGGAAGATAAGAGGGCCTAAACGTTCATACAATTCAAGTTTGAGTTGTTGGAATGTTTAGGTGTTTCTTTGATTTCAAAGTTTAAATTCAATTCTCTTTGTTTTGTACGTATGAGGAATGGAAGAGAAGAGTGCCTAAACGTTCATACAATTCAAAGTTTGAGTTGTTGGAATGTTTAGGTGTTTCTTTAATTTCAAAGTTATGAGGAACTAAACCCCCCTTTAGCTAGGGGGTGATTCGAAACTAAGTTTATATTTGCAATATGAATTGATTAACTTTCATTGGAATTTCATAAGTTGTTGATTCAATTTGTTTAACCGTTTGATTGATAACTTATTTATGTATGTTTATTAAGAATGCGCGCTTAATTTTCATGCATGAATATGACGCTAGAATATAAGTGAGTTTCACCTAATCGTTATGAACTTATATTCACAAGTAGTGGAGGTTGCTTATAAACAATCGCGTTAAATGAATTCTTGGCACGAGTTTCATGCTCATCATAGTAACGAATGCCTTGTCAACACTTATAGTTTTCATGATGCTTAATGATCTTTGATTGTATCTTTATTGTGCTGTTCACGTAAAGGACTTTTGGAGAATGTTGTGAATTGCGTTGCGCTAACCCATCCAATTCATTAACTTAAGGAAAACTTGACGGTTAATTTAAGCGGACCTAATTAACCCGGAGTGTTGAGTTTCATAATTTATCGAAAGACCAACTGAGAATCAATCTTGTATGCAAGTGTAACATGTATGGAGATGAACCCCTTAGCTATTCCATCATCCATATTTTATTCACATTCATATTTACATTCTGTTTTAATTGCAATTTGTTCATTTAGTTTAATTTTGTCAAAACCTAAATCCCCCTTTTACTTTAATGTCAAATTAGTTAGAAATCAATTTAGTTTGTGTTTTTAAGAGTTTTGAGTCTTTTGAACTTGTTAGAATCTGTTTAGTTTATGTTTTAAAGTATTTTTACATTCTTTGAGTCTAATTTAGTGTTTTATATTGCGTTTTTACGTTTTTGAGTCAGTTTCCAAGAGATTAACAATCCCTCCTAATCCCCGGTCTAGAACGATCCCTACTTACACTTATACTACAAATTGACAAAAAGAGGGTTTAATTTGTGTGCGTATAAAGGTTTAATTTGTGTGCGTATAAATCGCGCATCAAATTTTGGCGCCGTTGCCGGGGATTAGAAAATTTGCTAATCCCTTGGATTGTTTGTTTCTGTATTGTCTTTTAGATTTAGTTTTTTTTATTTGTGTTTTGTTTGTTAAGAACAAGATGGCACTTGATAATGCTTCTCTTTTGTCACAACTCATGGAAAGGTCCCAAATGCAAAGAGTTGATATATTTAATCTTCAATCAAGGAATAACGTGTTTTCCAATACTTACAATTCGGACTGGAGTGATCATTCAAACTCTATGTGGTGGGAACCTCAAAATGCTCAACAAGGAGGATATTGGCAGCCACCACAACCTCATATTCAATATGCCCAACCAAACTCAAGTTCGTCAATAGATTATAATCAAAAGCTTAATGAATTAATTTGTTTGGTGCAGGGCTCACAAATTCAAGACAATGAGGCTCAACAAGAAGGATATTGGCAGCCATATGAGGAGTTCTATTCAACGCCTATGCAGCCACCACAAAGGTTGGACCACTTGGATAAGCAAATTGGGCAGATCGCGGAGTTCGTAGGACAGTTTCGAGACCAAGGCGAACTCCCTAGTTCAACCATTGCAAATCCGAAGGGAGAATTTGAAACTGCCAAGGAAATCATGTTGAGAAGTGACAAGGAGGTTGGAACGGACCCTCAACCATCAAAATCAAATCACAAGGAAGAGGAACACACCCAACCCACGGAAAGGGTGGAAACACCTTTACCGGAGGCACCTATTGCTCCTATGCCATCTAATACAGGTATGGTTATTCCAAATTTCATTATTTTTAACCCTGTTCCAACAAGTATCCCTATTCCTTGCAGATTCATGACTTCCAAGGAAGAAGAAGGTGAAAAAGACATCTTGGAAGCCCTTTCAAAGGTGACAAGTAGGGAATGTCATGAATTCATCAAAGATGACGTTCTTGAAACCACAAAATCCAAAGAAGTTAAATTTGATGACATTGGACAAGTCATAACCATCACTTGCAATCTGGCCAAGTCCAATATCCCTGAAACTTTCAAAGGAGTGGTGTTTGTCATTGAGTTCTTGTCGGACAAAACAAGTAAGTTTTTTTCAAATTCCTTTACATTTTATACTAACTTGCTGTTTTTTATGAATCAGGCACCTACACTAGAATTCAAACCATTGCCGGTTCACTTCAAGTATCACCTTCCATTCAAGGACCAATTCCATGCCGTTTGATTTTATTTATGTTAATAAAAAAGAAAAAAAAAGAAAAAAAAAAAAAGAAAGATACTAAACATGGAGAAAGGTGGAGCTTCACAAAGGTTGTTTGCGTGAAGCCCCACTACGAGGTGCAGAAGCGGAAGGCATAGAAGCGGGAGGCATAGAAGCGGGAGGCATCGGAGCAGAAGCCATCGGAGCGGGAGGCATCGGAGCTAGAGCATTCCAGGCCTCAATACTTGGCCAAGCGCTGGATGACCCAGGAAAAAGGTGCCTCTGGAGATAAGACGCAAGCCTTTGACGGTCAGTGTGAATTCGACCCTCAGATTCTTGCAGCTCATCAAGCTTCCTCTTCATCCCCGACGAATAGTTATTTGCAAGCACATGCAAACTTCTATTCTCGTACTTAAGCTGCTGGATCTCTTGCTTAAGTCTTTCCACCTCTGCCATCAACGATTCCACTTGGCGGGACCGAGCAAGCAGGCGTTGGCCCATGTTGGACACAGAACTCGCACACTGAACACTAAGTGCGAGGGACTCTTGAACGGCCAACTCATCGGACCGTCCTGACAGCAGCCTACTATCTTTTGGAGTGAGGAGGTTTTTAGCTACTATTGTAGCTGTTGTGGCGTCCTGCATCACAGAGTCTTCACCTGAAAGAGGACCGTTAGAAGATAAAAAAGAAGGGCGCCATACATTACCTTGACAGGGCGCAACCGGATCGCTGCTGAGACTCAAATCTAAGCTAAGGTTCGATGAGTTTGCCATTTTTTTCAAAAGTGTTCAAAGAGAAGGGGTGGATGGAGTTAAAATTTCACAAAGGGCCGGAGTCGAGTTTCAGGAATGGGAAATCTTCAGAGTGTGTGTGTTGGGGTGATTGATAGCTCTATAAAAAGCCAAGACGACGCGTCCACCGATTCAAAGAGCCGGATTTTCCGGCGTAATTTAGGCGACGCTCCCTCGGCTTTTCAAGAAAACGCGTTCAACTTTGTCAAAAGATTTCTGACAAAGCTGAAAACACGTGGAGGCCATCATCGCATTTACACATCTTTAGCCGACAAGCGCAAAGTTCGGCGACGCTTTCTCTGCTTTTCAGAAGACGCGTGCAGCTTTGTTAAAAGGAGCCGCATCTGCACTACCACGTGTCGTTCAGAAAGCGAAGGGGCGTCGTTCAGAAATCGAAGGGGCGCCTGCTCAGAAATCGAAGAGGCGTATTCAAAGATCGAAGAGGCGCCACTATTTCAAAGAGCCGGATTTGCGGGATCAAAACGTTTGTCGACAAGGGTAAAAAGTACCACCACTTGATATTATCTCTATATATGTCGACCTTCGTCTTTTATGGCAGGGCAAACCTGAAGAAAATGCCCAACTCTCCCTCACCTCTGAGGGCGCACTCCCAGCAAAGCCTTTCAAAATACTCAATTCTTTCTTCTTCCCCAAAGATGATACCAGATGCCTGGAGTACATATGACCCAAGAGGAAACGGCGGATTGAAGCATGTGCTGATTCATTCACCGCTTCTTCAAAGCAAAGGTATCTCATATCATCAAGGTCAAAAGCAAAAGTATCTCATATCATGCTCTTTCCCTGTCTTTTTCTTTGTCCTTGTTCTTACTTGCATGGCAAAGTAAAAGAAGCAATCAGCCGGCACTTGGAGTCAGTCTTCCGATCTGGAGCCAACTGCCTGGAATCTATTCCTGATTGCTTACCTAGCGTTGCTCTTGAGTAGTCATCTTCAACGGTTGATACACTTCGAGAGAAGGGACCACTCCTGCAAAGATTGAACAAAGAAACAGATAACAGGAGGAAGCTCAGACCTTCGGGGGAAACCAAAAGAACCATCCTGCTGCCCAGTTCAAGAAGTAGCACAAAGGAAAATCAACGATGGGCAGAAACCAGTTCAAGAGTAAGCCTGTGGAATCACAAAGATCAAAGCCTCAATGCAATCACCAAGGAGAAGAGGGAATTTACACTCCATAACCAGATTTGCGTCCCTAAACTCTTCTCTTTGTTAATTACATTATGCCATGTTTAATATGTTTTAGTTGCTTTTTATGTGTTTACTTATGTTTTGTGTGAATCTATGCTTAAAACATTGAGGACAATGTTTGATTTAAGTGTGGGGGGGTAACTAAAGTGTTTTGATGCAAATTCGTAGGGTTTTATCCACCATAACTTCTAATGTTGTTCCTTGCTGTTTTAAGGTGTTTTTAAGTTGTTTTAGAGTGTTTTAGTGTGTTTTGTTTTATAATTCGAAAATCCCATAAAAATTTGAAAAATTGTTTTGAAAAACCCAAAAAGAGTTGTTTTAAAAGTCGTTTTTGTGTGTTTGTGTCTTAGGGTACCTTCCAACACAATGATAAGGATTTGGTTTATAATTGCATGACGGTTAGAAAGAGTTATAAACATAGAGAAAAGTTTGATTTACTCTTGGTATATGCTTGGTTATGGTTATAATGTATGACTTCACATGCAATCATAAAAGAAAAATTCGTTTTTGTAACATGCTTGAAGGAAGAAACTCAAACAAACGCTACATCCCTGTGAGACTCGAGCCATTACTTTCTTTGGAGAGTTATTTTCTGTGATTCTTTATTTTCTAAAGTTGTTGCATGATCTCATTATTCCTTGCTTGGTTGCTACTTAGAATGCAATTGTATCATGATAGAACTAAAAGCTAGAACTCATGCCCATTTCATTCAAAGCATGTTATTGATTTGCATAACACATATTCAAGAAGAAGTTGTGTAGTGACCACCACCATAGCCAAATAGCCTTACTTCCCATACTTCGTATATGTTGTAAGTTTTAACCCCGTTGAGCCTTGTTTAGCCTTTATTCTTTGTTTACCCACATTTTCCTCACCTAGCCTAGTTTAGGACAATCCCCACCCTTGTTCTTAAAGTTTAGTGAGCATGACTTAAATGAATTCCTTTTGAGTTACATTATGCAAGAAAATGAGTGTGGGGGAGTAAAAGTTTGTTCTTACGTTTATATGTATGTTTTGAGATTTAAAAGAAAAAGAAGAAAAGAAAAAAAAAAAAAAAAAAAAAAAGAAGGAGTGAAAATAAGTAAGAATGAACTCACGAGCGTTGATGGTTGAAGAAAGGGTCCAAAAAGTTGAATATGGCCCTAAGTTTTGTGTGATTTTCCCTTGGGTGTTCAAAGTTGACTTCTGCGTTCTTAAGGGAATTCTAAGTGCCTAATTCAATACTTTGCTCACTATTGCTTTAAGAATGTTTGTTTATCCTTCACCTTTCATTGTTAGCCAATACCCTAGCCCCGTTACTACCCTTTGACTTCTATATTGAGTGTTATGTATTTCAATTGTGGAGTTTGAACTTGGTATGAGCTTATGGTGTCACTGGTTCTCGCGTCTAAGTAGTAGCATTCCATTCATGAGATCATATCTAAACATGCTTATTAACTCCAGAAAATGCTTTCCTTATTATAACATATGTGAGTGTTCGTCTACATGTTTACATCAATCTTCTCACATATACCTAGTGTAGGGTGTGTAGTCAGAAAATCTGTGTGAAAAACGAGAGTACATCTAGTAAGAAATTGAGGGAATTCTCTAAAGGCATGTTACTACATTTGAAATGTGTTTTAATTGCTTAATTGTGAACTAGTATGTGGTGACTATGATTAAGAATGTACTTAAGTGTAAAGATGGCTCAAACCTGTGAGAATAATGATTTTTAACTTGTCATGTGCATTGGAAGTCCCTGATACGATTGTTGGAAGGTGTAGGTTGTGTTTTGTTCTTTTTGTTTTGTTTTTCTGTTTTGCTCGAGGACTAGCAAAAGCTAAGTGTGGGGGTATTTGATAGGAGCATATTTATGCGACTTAAATGGCTTGTTCTCGTACATTTACGTTATGTTTCTTTAGTTATTTTAGTACTTTAAGCTATTTTCGTGTGTTTGTAGGTCCAAAGGGCTAAAGGAGCAAAAAGATGCATTTTGGAGACTTTTGGAGCACTTTTGGGCTAAGGACGGATAGCTTATGCTTGAAGCCAAAGTGTTGGACGAAATTGAAGACCTAATTGGAGCCAAAGTGTTGGAACCTTGTTCTCTTTAGTTTTAGGACATTTAAACCTTTCCTAATCCCAATCATGCCATGCATAACACACATCCATTCTAACACATTGTCATTGCACATGCATTTCCTTCATTAGTTAACCCACATGCACTTATCACTTATCATCACCACATATCATATCACTTAATCACTTATCACTTATCATCACCACTTAACCACTTATCATATCATAACCACATATCATATCACTTATCACTTATCACTTAAAATATCATCCACCTACTTCACCTACAACATCCACCTACTTCACCTACAACATCCACTTACTTCACCTACAACATCCACTTCACCTACAACATCCACCTACTTCACCTACAACATCCACCTACTTCACCTACAAATGACATAGCCATATGTTCCCTCCACTACTCCTATAAATACCCTTGCATTCATTCATTCATGGACATCTCATTTCATACACAACACACCACAAACACATCCCTTTCTCTCTTAGCCGTGAGTCTCCCTTAGAATCCAAAAACCATCTATCTATTTCCACCACTTCCCAACCCTCCAAACCACTCCTCTACCATTTCCATAATCCCCCAAACCTCACCTTAGACCTTGTGCTACAATAACGAGGAAGATAAGAGGGCCTAAACGTTCATACAATTCAAGTTTGAGTTGTTGGAATGTTTAGGTGTTTCTTTGATTTCAAAGTTTAAATTCAATTCTCTTTGTTTTGTACGTATGAGGAATGGAAGAGAAGAGTGCCTAAACGTTCATACAATTCAAAGTTTGAGTTGTTGGAATGTTTAGGTGTTTCTTTAATTTCAAAGTTATGAGGAACTAAACCCCCCTTTAGCTAGGGGGTGATTCGAAACTAAGTTTATATTTGCAATATGAATTGATTAACTTTCATTGGAATTTCATAAGTTGTTGATTCAATTTGTTTAACCGTTTGATTGATAACTTATTTATGTATGTTTATTAAGAATGCGCGCTTAATTTTCATGCATGAATATGACGCTAGAATATAAGTGAGTTTCACCTAATCGTTATGAACTTATATTCACAAGTAGTGGAGGTTGCTTATAAACAATCGCGTTAAATGAATTCTTGGCACGAGTTTCATGCTCATCATAGTAACGAATGCCTTGTCAACACTTATAGTTTTCATGATGCTTAATGATCTTTGATTGTATCTTTATTGTGCTGTTCACGTAAAGGACTTTTGGAGAATGTTGTGAATTGCGTTGCGCTAACCCATCCAATTCATTAACTTAAGGAAAACTTGACGGTTAATTTAAGCGGACCTAATTAACCCGGAGTGTTGAGTTTCATAATTTATCGAAAGACCAACTGAGAATCAATCTTGTATGCAAGTGTAACATGTATGGAGATGAACCCCTTAGCTATTCCATCATCCATATTTTATTCACATTCATATTTACATTCTGTTTTAATTGCAATTTGTTCATTTAGTTTAATTTTGTCAAAACCTAAATCCCCCTTTTACTTTAATGTCAAATTAGTTAGAAATCAATTTAGTTTGTGTTTTTAAGAGTTTTGAGTCTTTTGAACTTGTTAGAATCTGTTTAGTTTATGTTTTAAAGTATTTTTACATTCTTTGAGTCTAATTTAGTGTTTTATATTGCGTTTTTACGTTTTTGAGTCAGTTTCCAAGAGATTAACAATCCCTCCTAATCCCCGGTCTAGAACGATCCCTACTTACACTTATACTACAAATTGACAAAAAGAGGGTTTAATTTGTGTGCGTATAAATCGCGCATCAGTCGACAAGGGTAAAAAGTACCAACACTTGCTATTATCTCTATATATGTCGACCTTCGTCTTTTATGGCAGGGCAAACCTGAAGAAAATGCCCAACTCTCCCTCACCTCTGAGGGCGCACTCCCAGCAAAGCCTTTCGAAATACTCAATTCTTTCTTCTTCCCCAAAGATGATACCAGATGCCTGGAGTACATATGACCCAGGAGAAAACGGCGGATTGAAGCATGTGCTGATTCATTCACCGCTTCTTCAAAGCAAAGGTATCTCATATCATCAAGGTCAAAAGCAAAAGTATCTCATATCATGCTCTTTCCCTGTCTTTTTCTTTGTCCTTGTTCTTACTTGCATGGCAAAGTAAAAGAAGCAATCAGCCGGCACTTGGAGTCAGTCTTCCGATCTGGAGCCAACTGCCTGGAATCTATTCCTGATTGCTTACCTAGCGTTGCTCTCGAGTAGTCATCTTCAACGGTTGATACACTTCCAGAGAAGGGACCACTCCTGCAAAGATTGAACAAAGAAACAGATAACATGAGGAAGCTCAGACCTTCGGGGGAAACCAAAAGAACCATCCTGCTGCCCAGTTCAAGAAGTAGCACAAAGGAAAATCAACGATGGGCAGAAACCAGTTCAAGAGTAAGCCTGTGGAATCACAAAGATCAAAGCCTCAATGCAATCACCAAGGAGAAGAGGGAATTTACACTCCATAACCAGATTTGCGTTCCTAAACTCTTCTTTTTGTTAATTACATTATGCCATGTTTAAAATGTTTAGTTGCTTTTTGTGTGTTTACTTATGTTTTGTGTGAATCTATGCTTAAAACATTGAGGACAATGTTTGATTTAAGTGTGGGGGGGTAACTAAGTATATTTAATGCAAATTCGTGGGATTTTATCACCCATAACTTCAAATGTTGTTCCTTGCTGTTTTAAGGTGTTTTTAAGTTGTTTTAGAGTGTTTTAGTGTGTTTTGTTTTATAATTCGAAAATCCCACAAAAATTTGAAAAATTGTTTTGAAAAACCCAAAAAGAGTTGTTTTAAGAGTCGTTTTTGTGTGTTTGTGTCTTAGGGTACCTTCCAACACAATGATAAGGATTTGGTTTATAATTGCATGACGGTTAGGAAGAGTTATAAACATAGAGAAAAGTTTGATTTACTCTTGGTATATGCTTGGTTATGGTTATAATGTATGACTTCACATGCAATCATAAAAGAAAAAAAAATTCGTTTTTGTAACATGCTTGAAGGAAGGAACTCAAACAAACGCTACAACCCTGAGAGACTTGAGCCTATAACGTTCTTTGGAGAGTATAATCTGTGATTTCTTGTTTTCTAAAGTCGTTGCATGATCTCATTATTCTTTGCTTGGTTACTACTTAGAAGGCGTTTCATCATATAGTTCCAAATGCTAGAACTCATGCCCATTTCATTCAAAGCATGTTATTGATTTGCATAACACATATTCAAGAAAAAGTTGTGTAGTGACCACCACCATAGCCAAATAGCCTTACTTCCCATACTTCGTATATGTTGTAAGTTTTAACCCCGTTGAGCCTCGTTTTGCCTTTATTCCTTGTTTACCCACATCACCCCTTACCTAGCTTAGAGTAGGACTTTCCTATACCCTTGTTCTTAAAGTTTAGTGAGCATGACTTAAATGAATTCCTTTTGAGTTACATTATGCAAGAAAATGAGTGTGGGGGAGTAAAAGTTTGTTCTTACGTTTATATGTATGTTTTGAGATTCAAAAGAAAAAGAAGAAAAGAAAAAAAAAAAAAAAAAAAAAAAAAAAAAAGGAGTGAAAATAAGTAAGAATGAACTCACGAGCGTTGATGGTTGAAGAAAGGGTCCAAAAAGTTGAATATGGCCCTAAGTTTTGTGTGATTTTCCCTTGGGTGTTCAAAGTTGACTTCTGCGTTCTTAAGGGAATTCTAAGTGCCTAATTCAATACTTTGCTCACTATTGCTTTAAGAATGTTTGTTTATCCTTCACCTTTCATTGTTAGCCAATACCCTAGCCCCGTTACTACCCTTTGACTTCTATATTGAGTGTTATGTATTTCAATTGTGGAGTTTGAACTTGGTATGAGCTTATGGTGTCACTGGTTCTCGCGTCTAAGTAGTAGCATTCCATTCATGAGATCATATCTAAACATGCTTATTAACTCCAGAAAATGCTTTCCTTATTATAACATATGTGAGTGTTCGTCTACATGTTTACATCAATCTTCTCACATATACCTAGTGTAGGGTGTGTAGTCAGAAAATCTGTGTGAAAAACGAGAGTACATCTAGTAAGAAATTGAGGGAATTCTCTAAAGGCATGTTACTACATTTGAAATGTGTTTTAATTGCTTAATTGTGAACTAGTATGTGGTGACTATGATTAAGAATGTACTTAAGTGTAAAGATGGCTCAAATCTGTGAGAATAATGATTTTTAACTTGTCATGTGCATTGGAAGTCCCTGATACGATTGTTGGAAGGTGTAGGTTGTGTTTTGTTCTTTTTGTTTTGTTTTTCTGTTTTGCTCGAGGACTAGCAAAAGCTAAGTGTGGGGGTATTTGATAGGAGCATATTTATGCGACTTAAATGGCTTGTTCTCGTACATTTACGTTATGTTTCTTTAGTTATTTTAGTACTTTAAGCTATTTTCGTGTGTTTGTAGGTCCAAAGGGCTAAAGGAGCAAAAAGATGCATTTTGGAGACTTTTGGAGCACTTTTGGGCTAAAGACGGATAGCTTATGCTTGAAGCCAAAGTGTTGGACGAAATTGAAGACCTAATTGGAGCCAAAGTGTTGGAACCTTGTTCTCTTTAGTTTTAGGACATTTAAACCTTTCCTAATCCCAATCATGCCATGCATAACACACATCCATTCTAACACATTGTCATTGCACATGCATTTCCTTCATTAGTTAACCCACATGCACTTATCACTTATCATCACCACATATCATACCACTTAACCACTTATCATATCATAACCACATATCATATCACTTATCACTTATCACTTAACACAACATCCACCCACTTCACCTACAACATCCACCCACTTCACCTACAACATCCACCTACTTCACCTACAACATCCACTTCACCTACAACATCCACCTACTTCACCTACAACATCCACCTACTTCACCTACAAATGACATAGCCATATGTTCCCTCCACTACTCCTATAAATACCCTTGCATTCATTCATTCATGGACATCTCATTTCATACACAACACACCATTTTTCCATTTCCCTTGTAATCCAAACACCATTTTTCCATTTCCCTATTAATACAAACACCACTCCCCAAACCATTCACACCATCAAACTATCCTTAGACCTTGTGCTACAACAACGAGGAAGAGAAGAGTGCCTAAACGTTCATACAATTCAAGTTTGAGTTGTTGGAATGTTTAGGTGTTTCTTTGATTTCAATGTTTAAATTCAATTCTCTTTGTTTGTACGTATGAGGAATGGAAGAGAAGAGTGCCTAAACGTTCATACAATTCAAGTTTGAGTTGTTGGAATGTTTAGGTATTTCTTTGATTTCAAAGTTATAATAAACTAAACCCCCTTTAGCTAGGGGGTGATTCGAAATATATGTTTATGCTTGCATTTTGATTTGATTACTTCTAATTGCATTTCATAAGTTGTTGATTCAATTTGTCTAACCGTTTGATTGATAACTTATTTATGTATGTTTATTAAGAATGCGCGCTTAATTTTCATGCATGAATATGACGCTAGAATATAAGTGATTTTCACCTAATCGTTATGAACTTATATTCACAAGTAGTGGAGGTTGCTTATAAACAATCGCGTTAAATGAATTCTTGGCACGAGTTTCATGCTCATCATAGTAACGAATGCCTCGTCAACACTTATAGTTTTCATAATGCTTAATGATCTTTGATTGTATCTTTATTGTGCTGTTCACGTAAAGGACTTTTGGAGAATGTTGTGAATTGCGTTGCGCTAACCCATCCAATTCATTAACTTAAGGAAAACTTGACGGTTAATTTAAGCGGACCTAATTAACCCGGGGTGATGAGTTTCATAATTTATTGAAATGTAATTGGAAATCTTTTTATTATGCAAGTGTAACATATGTGGAGATGACCCCCTTAGCTAGCATTCATCCATTCTATTTCATCAATTTCATATTTACATTCTGTTTTAATTTGTTCATTTAATTTAATTTCGTATAAACTTAAATCCCCCTTTACTTTAATGTCAATTTAGTTAGAAATCATTTTAGTTTGTGTTTTTAAAAGCATTTTGAGTCTTTGGTTTGTCTTAGTGTTTTAAAGTTTAGTTTTACATTCTTTGAGTCTAGTTTAGAGTTTATTATTACGTTTTTACGTTTTTGAGTCAAATCCAAGTGATTAACAATCCCTCCTAATCCCCGGTCCAGAACGATCCCTACTTATACTTATACTACAATTGTCAAAAAGAGGGTTTAATTTGTGTGCGTATAAATCACGCATCAAACTCTTCTCTTTGTTAGTTACATTCTGCTATGTTTAGTATGTTTAAGTGCTTTTTGTGTGTTTACTTATGTTTTGTGTGAATCTATGCTTAAAACATTGAGGACAATGTTTGATTTAAGTGTGGGGGGGGTAACTAAGTATATTTAATGCAAATTCGTGGGATTTTATCACCCATTACTTCAAATGTTGTTCCTTGCTGTTTTAAGGTGTTTTTAAGTTGTTTTAGAGTGTTTTTAGTATGTTTTGTTTTATAACTTCGAAAATCACATAAAAATTTGAAAAACATGTTTTGAAAAGCCTAAAAAGAGTGTTTTGAGTCGTTTTTGTGTGTTTGTGTCTTAGGGTACCTTCCAACACAATGATAAGGATTTGGTTTGTAATTACATGACGGTTAAAAGGAGTTATAAACATAGAGAAAAGTTTGATTTACTCTTGGTATATGCTTGGTTATGGTTATAATGTATGACTTCACATGCAATCTGATAGAAGCATATTTAGGCGACTTACTTAGCTTGTTTTCGTGCATTTATATTGTTAATTCATAGTTGTTTTAGTCGTTTAAGCCATTTTCGTGTGTTTTTAGGTTCATATGGCTAAGGAAGCAAAAAGATGCATTTTGGAGCATTTTGGAGCAAAATTGGACTTGGAATGGATAGCTTATGTTTGGAGCAAAAGGAATGGACGAAATTGAAGGATTCCTAACCCATTGCAGCCACATGCTTTCACATGCATAAATCAGCCACATGCATCTCCCATCACCATATCAGATTTCCATCATATTCACATGCATTCCATCCTTTAAAACATTGCACATGCACTCCCTTTAATTAATTAAGCCACATGCACTCCCATCCATTTCATCATTGCAGCCAACACATGCTTTCACATGCATTTTCAGATTGTCCCCTTGCACATGCAGCCACATATTCATTGCACATGCAATTCCAACCCACATGCATCCTTTAATCATTCAAACATGCAGCCACATTCCCTCCTAGCTGTCATGTTCCCCCCATTTCACCTATAAATAAGCATTCATTCTCATTCATTCTCATTCACTCTTCCATATTCCAGAAATTCGTCAAAACCTCTCCACACCCTTGCAGCAGCCACCAAAACACTTTTCTCCTCCATTGCAGCCACTCCAACCACTCCCCAAACCATTCACACCATCAAACTATCCTTAGACCTTGTGCCACAACGAAGAGGAAGAGAAGAGTGCCTAAACGTTCATACAATTCAAGTTTGAGTTGTTGGAATGTTTAGGTGTTTCTTTGATTTCAATGTTTAATTTCAATGCTCTTTGTTTTGTACGAATGAGGAATGGATGATAAGAGGGCCTAAACGTTCATACAATTCAAGTTTGAGTTGTTGGAATGTTTAGGTGTTTCTTTGATTCTCTTTGTTTTGTACCATGAGGAACTAAACCCCCCTTGGTTAGGGGGTGATTCGAATATATGTTTATGCTTGCATTTTGACTTGAATACTTCTAATTGCGTTTCATAAGTTGTGGATTCAATTCGTTTAACTGTTTGATTGATAACTTATTTATGTATGTTCATTGAGAGTGCACACTTAATTTTCATGCATGAATATGACGCTAGAATATAAGTGAGTTTCACCTAATCGTTATGAACTTATATTCACAAGTAGTGGAGGTTGCTTATAAACAATCGCGTTAAATGAATTCTTGGCATAAGTTTCATGCAATCCATAGTAACGAATGCCTCGTCAACACTTATAATTTTCATAGAGCGTAATGATTCTTGCTTGTACCTCTTCTATGCATTCATGTTGAGGACTTGTGGGGAATGTTTTGAATTGTCGCATGCATCATCCAATTCAATAACGTTAGGAAGATTTGAAGGTTAATTAGTGCATCACGGTTAACTTGGGGTGTTGAGTATCATAGTTTATTGAAATGCAATTGGAAATCATTTTATTATGCAAGTATAACATGTATGGAGATGAACCCCTTAGCCATTCTATCATCCATTCATTCCATTCCATCAAATTCGTTTTACAATCTGTTTAGTTTATTAACTTGTTTTGTTATTTCAATTTTCGTATAAATCTAAATCCCCCTTTACTTTAATGTCCAATTTAGTTAGAAATCAATTTAGTTTGTGCTTTTAAGTGTTTTGATTCATTTTATTTCCCAATTTCGTCCAGATTCACCAAAGTGCTCAAAACTGCCCAGAAAGTGATTTTAAGGCAGTTTTGAGTGTTTTGGGTGATGTTTGAGTCTTTTGGTTTGTTTTAATGTTTTAAGTGTTTAGTTTTACATTCTTTAAGTTAGTTTAGTGTTTTATATTGTGTTTTTACGTTCTTGAGTCAAGTTATTACTTAATTTCGTCCAAATTTGTGTTTGTGCTCAAATCTGCCCAGAAAGTGGTTTTTAGGCAGATTTGAGTGTGTTTGTGTTGTTTTGAGTCTTTTGGTTTGTCTTAGTGTTTTAAAGTTTAGTTTTGCATTCTTTGAGTCTAGTATAGTGTTTCATATTGTTATTTTACGTTTTTGACTCAAATCCAAGTGGTTAACAATCCCTCCTAATCCCCGGTCCAGAACGATCCCTACTTATACATATACTACAATTTGACGAAAAGAGGGTTTAATTTGTGTGCGTATAAATCTCGCATCACAATCATAAAAGAAAAATTCGTTTTTGTAACATGCTTGAAGGAAGGAACTCAAACAAACGCTACAACCCTGTGAGACTCGAGCCATTACTTTCTTTGGAGAGTTATTTTCTGTGATTCTTTGTTTTCTAAAGTTGTTGCATGATCTCATTATTCCTTGCTTGGTTGCTACTTAGAATGCAATTGTATCATGATAGAACTAAATGCTAGAACTTATATCCGTTTCATTCAAAGCATGACATTGAATTGCATAACATATATCAAGATGAAGTTGTGTAATTACCACCATAGCCAAATAGCCTTATTTCCCATATTTCGTATATGTTGTAAGTTTTAACCCCGTTGAGCTTTGTTTAGCCTTTATTCATTGTTAACCCACATTATCCTCACCTAGCCTAGTTTAGGACAATCCACACCCTTGTTCTTAAAAGATAGTGAGCATGACTTAATTGAATTCCTTTTGAGTTACATTTTGCAAGAAAATGAGTGTGGGGGAGGGAAAGTTTGTTCTGACGTTTATATGTATGTTTTGAGAGTCAAAAGAAAAGAAAAAAAAATTGTGAAAAACATATGAGAAAAAAAAAAACAGAAAAGAAAAGAAAGAAAGAAAGAAAAAAAAAAAAAGAGCTTGTTATCCCTTTTTGATCAAAAGTTGAGTTTTCATTCAAAAGTGAATTCTAAGATGATTCAAATACTTTGCTCACTATTGCTTTAAGAATGTTTGTTTATCCTTCACCTTTCATTGTTAGCCAATACCCTAGCCCCGTTACACCCCTTTGACTTCTATCTTGATCGTTATGTGTTCAATAATGTGGAGTTTGGAATTGATATGAGCTTATGGAATCAATGGTTCTTGCATCTAAGTAGTAGCATTCCATTCATGAGATCATATATATACATGTTAATAATTCCAGAAAATGCTTTCCTTGTTATAACATATGTGAGTGTTCGTCTACATGTTTACATCAATCTTCTCACATATACCTAGTGTAGGGAGTGTAGTCAGAAAATCTGTGTGAAAAACGAGATCTAGTGAGGAATTGAGCAAATTCTCTAAGGCATGTTACTACATTCAAAACATGTGTTTTAATTGATGAAATGCGAACTAGTATGTGGTGACTATGAGTAAGAATGTACTTAAGTGTAAAGATGGCTAAAATCTGTGGGAATGTCATGTGCATTGGAAATCCCTGAGACGATTGTTGGAAGGTTTAGGTTGTGTTTTACTTGTTTAGTGTCGTTTTGTTTGTTTTGTTTATCTGTTTTGCTCGAGGACGAGCAAAAGCTAAGTGTGGGGGAATTTGATAGGAGCATATTTAGGCGACTTACTTAGCTTGTTTTCGTGCATTTATATTGTTAATTCATAGTTGTTTTAGTAGTTTAAGCCATTTTCGTGTGTTTTTAGGTTCATATGGCTAAGGAAGCAAAAAGATGCATTTTGGAGCATTTTGGAGCAAAATTGGACTTGGAATGGATAGCTTATGTTTGGAGCAAAAGGAATGGACGAAATTGAAGGATTCCTAATCCATTGCAGCCACATGCACATTCAATCATTCACACCAAAACCTTGCACATGCTTTCCCATTTCATTATTCATTCACTTTGCAGCCACCATTCACTCTTTAATCCACATGCATTCATCATCATTCACCACACCTTGCAGCCACATGCATTCCCTTTTTATATTTCCAACCCACATGCAGTTCCCCCTTTATCATTTCAGCACATGCACTTCCCACTTCATCATTTCAGCCACCAAACATCCACATGCATTCATCCTAGCTGTTTTGCACATGCATTCACTTAACCTAGCTGTCATGTTCCCTCTCCCATCCAAACCTAGCTGTCATGTTCCCTCTCCCATCCATTCATCTCCCTATAAAAACCATACACACCTCAATTCATTCCTCAATTCATTCTCATTCACTCTTCCATATTCCAGAAATTCGTCAAAACCTCTCCACACCCTTGCAGCAGCCACCAAAACACTTTTCTCCTCCATTGCAGCCACTCCAACCACTCCCCAAACCATTCACACCATCAAACTATCCTTAGACCTTGTGCTACAACGAAGAGGAAGATAAGAGGGCCTAAACGTTCATACAATTCAAGTTTGAGTTGTTGGAATGTTTAGGTGTTTCTTTGATTTCAATGTTTAATTTCAATACTCTTTGTTTTGTACGAATGAGGAATGGAAGAGAAGAGGGCCTAAACGTTCATACAATTCAAGTTTGAGTTGTTGGAATGTTTAGGTGTTTCTTTGATTCCAATGTTTAAATTCAACTAAACCCCCCTTGGCTAGGGGGGAATTCGAAATATATGTTTATGCTTGCATTTTGATTTGATTACTTCTAATTGCGTTTCATAAGTTGTGGATTCAATTCGTTTAACTGTTTGATTGATAACTTATTTATGTATGTTTATTGAGAGTGCACACTTAATTTTCATGCATGAATATGAAGCTAGAATATAAGTGAGTTTCACCTAATAGTTACGAACTTATATTCACAAGTAGTGGAGGTTGCTTATAAACAATCGCGTTAAACGAATTCTTGGCATAAGTTTCATGCGTATTCCATAGTAACGAATGCCTCGTCAACACTTATAATTTTCATAGAGCGTAATGATTCTTGCTTGTATCTCTATTATGCAATCATGTAGGGGACTTGTGGGGAATGTTTTGGGTTGTCGTATGCAATCATCCAATTCAATAACGTTAGGAAGATTTGAAAGTTAATTTAAGCGGATCTAATTAACTTGGAGCATTGAGAATTCATGGTTTATTGAAATGCAATTGGAAATCATTTTATTATGCAAGTGTAACATGTGTGGAGATGAACCCCTTAGCTATTCTATCATCCATTCATTCCATTTCATCAATTTCATATTTACATTCTGTCTAGTTTATTAACTTGTTTCATTATTTCAATTTTCGTCAAATCCTAAATCCCCCTTTACTTTAATGTCCAATTTAGTTAGAAAGTGTATTAGTTTGTGTTTATAAGTGTTTTGATTCAATTTGTTTCACAAATTCGTCCAAATTCACCAAAGTGCTCAAAACTGCCCAGAAAGTGTTTTTAAGGCAGTTTTGAGTGTTTTGGGTGATGTTTGAGTCTTTTGGTTTGTTTTAGTGTTTCAAGCATTTAGTTTCGCATTCTTTGAGTCTAGTTTAGTGTTTTAAACTTTATTTTACGTTTTTGAGTCAGTTTCCAAGTGATTTGCAATCCCTCCTAATCCCCGGTTAAGAACGATCCCTACTTACATACTTACTACAATTGTCAAAAAGAGGGTTTAATTTGTGTGCGTAAAATTCCCGCATCAGTATGTAAGTAGGGATCGTTCAAAACCGGGGATTAGGAGGGATTGCTAAACTCTTGAAAACTGACCTAAGAACTCCAAAACAAAGTTAAAAACACTAATTTGGACTCAAAGAATGCAAAACCAAAGTTAAAACACTAAAACAAAACAAAAACTCAAAACAGCAACTAGAAGACTCAAAACTGCCTAAAAACCACTTTCTGGGCAGTTTTGAGCACCTACACTAATTTGGACGAAATTGGTTGAAAACTTGACTCAAAACACTTAAAAACATGAACCAAAACAATATCTAACTAAATTGAGACTTCAAAGTAAAGGGGGATTTGATTTGGACGAAATTAAAGTTGAGAAAACAGATTGCAAAGTAAAACTGATTTTGAAACGTTTTTGGGGTTTTTAATGGATGATGAACTAGTTAGGGGTTCTTTCTCCACACATGACAAGTATGCAAATGACTCGATTTCCAGTTATTCCTTCATAGAATTATGATTGACAATGCCCCAAATTAACCGTGACATCACTAGTTAATTCTCAAGTTTTCCTTGTGTTATTGAATTGGATGACATCATACGACAACCCAAAGCATTCTTCAAAAGTTCCTTACATGACATCATAATAAAGATACAATCAAAGATCATTACGTTCAATGAAAACTATAAGCATTGACAAAGCACTTGTGACGATGACAACATGACACATGCTAGGAATTGAACTTAACGCGATTGTGACTAGCAACCTTCACTACTTGTGAATTGATAGGAGCATATTTATGCGCCTTAGTTAGCTAGTTCTTATGTATTTTTGTTATGTTTTCTTAGTTAAAGTAGTCTTTTAAGCTACTTTCATGTGTTTTCAGGTTTAAAGGACATATTACATGAAATGATGCAATTTGGAGCTTTTGGAGCAAAACTGAGCTGGAATGTGGTGTATGCAAATGGAGCACGAGGAATGGACGAGGTTGAAGGTCGAAGGAGCTTAAGAAATGAAGAAATGAAAGTGAAGAGCAAAGAAGTCAGAATTGGCAACCAAAGTTTCTAATTTTGGAAGTTTCTATTCTTGGAGGTTTCCATTGTCGTGAGTTTCTATTCTTGGCTTTGGGCTTTTAGATGACCTAAACCCTAACTCCTTGTGGACCCTAAGCCCATGCCGCACCTAAACCCTAATCCTAGCCCACTTAATCAGCCGCACCCTAGGGCCTAATCATTTAATTTCTGCCAAGTTAAACCCTAATCCATCTACCCTAAGCCCATGCCGCACCTAATGTTCTAGAAACCCTATTTTCTGGTGGATTTCCAACCCTTGCCGCACCCAAACCCTAGCCCATTTGTCTAACCTGATTTCTTTAGGGTTTGGCTGCCTATATATATATGTTTTACCACCTTGCCGCAAGGAGAACCCTCACCACAACTCAGAAATTCGTCAAAATATATTCAGCCCCCTTGCCGCAGCCTTCCACCACCAATCTGCCATATTTTCACACTTTGCCGCAACCCCCATGTCCCCTAAACACTACCATATCATTCCTTACCCACTCATCCATCTAAATAACCCCTAGAACCTGTCCTAGTTCTTGTGCCGCAGACAAGAGGAGGAGAAAAAGCTTGGGACGTTCATGCCATTCTATTGAGGATTGTTGGAACGTTTTAGGTGTTGTCTTTCTGTTGAATCCCATGTTTAATTTTGATATTCTTTGTGTTGTGAGTATGAGGAACTAAACCCCCTTGGTTAGGGGGGAATTCGAAACCATGTACATGCTTGCAATATGATTTGATTACATTCAGTTGTTATTTCATAAGTTGTGGATTCAATTCGTTCATCTATTTGATTGATAACTTATTTGTGTATGTTGATTGAGAGTGCACGCTTAGTTTTCATGCATGAATATGATGCTAGATTATGAGGGAGTTTCACCTAATAGTTACAATCTTATAATCACAAGTAGTGAAGGTCGCTTGAAAACGATCGCGTTGAATGAATTCTTAGCATAAGTTTCATGCAATTCATAGTAACGAATGCTTCGTCAATGCTTATGTTTTTCATAGAACTTAATGATTCTTGCTTGTATCTCTATTATGCAATTCATGTAGGGAACTTGTAGGGAATGTTTTAGGTTGTTGTATGCAATCATCCAACTTAATAACTTGTGGAAAAACTGAGGGTTAATTAGTGCAATTCACGGTTAATCTGGGGTGTTGAGTATTTATAATTTATTGGAAGAACAACTGAAAATCGTTTTGTTTGCAAGTGTGACATGTGTGGAGAAGAACCTCCTAACTAGCCTTTTATCCAACCTTTTTATCCAAAAACATTCTACAATCTGTTTAGTTTAAAGTTTCTGTCTTATGTTGAATTTTCGTCCAAAACAAATCCCCCTTTAATTTGAAGTCTTAGATTAGTTAGAAAGTGTTTTGATTTGTGTTTCTAAGAATTTAGATTCAAGTTTTCACCCAATTTCGTCCAAATTAGTGTAGGTGCTCAAAACTGCCCAGAAAGTGGTTTTTAGGCAGTTTTGAGTCTTCTAGTTGCTGTTTTGGGTTTTAGGTTTGTTTAAGTGTTTTAACTTTTAGTTTTGCATTCTTTGAGTCGAGTTTAGTGTTTTAAACTTTGTTTTTGAGTTTTTAAGTCAGTTACCAAGTGTTTAGCAATCCCTCCTAATCCCCGGTCTAGAACGATCCCTACTTGCATCTTTACTACAATTGTCACAAGAGGGTTTTAATTTGTGTGCTTAATTATTTCGCATCAAATTTTTGGCGCCGTTGCCGGGGATTAGCAACTTTGCTAATCCCTTGGATTGTTATTTTCGTTTTTCTTATTAGATCAGATTCTTATGTTATTTTGTTTCTTGTTTTAGGTACTTGTTTATGACTCGGAGTTCTAATCCGGTTCCCGAACATATTTTAGAATTTGACGACGATTTTGAGCGTGAGTTGAGACGTAAGAGGAAGAACCCGGAACCTAGTGAATCAAGTGCAAGTTCCGAGTCCGTCTCTGAATTTGAAGAAGAGGAGGAGGAAGCCACGGCAGGGATATTTGAAGAAGTCCAAGGCATGGCGGTGGACAACCGTACACTCAAGGAGCTTGCAGCTTCGGGATTGGGTAATGCCGCACCCTTGTGCATTCAATACCCCACGGCTGCCCAAGGTAAGACGGATGAGTTTGAATTAAAGTCAAGTTTGCTTCATCATATTCCTAAATACCATGGCTTGTCCATGCATGAAAATTAAGTGTGCACTCTCAATGAACATACATAAATAAGTTATCAATCAAACAGTTAAACGAATTGAATCCACAACTTATGAAACGCAATTAGAAGTATTCAAATCAAAATGCAAGCATAAACATATATTTGAATCATGATAGGAGCATATTTATGCGACTTAAATGGCTTGTTCTCGTACATTTACGTTATGTTTCTTTAGTTATTTTAGTACTTTAAGCTATTTTCGTGTGTTTGTAGGTCTAAAGGGCTAAAGGAGCAAAAAGATGCATTTTGGAGACTTTTGGAGCACTTTTGGGCTAAGGACGGATAGCTTATGCTTGAAGCCAAAGTGTTGGACGAAATTGAAGACCTAATTGGAGCCAAAGTGTTGGAACCTTGTTCTCTTTAGTTTTAGGACATTTAAACCTTTCCTAATCCCAATCATGCCATGCATAACACACATCCATTCTAACACATTGTCATTGCACATGCATTTCCTTCATTAGTTAACCCACATGCACTTATCACTTATCATCACCACATATCATATCACTTAATCACTTATCACTTATCATCACCACTTAACCACTTATCATATCATAACCACATATCATATCACTTATCACTTATCACTTAACATATCATCCACCTACTTCACCTACAACATCCACCTACTTCACCTACAACATCCACTTCACCTACAACATCCACCTCCTTCACCTACAACATCCACCTACTTCACCTATAACATCCACCTACTTCACCTACAAATGACATAGCCATATGTTCCCTCCACTACTCCTATAAATACCCTTGCATTCATTCATTCATGGACATCTCATTTCATACACAACACACCACAAACACTTCCATTCCTTCTCTTTGCCGTGAGTTCCCTTGTAATCCAAACACCATTTTTCCATTTCCCTATTAATCCAAACACCACTCCCCAAACTATTCACACCATCAAACTATCCTTAGACCTTGTGCTACAACAACGAGGAAGAGAAGAGTGCCTAAACGTTCATACAATTCAAGTTTGAGTTGTTGGAATGTTTAGGTGTTTCTTTGATTTCAATGTTTAAATTCAATTCTCTTTGTTTGTACGTATGAGGAATGGAAGAGAAGAGTGCCTAAACGTTCATACAATTCAAGTTTGAGTTGTTGGAATGTTTAGGTATTTCTTTGATTTCAAAGTTATAATAAACTAAACCCCCTTTGGCTAGGGGTGATTCGAAATATATGTTTATGCTTGCATTTTGATTTGATTAATTCTAATTGCGTTTCATAAGTTGTGGTTCAATTTGTTTAACCGTTTGATTGATAACTTATTTATGAATGTTTATTAAGAATGCGCGCTTAATTTTCATGCATCAATATGACGCTAGAATATAAGTGAGTTTCACCTAATAGTTACGAACTTATATTCACAAGTAGTGGAGGTTGCTTATAAACAATCGCGTTAAATAAATTCTTGGCATAAGTTTCATGCGTAGTCCATAGTAACGAATGCCTCGTCAACACTTAAAGTTTTCATGATGCTTAATGATCTTTGATTGTATCTTTATTGTGCTTTTCACGTAAAGGACTTTTGGAGAATGTTGTGAATTGCGTTGCGCTAACCCATCCAATTCATTAACTTAAGGGAAATTTGAAGATAATTTAAGCGGACCTAATTAACTTGGAGCATTGTCATTCATCGTTTGTTGAAGTCATAACTGGGAGTCAAATTATATGCTTATGTTCATGTGTGGATAAGGAACCCTCTAACTAGTTTTTCTTCATTCTATTCCATCAATTTCGTTTGTACAATCTGTTTTGTTTCCAAGTTTCTATTTTAGTTTAATTTCGTCCAAAACCAATCCCCCATTTATTTTAAAGTGTTAGATTAGTTAGAAATACATTTATTTTGTGTTTTTACGTTTTTTTGAGTCAAATCCAAGTGATTAACAATCCCTCCTAATCCCCGGTCCAGAACGATCCCTACTTATACATATACTACAATTTGACGAAAAGAGGGTTTAATTTGTGTGCATATAAATCTCGCATCAAATTTTGGCGCCGTTGCCGGGGATTAGAAAATTTGCTAATCCCTTGGATTGTTTTATTTTCGTTTGTTTTTATTTTATTCCAGATTCTTATGTTATTTTGTTTCTTGTTCTAGGTACTAGTTTATGACTCGGAGTTCTCATCCAATTCGTGAACGTATCCTGGAGTGATTGGGTTCTTCGTCCGGCTGCAAGACGTAAAAGAAAGCGCTACTTGGGAGGCAACCCAATGCATTTTGAAAAAAAAAAAAAAAAATAAAATAAACATGGCAGAACGATGGAGGCTTCACAAAGGTTGTTTACTTAAAGACCCACTACGTGGCAAAACTCTTGAAGCGGAAGGCATCGGGACGGAAGACATCGGGACGGAAGGCATCGGGGCTAAAGACATAGGAGCGGAAGGCATCGGAGCTGGAGGCATCGAAGATAGAGCATTCGAGGCCTCAATACTTGGCCAAACGCTGGATGATCCAGGAAAAAGGTGCCTCTGGAGGAAAGACGAAAACCTTTGACGGTCACTTTGAATCCGACCTTCAGACTCTTGCAGTTCATCAAGCTTCCTCTTCATGCCCGTCGAATAGTTGTTGGCAAGCACGTGCAAACTTCTATTCTCATGCTTAAGCAGTTTGATCTCCTGCTTAAGACTTTCCACCTCTGCCATCAATGATTCCACCTGACGGGAGCGGGCAAGCAGGCGTTGGCCCATGTTGGACACAGAACTCGCACACTGAACACTAAGTGCGAGGGACTCTTGAACGGCCAACTCATCGGACCGTCCTGACAGCAGCCTACTATCTTTTGGAGTGAGGAGGTTCCTAGCTACTATTGTAGCTGTTGTGGCGTCCTGCATCACGGAGTCTTCACCTGTGAGAGGACCGTTAGAAGATAAGAAAGAAGGGCGCCATACGTTACCATGACGCGGCGCGGCCGTATCACTGCTGAGACTCAATTCTAAGCTAAGGTTCGATGGGTTTGCCATTTTTCAAAAGTGTTCAAAGAGATGGGGTGGATGGAGTTAATTCTCAAAGGGCCGGAGTCGATTTTCAAGAATGGGAATTCTTCAGAGTGTGTTTGTTGTGGTGATCGATAGCTCTATAAGAAGCCAAGGCGACGCGTCCACCAATTCGAAAAGCCGGAATTTCCGGCGTAATTTAGGCGACGCGTTCTCGGCTTTTCAGAAGACGCGTTCAACTTTGTCAAAAGATTTCTGACAAAGCTGAAAACACGTGGAGGCCATCATCGCAACTACACATCTTTAGCCGACAAGCGCAAAGTTCGGCGACGCTTTCTCTGCTTTTCAGAAGACGTGTGCAGCTTTGTCAAAAGGAGCCGCATCTGCACTACCACGTGTCGTTCAGAAAGCGAAGGGGCGTCGTTCAGAAATCGAAGGGGCGCCTGCTCAGAAATCGAAGAGGCGTATTCAAAGATCGAAGAGGCGCCACTATTTCAAAGAGCCGGATTTGCGGGATCAAAACGTTTGTCGACAAGGGTAAAAAGTACCACCACTTGATATTATCTCTATATATGTCGACCTTCGTCTTTTATGGCAGGGCAAACCTGAAGAAAATGCCCAACTCTCCCTCACCTCTGAGGGCGCACTCCCAGCAAAGCCTTTCAAAATACTCAATTCTTTCTTCTTCCCCAAAGATGATACCAGATGCCTGGAGTACATATGACCCAGGAGGAAACGGCGGATTGAAGCATGTGCTGATTCATTCACCGCTTCTTCAAAGCAAAGGTATCTCATATCATCAAGGTCAAAAGCAAAAGTATCTCATATCATGCTCTTTCCCTGTCTTTTTCTTTGTCCTTGTTCTTACTTGCATGGCAAAGTAAAAGAAGCAATCAGCCGGCACTTGGAGTCAGTCTTCCGATCTGGAGCCAACTGCCTGGAATCTATTCCTGATTGCTTACCTAGCGTTGCTCTCGAGTAGTCATCTTCAACGGTTGTTACACTTCCAGAGAAGGGACCACTCCTGCAAAGATTGAACAAAGAAACAGATAACAGGAGGAAGCTCAGACCTTCGGGGGAAACCAAAAGAACCATCCTGCTGCCCAGTTCAAGAAGTAGCACAAAGGAAAATCAACGATGGGCAGAAAACCAGTTCAAGAGTAAGCCTGTGGAATCACAAAGATCAAAGCCTCAATGCAATCACCAAGGAGAAGAGGGAATTTACACTCCATAACCAGATTTGCGTCCCTAAACTCTTCTCTTTGTTAATTACATTCTGCCATGTTTAGTATGTTTAAATTGCTTTTTGTGTGTTTACTTATGTTTTGTGTGAATCTATGCTTAAAACATTGAGGACAATGTTTGATTTAAGTGTGGGGGGGGTAACTAATGTTGTTAATTTAAATTCGGGGGATTTTATCACCCATAACTTCAAATGTTGTTCCTTGTTGCTTTAAGGTGTTTTTAAGTTGTTTTTGAGTGTTTTAGTGTGTTTTGTTTTATAATTCGAAAATCCCATAAAAATTTGAAAAATTGTTTTGAAAAACCCAAAAAGAGTTGTTTTAAGAGTCGTTTTTGTGTGTTTGTGTCTTAGGGTACCTTCCAACACAATGATAAGGATTTGGTTTATAATTGCATGACGGTTAGAAAGAGTTATAAACATAGAGAAAAGTTTGATTTACTCTTGGTATATGCTTGGTTATGGTTATAATGTATGACTTCACATGCAATCATAAAAGAAAAAAAAATTTGTTTTTGTAACATGCTTGAAGGAAGGAACTCAAACAAACGCTACAACCCTGAGAGACTTGAGCCTATAACGTTCCTTGGAGAGTATAATCTGTGATTTCTTGTTTTCTAAAGTCGTTGCATGATCTCATTATTCTTTGCTTGGTTACTACTTAGAAGGCGTTTTATCATATAGTTCCAAATGCTAGAACTCATGCCCATTTCATTCAAAGCATGTTATTGATTTGCATAACACATATTCAAGAAGAAGTTGTGTAGTGACCACCACCATAGCCAAATAGCCTTACTTCCCATACTTCGTATATGTTGTAAGTTTTAACCCCGTTGAGCCTTGTTTAGCCTTTATTCTTTGTTTACCCACATTTTCCTCACCTAGCCTAGTTTAGGACAATCCCCACCCTTGTTCTTAAAAGATAGTGAGCATGACTTAATTGAATTCCTTTTGAGTTACATTATGAAAGAAAATAAGTGTGGGGGAGAGAATGTTTAAGTGTTGATGTT
This sequence comes from Pyrus x bretschneideri, assembly GCF_019419815.1. Lineage (NCBI taxonomy): Eukaryota > Viridiplantae > Streptophyta > Magnoliopsida > Rosales > Rosaceae > Pyrus > Pyrus x bretschneideri. The sequence goes on along the minus strand of NW_025999400.1, from coordinate 385,118 downwards.
TTGAGATTCAAAAGAAAAGAAAAAAAAAGAGAAAAGAAAGAAAGAAAGAAAAAAAGAGCTTGAAAAAAAAAAAAATGAAAGAATAAGTGATTGAAGAAAGGTTCCAAAACACCAATTCAGGGCGTAAATTGTCTAAATTCTCCCTTTTTGTTCAAAAGTTGAGTTTTCATTCAAAAGTGAATTCTAAGTTGATTCAAATGCTTTGCTCACTATTTCTTTAAAAACCTTTGTTTTCCATATCCCTTCTTTGTTATCCACATACCCCAAGCCCCGTTACAACCCTTGACTTCTATCTTGAGTGTTGTGTATTTCAATTTGTGGAGTTTGAACTTGGTATGAGCATATGGTATCACTGGTTCTCGCGTCTAAGTAGTAGCATTCCATTCATGAGATCATATCTAAACATGCTTATTAACTCCAGAAATTGCTTCCTTTGAAATACATATATGTGAGTGTTCGTTTTTATGATTACATCAATCTTCTCACATATAACTAGTTTAGGGTGTGTAGTCAGAAAATCTGTGTGAAAAACGAGAGTACATCTAGTAAGAAATTGAGGGAATTCTCTAAAGGCATGTTACTACATTTGAAATGTGTTTTAATTGCTTAATTGTGAACTAGTATGTGGTGACTATGATTAAGAATGTACTTAAGTGTAAAGATGGCTTAAATCTGTGAGAATAATGATTTTTAACTTGTCATGTGCATTGGAAGTCCCTGATACGATTGTTGGAAGGTGTAGGTTGTGTTTTGTTCTTTTTGTTTTGTTTTTCTGTTTTGCTCGAGGACTAGCAAAAGCTAAGTGTGGGGGTATTTGATAGGAGCATATTTATGCGACTTAAATGGCTTGTTCTCGTACATTTACGTTATGTTTCTTTAGTTATTTTAGTACTTTAAGCTATTTTCGTGTGTTTGTAGGTCTAAAGGGCTAAAGGAGCAAAAAGATGCATTTTGGAGACTTTTGGAGCACTTTTGGGCTAAGGACGGATAGCTTATGCTTGAAGCCAAAGTGTTTGGACGAAATTGAAGACCTAATTGGAGCCAAAGTGTTGGAACCTTGTTCTCTTTAGTTTTAGGACATTTAAACCTTTCCTAATCCCAATCATGCCATGCATAACACACATCCATTCTAACACATTGTCATTGCACATGCATTCCTTCATTAGTTAACCCACATGCACTTATCACTTATCATCACCACATATCATATCACTTAATCACTTATCACTTATCATCACCACTTAACCACTTATCATATCATAACCACATATCATATCACTTATCACTTATCACTTAACATATCATCCACCTACTTCACCTACAACATCCACCTACTTCACCTACAACATCTACTTCACCTACAACATCCACCTCCTTCACCTACAACATCCACCTACTTCACCTATAACATCCACCTACTTCACCTACAAATGACATAGCCATATGTTCCCTCCACTACTCCTATAAATACCCTTGCATTCATTCATTCATGGACATCTCATTTCATACACAACACACCACAAACACTTCCATTCCTTCTCTTTGCCGTGAGTTCCCTTGTAATCCAAACACCATTTTTCCATTTCCCTATTAATCCAAACACCACTCCCCAAACTATTCACACCATCAAACTATCCTTAGACCTTGTGCTACAACAACGAGGAAGAGAAGAGTGCCTAAACGTTCATACAATTCAAGTTTGAGTTGTTGGAATGTTTAGGTGTTTCTTTGATTTCAATGTTTAAATTCAATTCTCTTTGTTTGTACGTATGAGGAATGGAAGAGAAGAGTGCCTAAACGTTCATACAATTCAAGTTTGAGTTGTTGGAATGTTTAGGTATTTCTTTGATTTCAAAGTTATAATAAACTAAACCCCCTTTGGCTAGGGGTGATTCGAAATATATGTTTATGCTTGCATTTTGATTTGATTAATTCTAATTGCGTTTCATAAGTTGTGGTTCAATTTGTTTAACCGTTTGATTGATAACTTATTTATGAATGTTTATTAAGAATGCGCGCTTAATTTTCATGCATCAATATGACGCTAGAATATAAGTGAGTTTCACCTAATAGTTACGAACTTATATTCACAAGTAGTGGAGGTTGCTTATAAACAATCGCGTTAAATAAATTCTTGGCATAAGTTTCATGCGTAGTCCATAGTAACGAATGCCTCGTCAACACTTAAAGTTTTCATGATGCTTAATGATCTTTGATTGTATCTTTATTGTGCTTTTCACGTAAAGGACTTTTGGAGAATGTTGTGAATTGCGTTGCGCTAACCCATCCAATTCATTAACTTAAGGAAAACTTGACGGTTAATTTAAGCGGACCTAATTGACCCGGGGCGTTGAGAATTAATGATTTGTTGAAATGCAATTGGAAATCGTTTTATTATGCAAGTATAACATATGTGGAGATGAACCCCGTAGCTAACTTTCCATCCATTTGTTCTTTCTTTTCTTGTTTCTGTTTTCATGTTTAATTTAACTTGTTATTCAATTATGTTAAACATGTGAAACTAATTTCTTTTTAGTTAGAGGCGAATTTGAAGCCATGGACATATGTTGGTTATGATTTGATTTACTCCAGTTATGAATTCATGAACTTTAGATGTGGGTTACTTTTCTGTTTTGATTAAGAACTTGTTTATGTATGTGGGTTGAGGGTCGACACTTAATTTGCATGCCTAAGATTTGATGCTAGGATATAAGGGAATTTCACCTAATCGTTATGAACGTATATTCATGAGTAGTAAAAATCGCTAGTCACGATTGTGTTTAGTAAACCCTAGGCTGGATTAACATGCGTATTCCATAGTTATGAATGCCTAGTCAATGTTTATGATTTCCGTTGAACTTAATGATCTTTGTTGAATGTCTCTATCATGCGTATTCCATGTGAGAGACTTTGATTAGGAATAATTTGGTTGTAATGCGTATCCCATTCAATCCAATGAATCTAGGGAAATTTGAAGATAATTTAAGCGGACCTAATTAACTTGGAGCATTGTCATTCATCGTTTGTTGAAGTCATAACTGGGAGTCAAATTATATGCTTATGTTCATGTGTGGATAAGGAACCCTCTAACTAGTTTTTCTTCATTCTATTCCATCAATTTCGTTTGTACAATCTGTTTTGTTTCCAAGTTTCTATTTTAGTTTAATTTCGTCCAAAACCAATCCCCCATTTATTTTAAAGTGTTAGATTAGTTAGAAATACATTTATTTTGTGTTTTTACGTTTTTTTGAGTCAAATCCAAGTGATTAACAATCCCTCCTAATCCCCGGTCCAGAACGATCCCTACTTATACATATACTACAATTTGACGAAAAGAGGGTTTAATTTGTGTGCATATAAATCTCGCATCAAATCACCCCCTAACCAAGGGGGGTTTAGTTCCTCATGGTACAAAACAAAGAGAATCAAAGAAACACCTAAACATTCCAACAACTCAAACTTGAATTGTATGAACGTTTAGGCCCTCTTATCATCCATTCCTCATTCGTACAAAACAAAGAGCATTGAAATTAAACATTGAAATCAAAGAAACACCTAAACATTCCAACAACTCAAACTTGAATTGTATGAACGTTTAGGCACTCTTCTCTTCCTCTTCGTTGTGGCACAAGGTCTAAGGTGAGTTTGATGGTGTGAATGGTTTGGGGAGTGGTGTTTGGATTAATAGGGAAGGCACGGCACAAGGGTGGTTTGATGTCTACATTTCTGCAATGGATGAGTTTATGGAAGAGTGTTTGGAATGGATGAATTTCTGGCACAAAGGCCTTATTTCTGTGGTGAATGGATGTGTATGAATGAGTGTGAATGAATGAGTATTTATAGGTGAAATGGGGGGAACATGACAGCTAGGTTGCATGTGCACATGTTGGTTGAATGATTATGAGTGCATGTGGCTGAAATAGCATGTGGAATGGCTGGAAATGCAAGGAGAAGGCATGTGCACGGTTTTGGGAGAGAATGGGAGTGCAAGTGGCTGAAATGTTAGAGGAACAAGTGCATGTGGCTGCATTGTGGTGCAATGATGGAGGAACAATCTGAAAATGCAAGGTATGGCTGGAATGATTGTGTTTGTTTGAATGTGCATGTGATTAAATTAAAGGATGCAAAGTAAATAAATAATGAATGCATGTGTTGAATTATGAAGATGCATGTGCAATGAAGTGGAATGACAATCTGAAATGGGACAGGTACCCACGGCAATGATGATTTCTGGTGGTGTTTTGGGTGCATGTGGAATGAATGATTTCTTGGTGAGTGGATGCATGTGTTGATTAAAGGGGGAATGCAAAGGAAAAGCTAGAAATGCATGTGGAGTGGCTGCAAGGTGAATGAATAATGAAATGGGAAAGCATGTGCAAGGTTTTGGTGTGAATGATTGAATGTGCATGTGGCTGCAATGGAGGAGGAATTCTTCAATTTCGTCCATCCTCTTGGCTCCAAGCATATGATATCCATTCCAATCTCTAATTTGCTCCAAAAGGCTCCAAAAGGCATCCTTTTGCATACTTTGCCCTTAGAACCTGAAAACACACAAAAGAAGCATAAATGACTAAAATAACTAAAGAAACATAACGTAAATGCACGAGAACAAGCCATTTAAGTCGCATGAATATGCTCCTATCATGCACACTTAATTTTCATGCATGAATATGACGCTAGAATATAAGTGAGTTTCACCTAATAGTTACGAACTTATATTCACAAGTAGTGGAGGTCGCTTATAAACAATCGCGTTAAATGAATTCTTGGCATAAGTTTCATGCGTATTCCATAGTAACGAATGCCTCGTCAACACTTATAATTTTCATAGAGCGTAATGATTCTTGCTTGTATCTCTTCTATGCATTCATGTTGAGGACTTGTGGGGAATGTTTTGAATTGTTGTATGCGCTAACCCATCCAATTCAATAACGTTAGGAAGATTTGAAGGTTAATTAGTGCATCACGGTTAACCCGGGGTGTTGAGTTTCATGGTTTATTGAAATGCAATTGGAAATCATTTTATTATGCAAGTATAACATATATGGAGATGAACCCCTTAGCCATTCTATCATCCATTCATTCCATTCCATCAAATTCGTTTTACAAGCTGTTTAGTTTATTAACTTGTTTTGTTATTTCAATTTTCGTATAAATCTAAATCCCCCTTTACTTTAATGTCCAATTTAGTTAGAAATCAATTTAGTTTGTGCTTTTAAGTGTTTTGATTCATTTTATTTCTCAATTTCGTCCAAATTCACCAAAGTGCTCAAAACTGCCCAGAAAGTGATTTTAAGGCAGTTTTGAGTGTTTTGGGTGATGTTTGAGTCTTTTGGTTTGTTTTAATGTTTTAAGTGTTTAGTTTTACATTCTTTGAGTTAGTTTAGTGTTTTATATTGTGTTTTTACGTTCTTGAGTCAAGTTATTACTTAATTTCGTCCAAATTTGTGTTTGTGCTCAAATCTGCCCAGAAAGTGGTTTTTAGGCAGATTTGAGTGTGTTTGTGTTGTTTTGAGTCTTTTGGTTTGTCTTAGTGTTTTAAAGTTTAGTTTTGCATTCTTTGAGTCTAGTATAGTGTTTCATATTGTTATTTTACGTTTTTGAGTCAAATCCAAGTGGTTAACAATCCCTCCTAATCCCCGGTCCAGAACGATCCCTACTTATACATATACTACAATTGACAAAAAGAGGGTTTAATTTGTGTGCGTATAAATCTCGCATCAAATTTTGGCGCCGTTGCCGGGGATTAGCAACTTTGCTAATCCTTTGGATTGTTATTTTCGTTTTCTTTCTAGTTTTAGTTTTAGTTTCTGTTATGTATTTCAGTTTTTAGTTTTTGATTTGTGTTTTATTTGTTGAATTCAAGTACTAGAGAAGCACAATATGGCACTTGATAATGCTTCTCTTTTGTCACAGCTCATGGAAAGGTCCCAAATGCAAAGCATTGGTACATTTGATCTTCAATCAAGGAATAACGTGTTTTCCAATACTTACAATTCGGATTGGAGTGATCATTCAACTTCTATGTGGTGGGAACCTCAAAATGTTCAACAAGAAGGATATTGGCAGCCACCTCATATTCAATATGCCCAACCAAACTCAAGTTCGTCAATAGATTATAATCAAAAGCTTAATGAATTAATTTGTTTGGTGCAGGGCTCACAAAATCAAGTCAAGGAGGGCCAAAATCAAGACAAAAGGTTGGACCACTTGGAAATGCAAATTGGGCAGATCGCGGAGTTCGTAGGACAGTTTCGAGACCAAGGCGAACTCCCTTGTTCAACCATTGCAAATCCGAATGGAGAATTTGAAACTGCCAAGGAAATCATGTTGAGAAGTGACAAGGAGGTTGGAACGGACCCACAACCATCAAAATCAAACGAAAAGGAAGAGGAATACACCCAACCCACGGCAAGGGTGGAAACACCTTTACCGGAGGCACCTATTGCTCCTATGCCATCTAATTCAGGTATGGTTGTTCCAAATTTCATTATTTTTAACCCCGTTCCAACAAGTATCCCTATTCCTTGCAGATTCATGACTTCCAAGGAAGAAGAAGGTGAAAAAGACATCTTGGAAGCCCTTCCAAAGGTGAAAAGTAGGGAATGTCATGAATTCATCAAAGAGAACGTTCTTGAAACCACAAAACCCAAAGAAGTTGAATTTGATGACATTGGACAAGTCATAACCATCACATGCAATCTGGCCAAGTCCAATATCCCTGAAACTTTCAAAGGAGTGGTGTTTGTCATTGAGTTCTTGTCGGACAAAACAAGTAAGTCATCTTTTCCAAATTCCATTACATTTTATACTAACTTGCTGTTTTTTATGAATCAGGCACCTACACTAGAATTCAAACCAATGCCGGTTCACTTGAAGTATCACCTTCCATTCAAGGACCAATTCCATGCCGTTTGATTTGATTAAAAAAAAAAAAAAAAAAAAAAAAAAGAGAGAGAAAAGAAAAATAAAAGAATGTAACTTTCACAAAGGTTGTTTGCGTGAAGACCCATTACGTGGCAAAACTATCGGAGCGGAAGGCATCGGGACGGAAGGCATCGGAGCGGAAGGCATCGGAGCGGAAGGCATCGAGGCGGAAGGCATCGAAGATAGAGCATTCGTGGCCTCAATACTTGGCCAAACGCTGGACGACCCAGGAAAAAGGTGCCTCTGGAGGAAAGCCGAAAACCTTTGACGGTCGCTTTGAATCCGACCTTCAGACTCTTGCAGCTCATCAAGCTTCCCCTTCATGCCCGTTGAATAGTTGTTTGCAAGCACGTGCAAACTTCTATTCTCATACTTCAGCTGCTTGATCTCTTGCTTGAGACTTTCCACCTCTGCCATCAACGATTCAACCTGACGGGAGCGAGCAAGTAGGCGTTGGCCCATGTTGGACACAGAGCCTGCACACTGAACGCTGAGAGCGAGGGACTCTTGAACGGCCAACTCATCGGACCGTCCTGAAAGCAGCCTACTATCCTTAGGAGTGAGGAGGTTTCTAGCTACTATCGTTGATAGGAGCATATTTATGCGACTTAAATGGCTTGTTCTTGTACATTTACGTTATGTTTCTTTAGTTATTTTAGTACTTTAAGCTATTTTCGTGTGTTTGTAGGTCCAAAGGGCTAAAGGAGCAAAAAGATGCATTTTGGGGACTTTTGGAGCACTTTTGGGCTAAGGACGGATAGCTTATGCTTGAAGCCAAAGTGTTGGACGAAATTGAAGACCTAATTGGAGCCAAAGTGTTGGAACCTTGTTCTCTTTAGTTTTATGACATTTAAACCTTTCCTAATCCCAATCATGCCATGCATAACACACATCCATTCTAACACATTGTCATTGCACATGCATTTCCTTCATTAGTTAACCCACATGCACTTATCACTTATCATCACCACATATCATATCACTTAATCACTTATCACTTATCATCACCACTTAACCACTTATCATATCATAACCACATATCATATCACTTATCACTTATCACTTAAAATATCATCCACCTACTTCACCTACAACATCCACCTACTTCACCTACAACATCCACTTACTTCACCTACAACATCCACTTCACCTACAACATCCACCTACTTCACCTACAACATCCACCTACTTCACCTACAACATCCACTTCACCTACAACATCCACCTACTTCACCTACAAATGACATAGCCATATGTTCCCTCCACTACTCCTATAAATACCCTTGCATTCATTCATTCATGGACATCTCATTTTCATACACAACACACCACAAACACCATTTTCCCATCTCTCCCCTTATAATCCAAACACCATTTTTCCATTCCCCTTCCACTTCTCCACCACTCCTCTTCCATTCCACACTTCCATCCCCCAAACCAATTATCCCTAGACCTTATGCTACAATAAAGAGGAAGAGAAGAGAGCCTAAACGTTCATACAATTCAAGTTTGAGTTGTTGGAATGTTTAGGCGTTTCTTTGATTTCAATGTTTAATTTCAATTCTCTTTGTTTTGTATGAGGAACTAAACCCCCCTTTAGCTAGGGGTGATTCGAAATATATGTTTATGCTTGCATTTTGATTTGATTACTTCTAATTACGTTTCATAAGTTGTTGATTCAATTTGTTTAACCGTTTGATTGATAACTTATTTATGTATGTTTATTAAGAATGCGCACTTAATTTTCATGCATGAATATGACGCTAGAATATAAGTGATTTTCACCTAATCGTTATGAACTTATATTCACAAGTAGTGGAGGTTGCTTATAAACAATCGCGTTAAACGAATTCTTGGCATAAGTTTCATGTGTATTCCATAGTAACGAATGTCTCGTCAAAACTTATAATCTTCATAGAGCGTAATGATTCTTGCTTGTATCTCTATTATGCAATCATGTAGGGGACTTGTGGGGAATGTTTTGGGTTGTCGTATGCAATCATCCAATTCAATAACGTTAGGAAGATTTGAAGGTTAATTTAAGCGGATCTAATTAACTTGGAGTGTTGAGAATTAATGATTTATTGAAATGCAATTGGAAATCATTTTATTATGCAAGTGTAACATGTGTGGAGATGAACCCCTTGGCTAGCATCCATTCATCCATACTTTCATCATATTCATATTTACATTCTGTCTAGTTTATTAACTTGTTTCGTTATTTCAATTTTTGTCAAGTCCTAAACCCCCCTTTACTTTCTTGTTCTTTAATGCTTAGAATCTGTTTAGTTTATGTTTTAAAGTATTTTTGAATTCTTTGAGTCTAGTATAGTGTTTTATATTGTGTTTTTACATTTTTGAGTCAAATCCAAGTGATTAACAATCCCTCCTAATCCCCGGTCCAGAACGATCCCTACTTACACTTATACTACAAATTGACAAAAAGAGGGTTTAATTTGTGTGCGTATAAATCTCGCATCAAATTTTGGCGCCGTTGCCGGGGATTAGAAAATTTGCTAATCCCTTGGATTGTTTGTTTCTGTATTGTCTTTTAGATTTAGTTTTTATTTGTGTTTTGTTTGTTAAGAACAACATGGCACTTGATAACGCTTCTCTTTTGTCACAGCTCATGGAAAGGTCCCAAATGCAAAGAGTTGATATATCTAATCTTCAATCAAGGAATAACGTGTTTTCCAATACTTACAATTCGGATTGGAGTGATCATTCAAACTCTATGTGGTGGGAACCTCAAAATGCTCAACAAGGAGGATATTGGCAGCCACCACAACCTCATATTCAATATGCCCAACCAAACTCAAGTTCGTCAATAGATTATAATCAAAAGCTTAATGAATTAATTTGTTTGGTGCAGGGCTCACAAAATCAAGACAATGAGGCTCAACAAGAAGGATATTGGCAGCCATATGAGGAGTTCTATTCAACGCCTATGCAGCCACCACAAAGGTTGGACCACTTGGATAAGCAAATTGGGCAGATCGCGGAGTTCGTAGGACAGTTTCGAGACCAAGGCGAACTCCCTAGTTCAACCATTGCAAATCAGAAGGGAGAATTTGAAAACACCAATGCTATCATGTTGAGAAGTGACAAGGAGGTTGGAACGGACCCTCAACCATCAAAATCAAATCACAAGGAAGAGGAATACACCCAACCCACGGAAAGGGTGGAAACACCTTTACCGGAGGCACCTATTGCTCCTATGCCATCTAATACAGGTATGGTTGTTCCAAATTTCATTATTTTTAACCCCGTTCCAACAAGTATCCCTATTCCTTGCAGATTCATGACTTTCAAGGAAGAAGAAGGTGAAAAAGACATCTTGGAAGCCCTTTCAAAGGTGACAAGTAGGGAATGTCATGAATTCATCAAAGAGGACGTTCTTGAAACCACAAAATCCAAAGAAGTTAAATTTGATGACATTGGACAAGTCATAACCATCACATGCAATCTGGCCAAGTCCAATATCCCTGAAACTTTCAAAGGAGTGGTGTTTGTCATTGAGTTCTTGTCAGACAAAACAAGTAAGTCATTTTTTTCAAATTCCATTACATTTTATACTAACTTGTTGTTTTTTATGAATCAGGCACCTACATTAGAATTCAAACCAATGCCGGTTCACTTCAAGTATCACCTTCCATTCAAGGACCAATTCCATGCCGTTTGATTTTATTTATGTTAAAAAAAAAAAAAAAAAAAAAAAATAATAATAATAAAAGTGGCGAGGCTTCACAAAGGTTGTTTACTTAAAGACCCACTACGTGGCAAAACTCTTGAAGCGGAAGGCATCGAGACGGAAGGCATCGGGGCAGAAGACATAGGAGCGGAAGGCATCAGAGATAGAGGCATCGAAGATAGAGCATTCGAAGCCTCAATACTTGGCCAAACGCTGGATGATCCAGGAAAAAGGTGCCTCTGGAGGAAAGACGAAAACCTTTGACGGTCACTTTGAATCCGACCTTCAGACTCTTGCAGTTCATCAAGCTTCCTCTTCATGCCCGTCGAATAGTTGTTGGCAAGCACGTGCAAACTTCTATTCTCATGCTTAAGCAGTTTGATCTCCTGTTTAAGACTTTCCACCTCTGCCATCAATGATTCCACCTGACGGGAGCGGGCAAGCAGGCGTTGGCCCATGTTGGATACAGAACTCGCACACTGAACACTAAGTGCGAGGGACTCTTGAACGGCCAACTCATCGGACCGTCCTGACAACAGCCTACTATCTTTTGGAGTGAGGAGGTTCCTAGCTACTATTGTAGCTGTTGTGGCGTCCTGCATCACGGAGTCTTCACCTGTGAGAGGACCGTTAGAAGATAAGAAAGAAGGGCGCCATACGTTACCTTGACGCGGCGCGGCCGTATCACTGCTGAGACTCAATTCTAAGCTAAGGTTCGATGGGTTTGCCATTTTTCAAAAGTGTTCAAAGAGATGGGGTGGATGAAGTTAATTCTCAAAGGGCCGAAGTCGATTTTCAAGAATGGGAATTCTTCAGAGTGTGTTTGTTGTGGTGATCGATAGCTCTATAAGAAGCCAAGGCGACGCGTCCACCAATTCGAAAAGCCGGAATTTCCGGCGTAATTTAGGCGACGCGTTCTCTGCTTTTCAGAAGACGCGTTCAACTTTGTCAAAAGATTTCTGACAAAGCTGAAAACACGTGGAGGCCATCATCGCAACTACACATCTTTAGCCGACAAAGCGCAAAGTTCGGCGACGCTTTCTCTGCTTTTCAGAAGACGTGTGCAGCTTTGTCAAAAGGAGCCGCATCTGCACTACCACGTGTCGTTCAGAAAGCGAAGGGGCGTCGTTCAGAAATCGAAGGGGCGCCTGCTCAGAAATCGAAGAGGCGTATTCAAAGATCGAAGAGGCGCCACTATTTCAAAAAGCCGGATTTGCAGGATCAAAACGTTTGTCGACAAGGGTAAAAGGTACCACCACTTGATATTATCTCTATATATGTCGACCTTCGTCTTTTATGGCAGGGCAAACCTGAAGAAAATGCCCAACTCTCTCTCACCTCTGAGGGCGCACTCCCAGCAAAGCCTTTCGAAATACTCAATTCTTTCTTCTTCCCCAAAGATGATACCAGATGCCTGGAGTACATATGACCCAGGAGGAAACGGCGGATTGAAGCATGTGCTGATTCATTCACCGCTTCTTCAAAGCAAAGGTATCTCATATCATCAAGGTCAAAAGCAAAAATATCTCATATCATGCTCTTTCCCTGTCTTTTTCTTTGTCCTTGTTCTTACTTGCATGGCAAAGTAAAAGAAGCAATCACCCGGCACTTGGAGTCAGTCTACCGATCTGGAGCCAACTGCCTGGAATCTATTCCTGATTGCTTACCTAGCGTTGCTCTCGAGTAGTCATCTTCAACGGTTGTTACACTTCCAGAGAAGGGACCACTCCTGCAAAGATTGAACAAAGAAACAGATAATAGGAGGAAGCTCAGACCTTCGGGGGAAACCAAAAGAACCATCCTGCTGCCCAGTTCAAGAAGTAGCACAAAGGAAAATCAACGATGGGCAGAAACCAGTTCAAGAGTAAGCCTGTGGAATCACAAAGATCAAAGCCTCAATGCAATCACCAAGGAGAAGAGGGAATTTACACTCCATAACCAGATTTGCGTCCCTAAACTCTTCTCTTTGTTAATTACATTATGCCATGTTTAATATGTTTAGTTGCTTTTTGTGTGTTTACTTATGTTTTGTGTGAATCTATGCTTAAAACATTGAGGACAATGTTTGATTTAAGTGTGGGGGGGTAACTAAAGTGTTTTGATGCAAATTCGTAGGGTTTTATCCACCATAACTTCTAATGTTGTTCCTTGCTATTTTAAGGTGTTTTTAAGTTGTTTTAGAGTGTTTTAGTGTGTTTTGTTTTATAATTCGAAAATCCCATAAAAATTTGAAAAATTGTTTTGAAAAACCCAAAAAGAGTTGTTTTAAAGTTGTTTTTGTGTGTGTGTTTGTGTCTTAGGGTACCTTCCAACACAATGATAAGGATTTGGTTTATAATTGCATGACGGTTAGAAAGAGTTATAAACATAGAGAAAAGTTTGATTTACGCTTGGTATATGCTTGGTTATGGTTATAATGTATGACTTCACATGCAATCATAAAAGAAAAAAAAATTCGTTTTTGTAACATGCTTGAAGGAAGGAACTCAAACAAACGCTACAACCCTGAGAGACTTGAGCCTATAACGTTCTTTGGAGAGTATAATCTGTGATTTCTTGTTTTCTAAAGTCGTTGCATGATCTCATTATTCTTTGCTTGGTTACTACTTAGAAGGCGTTTTATCATATAGTTCCAAATGCTAGAACTCATGCCCATTTCATTCAAAGCATGTTATTGATTTGCATAACACATATTCAAGAAGAAGTTGTGTAGTGACCACCACCATAGCCAAATAGCCTTACTTCCCATACTTCGTATATGTTGTAAGTTTTAACCCCGTTGAGCCTTGTTTAGCCTTTATTCTTTGTTTACCCACATTTTCCTCACCTAGCCTAGTTTAGGACAATCCCCACCCTTGTTCTTAAAAGATAGTGAGCATGACTTAATTGAATTCCTTTTGAGTTACATTATGAAAGAAAATAAGTGTGGGGGAGAGAATGTTTAAGTGTTGATGTTTTGAGATTCAAAAGAAAAGAAAGAAAAAAGAGAAAAGAAAGAAAGAAAGAAAAAAAAAAAAGAGCTTGAAAAAAAAAAAAAATGAAAGAATAAGTGATTGAAGAAAGGTTCCAAAACACCAATTCTGGGCGTAAATTGTCTAAATCCTCCCTTTTTGTTCAAAAGTTGAGTTTTCATTCAAAAGTGAATTCTAAGTTGATTCAAATGCTTTGCTCACTATTTCTTTAAAAACCTTTGTTTTCCATATCCCTTCTTTGTTATCCACATACCCCAAGCCCCGTTACAACCCTTGACTTCTATCTTGAGTGTTGTGTATTTCAATTTGTGGAGTTTGAACTTGGTATGAGCATATGGTATCACTGGTTCTCGCGTCTAAGTAGTAGCATTCCATTCATGAGATCATATCTAAACATGCTTATTAACTCCAGAAATTGCTTCCTTTGAAATACATATATGTGAGTGTTCGTTTTTATGATTACATCAATCTTCTCACATATAACTAGTTTAGGGTGTGTAGTCAGAAAATCTGTGTGAAAAACGAGAGCATATCTTGTAAGGAATTGAGCAAATTCTCTAAGGCATGTTACTACATTCAAAATATAGTTTTAAATGCTTAATTGTGAATTAGTATGTGGTGACTATGATTAAGAATGTACTTAAGTGTCAAGATGGCTAAAATCTGTGGGAATAATGATTTTTAACTTGTCTTGTGCATTGGAAATCCGTGAGACGATTGTTGGAAGGTGTAGGTTGTGTTTTGTTCTTTTTGTTTTGTTTTTCTGTTTTGCTCGAGGACTAGCAAAAGCTAAGTGTGGGGGTATTTGATAGGAGCATATTTATGCGACTTAAATGGCTTGTTCTTGTACATTTACGTTATGTTTCTTTAGTTATTTTAGTACTTTAAGCTATTTTCGTGTGTTTGTAGGTCCAAAGGGCTAAAGGAGCAAAAAGATGCATTTTGGGGACTTTTGGAGCACTTTTGGGCTAAGGACGGATAGCTTATGCTTGAAGCCAAAGTGTTGGACGAAATTGAAGACCTAATTGGAGCCAAAGTGTTGGAACCTTGTTCTCTTTAGTTTTATGACATTTAAACCTTTCCTAATCCCAATCATGCCATGCATAACACACATCCATTCTAACACATTGTCATTGCACATGCATTTCCTTCATTAGTTAACCCACATGCACTTATCACTTATCATCACCACATATCATATCACTTAATCACTTATCACTTATCATCACCACTTAACCACTTATCATATCATAACCACATATCATATCACTTATCACTTATCACTTAAAATATCATCCACCTACTTCACCTACAACATCCACCTACTTCACCTACAACATCCACTTACTTCACCTACAACATCCACTTCACCTACAACATCCACCTACTTCACCTACAACATCCACCTACTTCACCTACAACATCCACTTCACCTACAACATCCACCTACTTCACCTACAACATCCACCTACTTCACCTACAAATGACATAGCCATATGTTCCCTCCACTACTCCTATAAATACCCTTGCATTCATTCATTCATGGACATCTCATTTTCATACACAACACACCACAAACACCATTTTCCCATCTCTCCCCTTATAATCCAAACACCATTTTTCCATTCCCCTTCCACTTCTCCACCACTCTTCTTCCATTCCACACTTCCATCCCCCAAACCAATTATCCCTAGACCTTATGCTACAATAAAGAGGAAGAGAAGAGAGCCTAAACGTTCATACAATTCAAGTTTGAGTTGTTGGAATGTTTAGGCGTTTCTTTGATTTCAATGTTTAATTTCAATTCTCTTTGTTTTGTATGAGGAACTAAACCCCCCTTTAGCTAGGGGTGATTCGAAATATATGTTTATGCTTGCATTTTGATTTGATTACTTCTAATTACGTTTCATAAGTTGTTGATTCAATTTGTTTAACCGTTTGATTGATAACTTATTTATGTATGTTTATTAAGAATGCGCACTTAATTTTCATGCATGAATATGACGCTAGAATATAAGTGATTTTCACCTAATCGTTATGAACTTATATTCACAAGTAGTGGAGGTTGCTTATAAACAATCGCGTTAAACGAATTCTTGGCATAAGTTTCATGTGTATTCCATAGTAACGAATGTCTCGTCAAAACTTATAATCTTCATAGAGCGTAATGATTCTTGCTTGTATCTCTATTATGCAATCATGTAGGGGACTTGTGGGGAATGTTTTGGGTTGTCGTATGCAATCATCCAATTCAATAACGTTAGGAAGATTTGAAGGTTAATTTAAGCGGATCTAATTAACTTGGAGTGTTGAGAATTAATGATTTATTGAAATGCAATTGGAAATCATTTTATTATGCAAGTGTAACATGTGTGGAGATGAACCCCTTGGCTAGCATCCATTCATCCATACTTTCATCATATTCATATTTACATTCTGTCTAGTTTATTAACTTGTTTCGTTATTTCAATTTTTGTCAAGTCCTAAACCCCCCTTTACTTTCTTGTTCTTTAATGCTTAGAATCTGTTTAGTTTATGTTTTAAAGTATTTTTGAATTCTTTGAGTCTAGTATAGTGTTTTATATTGTGTTTTTACATTTTTGAGTCAAATCCAAGTGATTAACAATCCCTCCTAATCCCCGGTCCAGAACGATCCCTACTTACACTTATACTACAAATTGACAAAAAGAGGGTTTAATTTGTGTGCGTATAAATCTCGCATCAATCGTAGCTGTTGTTGCATCCGTCATCATGGAGTCTTCACCTGTAAGAGGACCGTTAGAAGATAAAAAAGAAGGGCGCCATACATTACCTTGACGGGGCGCAACCGGATCGCTGCTGAGACTCAAATCTAAGCTAAGGTTCGATGAGTTAGTCATTTTTCAAAGGTGTTCAGAGAGAAGGGGTGGATGGAGTTAATTCTCAAAGGGCCGGAGTAGATTTTCAAGAATGGGAATTCTTCAGAGAGTGTATGTTGGCGGTGATTGATACCTCTATAAAAAGCCAAGGCGACGCGTCCACCGATTAAAAAAGCCGGAATTTCTGGCGTAATTTAGGCGACGCTTTCTCGGCTTTTCAGAAGACGCGTTCAACTTTGTCAAAAGATTTCTTCTTTTCAGACAACACGTGGAGGCCATCATCGCAACTACACGTCTTTAGCCGACAAGCGCAAAGTTCGGCGACGCTTTCTCTGCTTTTCAGAAAACACGTGCAGCTTTGTCAAAAGGAGCCGCATCCGCACTACTACGTGTCGTTCAGAAAGCGAAGGGGCGTCGTTCAGAAAGCGAAGGGGCGTCGTTCAGAAATCGTAGAGGCGTCTTCAGAAATCGAAGAGGCGCCACTATTTCAAAAAGCCGGATTTGCGGGATAAAAACGTTTGTCGACAAAGGTAAAAGAACAGTACCACCACTTGATATTATCTCTATATATGTCGACCTTCGTCTTTTATGGCAAGGTAAACCTGAAGAAAAATGCCCAACTCTCCCTCACCTCTGAGGGCGCACTCCCAGCAAAGCCTCTTGAAATACTCAATTTTTTCTCCCCCAAAGAAGATACCAGAAACCTGGAGTATGTGGAGACAACCACAACAAATACATGTGCTGCTTCATTCGCCGTTTCTTCAAAAGCAAAGGTATCTCATATCATCAAGGTCTAAAGCAAAAGTATCTCATATCATGCTCTTTCCCTGTCCTTTTCTTTGTCCTTGTTCTTACTCGCATGGCAAAGTGAAAGAAGCAATCAGCCGCCACTTGGAGTCAGTCTTCCGATCTGGAGCCAACTGCCTGGAATCTATTCATGATTGCTTACCTAGCGTTGCTCTCGAGTAGTCATCTTCAACGGAGCAAGGCAAGGGAAAATGATACATTGAAGCATGTGGAGACAAACATAGGCTGAGTTATCCTCCAACCCTTTTCAATACGAATTGGAAAGATTGAACAAAGAAACAGACCAAAGGGGTAAGCTCAGACCTTTGGGGAAGACCAATTGAATCCTGCTGCCCAGTTCAAGAGTAGCACAAAGGAAAATCAACGATGGGCGGAAACCAGAGTAAGAGTAAGCCTGTGGAATCACAAAGATCAAAGCCTCAATGCAATCACAAAGGAGAAGAGGGAATTTACACTCCATAACCAGATTTGCGTCCCTAAACTCTTCTCTTTGTTAATTACATTCTGCCATGTTTAGTATGTTTAAATGCTTTTTGTGTGTTTACTTATGTTTTGTGTGAATCTATGCTTAAAACATTGAGGACAATGTTTGATTTAAGTGTGGGGGGGGGGGGGGGTAACTAAGTATATTTTGATGCAAATTCGTGGGATTTTATCACCCATAACTTCAAATGTTGTTCCTTGCTGTTTTAAGGTGTTTTTAAGTTGTTTTAGAGTGTTTTAGTATGTTTTGTTTTTATAACTCCGAAAATCACATAAAAATTTGAAAAACATGTTTTAAAAAGCCTAAAAAGAGTGTTTTGAGTCGTTTTTGTGTGTTTGTGTCTTAGGGTACCTTCCAACACAATGATAAGGATTTGGTTTGTAATTGCATGACTGTTAAAAGAGTTATAAACATAGAGAAAAGTTTGATTTACTCTTGGTATATGCTTGGTTATGGTTATAATGTATGACTTCACATACAATCATAAAAGAAAAAATTCGTTTTTGTAACATGCTTGAAGGAAGGAACTCAAACAAACGCTACAACCCTGTGAGACTCGAGCCATTACCTTCTTTGGAGAGTTATTTTCTGTGATTCTTTGTTTTCTAAAGTTGTTGCATGATCTCATTATTCCTTGCTTGGTTGCTACTTAGAATGCAATTGTATCATGATAGAACTAAATGCTAGAACTTATATCCGTTTCATTCAAAGCATGACATTGAATTGCATAACATATATCAAGATGAAGTTGTGTAGTTGCCACCATAACCAAATAGCCTTACTTCCCATATTTCGTATTTGTTGTAAGTTTTAACCCCGTTGAGCCTCGTTTAGCCTTTATTCTTTGTTAACCCACATCACCCCTTACCTAGCCTAGAGTAGGACTTTCCTATACCCTTGTTCTTAAAGTATAGTGAGCATGACTTAAATGAATTCCTTTTGAGTTACATTATGCAAGAAAATGAGTGTGGGGGAGTAAAAGTTTGTTCTTACGTTTATATGTATGTTTTGAGATTCAAAAGAAAAAGAAGAAGAAAAGAAAAAAAAAAGGGAGTGAAAATAAGTAAGAATGAACTCACGAGCGTTGATGGTTGAAGAAATGGTCCAAAAAGTTGAATATGGCCCTAAGTTTTGTGTGACTTTCCCTTGGGTGTTCAAAGTTGACTTCTGCGTTCTTAAGGGAATTCTAAGTGCCTAATTCAATACTTTGCTCACTATTGCTTTAAGAATGTTTGTTTATCCTTCACCTTTCATTGTTAGCCAATACCCTAGCCCCGTTACAACCCTTTGACTTCTATCTTGAGTGTTATGTGTTTTCACAATGTGGAGTTTCGAATTGATATGAGCTTATGGTGTCACTGGTTCTCGCATCTAAGTAGTAGCATTCCATTCATGAGATCATATCTAAACATGCTTATTAACTCCAGAAATTGCTTCCTTTGAAATACATATATGTGAGTGTTCGTTTTTATGTTTACATCAATCTTCTCACATAGAACTAGTTTAGGGTGTGTAGTCAGAAAATCTGAGTGAAAATTGACTGCATATCTTGTAAGGAATTGAGCAAATTCTCTAAGGCATGTTACTACATTCAAAATATAGTTTTAAATGCTTAATTGTGAATTAGTATGTGGTGACTATGATTAAGTATGTACTTAAGTGTAAAGATAACCAAAATCTGTGGGAATAATGATTTTTAACATGTCATGTGCATTGGAAATCCCTGAGACGATTGTTGGAAGGTGTAGGTTGTGTTTTGTTCGTTTTGTTTTGTTTTTGGTTTCTTTTGTTTTGTTTTGCTCGAGGACTAGCAAAAGCTAAGTGTGGGGGAATTTGATAGGAGCATATTTAGGCGACTTACTTAGCTTGTTTTCGTGCATTTATATTGTTAATTCATAGTTGTTTTTGGCGTTTAAGCCATTTTCGTGTGTTTTTAGGTTCATGTGGCTAAGGAAGCAAAAAGATGCATTTTGGAGCATTTTGGAGCAAAATTGGACTTGGAAGGGATAACTTATACTTGGAGCAAAAGGAATGGACGAAATTGAAGAGTTGATGTCACAAGGATTCCTACTTGAAGTAGCCACACACCTTCCACATTTCAGCCACATGCACTTGTTCCTCCATCATTGCACCAACAACAACATTGCACATGCACTCCCTTTAATTAATTAACCCACATGCACCCTTTATTCTTTCATCATTCCCTCACATTCTTTAAATCAGCCAACACATGCATCCACCTTTCTCCCATCAGATTTCCAACATTGCACATGCATTCCCCTTACAATTTCAGCCATCCTAGCTGTTTTGCACATGCATTCACTTAACCTAGCTGTCATGTTCCCTCTCCCATCCATTCATCTCCCTATAAATACCATACACACTTCACACAACATTCATTCATTCTCATTCACTCTTCCATATTCCAGAAATTCGTCAAAACCTCTCCACACCCTTGCAGCAGCCACCAAAACACTTTTCTCCTCCATTGCAGCCACTCCAACCACTCCCCAAACCATTCACACCATCAAACTATCCTTAGACCTTGTGCTACAACGAAGAGGAAGATAAGAGGGCCTAAACGTTCATACAATTCAAGTTTGAGTTGTTGGAATGTTTAGGTGTTTCTTTGATTTCAATGTTTAATTTCAATACTCTTTGTTTTGTACGAATGAGGAATGGAAGAGAAGAGGGCCTAAACGTTCATACAATTCAAGTTTGAGTTGTTGGAATGTTTAGGTGTTTCTTTGATTCCAATGTTTAAATTCAACTAAACCCCCCTTGGCTAGGGGGTAATTCGAAATATATGTTTATGCTTGCATTTTGATTTGATTACTTCTAATTGCGTTTCATAAGTTGTGGATTCAATTCGTTTAACTGTTTGATTGATAACTTATTTATGTATGTTTATTGAGAGTGTACACTTAATTTTCATGCATGAATATGACGCTAGAATATAAGTGAGTTTCACCTAATAGTTACGAACTTATATTCACAAGTAGTGGAGGTTGCTTATAAACAATCGCGTTAAATGAATTCTTGGCATAAGTTTCATGCAATCCATAGTAACGAATGCCTCGTCAACACTTATAATTTTCATAGAGTGTAATGATTCTTGCTTGTATCTCTTCTATGCATTCATGTTGAGGACTTGTGGGGAATGTTTTGAATTGTTGTATGCGCTAACCCATCCAATTCAATAACGTTAGGAAGATTTGAAGGTTAATTAGTGCATCACGGTTAACCCGGGGTGTTGAGTTTCATGGTTTATTGAAATGCAATTGGAAATCATTTTATTATGCAAGTATAACATGTATGGAGATGAACCCCTTAGCCATTCTATCATCCATTCATTCCATTCCATCAAATTCGTTTTACAAGCTGTTTAGTTTATTAACTTGTTTTGTTATTTCAATTTTCGTATAAATCTAAATCCCCCTTTACTTTAATGTCCAATTTAGTTAGAAATCAATTTAGTTTGTGCTTTTAAGTGTTTTGATTCATTTTATTTCCCAATTTCGTCCAAATTCACCAAAGTGCTCAAAACTGCCCAGAAAGTGATTTTAAGGCAGTTTTGAGTGTTTTGGGTGATGTTTGAGTCTTTTGGTTTGTTTTAATGTTTTAAGTGTTTAGTTTTACATTCTTTGAGTTAGTTTAGTGTTTTATATTGTGTTTTTACGTTCTTGAGTCAAGTTATTACTTAATTTCGTCCAAATTTGTGTTTGTGCTCAAATCTGCCCAGAAAGTGGTTTTTAGGCAGATTTGAGTGTGTTTGTGTTGTTTTGAGTCTTTTGGTTTGTCTTAGTGTTTTAAAGTTTAGTTTTGCATTCTTTGAGTCTAGTATAGTGTTTCATATTGTTATTTTACGTTTTTGAGTCAAATCCAAGTGGTTAACAATCCCTCCTAATCCCCGGTCCAGAACGATCCCTACTTATACATATACTACAATTGACAAAAAGAGGGTTTAATTTGTGTGCGTATAAATCTCGCATCACCAACCTCTCTTTGGTTCAAGGCATCTGCAATCTGCCCCAATTGTGTCTCCATTTTGGTTAGGGCTGCTGAATGTTGTTGGAGAGTGCTATTTGTGGAATGTTGGAATTGCAAGGTGTTTTGGGCTAACAATTTAACTGTATCCTCAAGGGTAGTGGCAGGTTTTGATTGGAAATTTTGGATTGGATTGTTGTTCTTCCATGAAAAGTTGGGATGATCTCTCCAACTCGGGTTATATGTATTGGAATACATATCATTCCTTGGTCTTTGATTGTAAGAATTCATGAGGTTCACTTGCTCTTGAACATACTCGGGATAAGCCTCCCTAGATGGACATTGATGAGTAGGGTGGTTTGGTAAGTTGCAAATGGCACACACTTCATTTGCTTTTGGCACCATGTTGAGCACGGATTCAAGCTTCCTTTCTAGGTTAGCTACCTGCAACAAAAGCTCATGATTAGAACTTGTTTCATAGACTCCAACTTTCTTACCCCTTAAGTCTTTGTGTTGAGCATTAGACCCCAACATCTCATAAATGTTATATGACTCTTGAGCATTCTTTTTCTTCAATGCTCCACCTGCTGCATTATCAACAGTTGATTGACAAGTTTGGGTTAGTCCATCATAGAAAATTTGCATTTGTAAATGAAAAGGTAACCCATGGTGTGGACATTGGATCAAGAGGCCTTTAAAACGCTCCCAACACTCATTGAAAGGTTCTCCATCATCTTGTTTGAAGTTGAAGATTTGTCCCCTTAATGTGGCTGTCTTTTGAGTGGAAAAGAACTTCTCCAAGAACTTCTTAGCCACGGCATCCCATGTAGTGAGGGAACCTGGTGTTAGAGTCATCAACCAACTCTTGGCCTTATCTTTCAAGGTGTAAGGAAACACCCTCATCCTCAAATTTGCTTCACTTACTCCCTGCAAAGGTAAACCACTCACAACATTGTAAAACTCTTTAATATGAGCTAAAGGGTCTTCATTAGGTAAGCCATAAAATGAAGGAAACATATGGAAATGTGAAGATTTGAGGTGAATTTGGTATGATTGGTTGAGCAAAGTCCTCCAAAGCTCGAAGTTCATCTTCGTTGCCAGCCATCTCTTCTTCTCTTTCCCAATTAAATTGCTCAGATTCTTTACTTGTTGAACTAGGTGAATTCCCTTCCTCTTCCTCACGGCTAAAGGATGAACTTGATGGCACAAAATTGTCCAAAGTGTGGCCCTTCAACCGTTCAATTCTTTGGCCTAACTCAACAAGTTTATTTGACATATACTACCTGAAATAAAATACACAAGTGTGAATGAAAATCAACTAGCAAACAACAATGAAAATAAACTTAAAAACGTTTGAAAGGACTCAAGGGACTCAAAACAGATTCACAAGACTCAAAACAAGCTAAAAACTCTCAAAACTGCCTAAAAACACAAACTGGGCAGTTTTGACACTAAACTCAATTTTGGACGAAAATTAGGTTTGAGCTTGACTCAAAATGCTTCAAAACACAAGATAAGACAGATTCTAAGCCTAAAACTTAACAAAATATGGGGAGAAATTGTATTTGGACGAAATGCAATTAAATGGACAGATTATAACGAAAACAGATTGTAAAGCAAATTGATGTAAACCAATGGATAATGGAATGGCTAAGGGATTCTTTTCCACACATGAAATGTATGCAACTTAAATCAACTTCCAGTTATCAATTTAACAAGTTATGAACCTTGACACTAATCAAAATAGCAAACAAGCAAACAAGCAATTACAAGGGACTGAAATCAGTCCCCGGCAACGGCGCCATTTTTGTTGATGTATAATTCCTTCCTAATGCTAGAATATATTTAGTATAATGGCACAAGCAAGGGTGTCGAATCCGCAGGGACTAATTGGACCTATGTAACTACTTGTTTTGCAAGAACTCTAAGAAATGAATCAAACTAAACAAACTAGGCAGATTTGGAAATGAATCAAACTAGTCTAAATAGACAGATTTGTTGTTGTAACTTGAAAGCATGAGAAAATGAAGTAAACACAAATAAATGAATCAACAACTAATGTAATAGGATAGTATCAATGGAAATGAAGCTAGGGATTCGGTTTCACCATTGCTCAACTAAGTCCATGTTTGTCAAGTTAGTTTGTACTCATTCATCTACCTATTTCTTGAGTTTGTTTCACTTGGATATGATCAACCATATGATGTGTGGATTTGATCAAATGTCTCTAATCATGAACCTAATTGTGATGTGCAACTTTGGTTCATAATCAAGATTATGTAATGTACAAGAAACTTTCATAAAACCAAAGGGAATAACTCGGCAGGATGTGTGCTAAACACTCCCTTCATTCATTCACATATCTACCAAGATTATGCATGATGTGTGTTCTAATCTTGGCTACACAACTCTGTGATTAATTCAAATGATGATCAAACATTAAAATCAACACAATAAGTCACCATTAAAACAGAAAATGAAACAAGAAATAGATGGACAAACTGAGCATTCTAACTTAATTACATGGCAAACTTTGCAAGGTTACATCGAATCCCTAGAGGAAGATTAGTTACACTTCATGTTTACAAAGGTTTAACATAAAAATAAATAACATGAGTGAACATAAGATTAAGAAGGAGAAACCCTTGAAGCAAAACTGATGTTGAAGTCTGATGCGAGATTTATACGCACACAAATTAAACCCTCTTTTTATCAATTGTAGTATAAGTATAAGTAGGGATCGTTCTGGACCGGGGATTAGGAGGGATTGTTAACCACTTGGATTTGACTCAAAAACGTAAAATAACAATATGAAACACTATACTAGACTCAAAGAATGCAAAACTAAACTTTAAAACACTAAGACAAACCAAAAGACTCAAACATCACCCAAAACACTCAAAACTGCCTTAAAATCACTTTCTGGGCAGTTTTGAGCACTTTGGTGAATTTGGACGAAATTATGTAACAAAATGAATCAAAACACTTATAAACACAATATAAAACACTAAACTAACTCAAAGAATGTAAAACTAAACACTTAAAACATTAAAACAAACCAAAAGACTCAAACATCACCCAAAACACTCAAAACTGCCTTAAAATCACTTTCTGGGCAGTTTTGAGCACTTTGGTGAATTTGGACGAAATTATGTAACAAAATGAATCAAAACACTTATAAACATAAACTAAAACACTTTCTACTAAATTGGACAATAAAGTAAAGGGGGATTGAGTTTTATACGAAATTAAATAAAATGTACAGATTCGAATTAAGACAGATAGTATATATGAATGTGATGAAATGGAATGAATGGATGAATGCTAGCCAAGGGGTTCATCTCCATACATGTTATACTTGCATAATAAATGATTTCCAATTGCATTTCAATAAACCATGAATTCTCAACACCCCAAGTTAACCGTGATGCACTAATTAACCTTCAAATCTTCCTAACGTTATTGAATTGGATGATGCATGCGACAATTCAAAACATTCCCCACAAGTCCTCAACATGAATGCATAGAAGAGGTACAAGCAAGAATCATTACGCTCTATGAAAATTATTGATGCGAGATTTATACGCACACAAATTAAACCCTCTTTTTGTCAATTTGTAGTATAAGTGTAAGTAGGGATCGTTCTGGACCGGGGATTAGGAGGGATTGTTAATCACTTGGATTTGACTCAAAAATGTAAAAACACAATATAAAACACTATACTAGACCCAAAGAATTCAAAAATACTTTAAAACATAAACTAAACAGATTCTAAGCATTAAAGAACAAGAAAGTAAAGGGGGGTTTAGGACTTGACAAAAATTGAAATAACGAAACAAGTTAATAAACTAGACAGAATGTAAATATGAATATGATGAAAGTATGGATGAATGGATGCTAGCCAAGGGGTTCATCTCCACACATGTTACACTTGCATAATAAAATGATTTCCAATTGCATTTCAATAAATCATTAATTCTCAACACTCCAAGTTAATTAGATCCGCTTAAATTAACCTTCAAATCTTCCTAACGTTATTGAATTGGATGATTGCATACGACAACCCAAAACATTCCCCACAAGTCCCCTACATGATTGCATAATAGAGATACAAGCAAGAATCATTACGCTCTATGAAGATTATAAGTTTTGACGAGACATTCGTTACTATGGAATACGCATGAAACTTATGCCAAGAATTCGTTTAACGCGATTGTTTATAAGCAACCTCCACTACTTGTGAATATAAGTTCATAACGATTAGGTGAAATTCACTTATATTCTAGCGTCAAATTCATGCATGAAAATTAAGTGTGCACTCTCAATAAACATACATAAATAGGTTATCAATAAAACAGTTAAACAAATTGAATTCACAACTTATGAAACGTAATTAGAAGTAATCAAATCAAAATGCAAGCATAAACATATATTTCGAATCACCCCCTAGCTAAAGGGGGGTTTAGTTCCTCATACAAAACAAAGAGAATTGAAATTAAACATTGAAATCAAAGAAACGCCTAAACATTCCAACAACTCAAACTTGAATTGTATGAACGTTTAGGCACTCTTCTCTTCCTCGTTGTTGTAGCACAAGGTCTAAGGATAGTTTGATGGTGTGAATGGTTTGGGGAGTGGTGTTTGGATTAATAGGGAAATGGAAAAATGGTGTTTGGATTACAAGGGAAATGGAAAAATGGTGTGTTGTGTATGAAATGAGATGTCTCTGAATGAATGAATGCAAGGGTATTTATAGGAGTAGTGGAGGGAACATATGGCTATGTCATTTGTAGGTGAAGTAAGTGTGTGAGGTTGGTGAAGTAAGTGGAGGTTGTAGGTGAAGTAGGTGGATGTTGTAGGTGAAGTAGGTGGATGTTGTAGGTGAAGTAGGTGGATGTTGTAGGTGAAGTAGGTGGATGTTGTAGGTGAAGTAGGTGGATGATATGTTAAGTGATAAGTGATAAGTGATATGATATGTGGTTATGATATGATAAGTGGTTAAGTGGTGATGATAAGTGATAAGTGATTAAGTGATATGATATGTGGTGATGATAAGTGATAAGTGCATGTGGGTTAACTAATGAAGGATGTGCAATGACAATGTGTTAGAATGGATGTGTGTTATGCATGGCATGATTGGGATTAGGAAAGGTTTAAATGTCCTAAAACTAAAGAGAACAAGGTTCCAACACTTTGGCTCCAATTAGGTCTTCAATTTCGTCCAACACTTTGGCTTCAAGCATAAGCTATCCGTCCTTAGCCCAAAAGTGCTCCAAAATGCATCTTTTTGCTCCTTTAGCCCTTTGGACCTACAAACACACGAAAATAGCTTAAAGTACTAAAATAACTAAAGAAACATAACGTAAATGTACGAGAACAAGCCATTTAAGTCGCATAAATATGCTCCTATCAAATACCCCCACACTTAGCTTTTGCTAGTCCTCGAGCAAAACAGAAAAACAAAACAAAAAGAACAAAACACAACCTACACCTTCCAACAATCGTATCAGGGACTTCCAATGCACATGACAAGTTAAAAATCATTATTCTCACAGATTTGAGCCATCTTTACACTTAAGTACATTCTTAATCATAGTCACCACATACTAGTTCACAATTAAGCATTTAAAACCATGTTTTGAATGTAGTAACATGCCTTAGAGAATTCCCTCAATTTCTTACTAGATGTACTCTCGTTTTTCACACAGATTTTCTGACTACACACCCTACACTAGGTATATGTGAGAAGATTGATGTAAACATGTAGACGAACACTCACATATGTTATAATAAGGAAAGCATTTTCTGGAGTTAATAAGCATGTTTAGATATGATCTCATGAATGGAATGCTACTACTTAGACGCGAGAACCAGTGACACCATAAGCTCATACCAAGTTCAAACTCCACAATTGAAATACATAACACTCAATATAGAAGTCAAGGGTTGTAACGGGGCTTGGGGTAATTGGCTAAAAATGAAAGGTAAGGATAACAAACGTTCTTCAAGCAATAGTGAGCAAAGTATTGAATTAGGCACTTAGAATTTCCTTTAGAATGCAGAAGTCAACTTTGATCACTCAAGGGGGAATTACACAGAACTTAGGGCCATATTCATCTTTTTTTGGACCCTTTCTTCAACCATCAACGCTCGTGAGTTCATTTTCACTTATTTTCATTTTTTTTTTAAGCTCTTTTTTTCTTTCTTTCTTTCTTTTCTCTTTTTTTTTTTTTTCTTTTCTTTTTCTTTTCTTTTGAATCTCAAAACATAAACACTTAAACATTCTCTCCCCCACACTTATTTTCTTTCATAATGTAACTCAAAAGGAATTCAATTAAGTCATGCTCACTATCTTTTAAGAACAAGGGTGGGGATTGTCCTAAACAAGGCTAGGTGAGGAAAATGTGGGTAAACAAAGAATAAAGGCTAAACAAGGCTCAACGGGGTTAAAACTGATGCGAGATTTATACGCACACAAATTAAACCCTCTTTTCGTCAAATTGTAGTATATGTATAAGTAGGGATCGTTCTGGACCGGGGATTAGGAGGGATTGTTAACCACTTGGATTTTACTCAAAAACGTAAAATAACAATATGAAACACTATACTAGACTCAAAGAATTCAAAACTAAACTTTAAAACACTAAGACAAACCCAAAGACTCAAAACAACACAAACACACTCAAATCTGCCTAAAAACCACTTTCTGGGCAGATTTGAGCACAAACACAAATTTGGACGAAATTAAGTAATAACTTGACTCAAGAACGTAAAAACACAATATAAAACACTAAACTAACTTAAAGAATGTAAAACTAAACACTTAAAACATTAAAACAAACCAAAAGACTCAAACATCACCCAAAACACTCAAAACTGCCTAAAAATCACTTTCTGGGCAGTTTTGAGCACTTTGGTGAATCTGGACGAAATTGGGAAATAAAATGAATCAAAACACTTAAAAGCACAAACTAAATTGATTTCTAACTAAATTGGACATTAAAGTAAAGGGGGATTTAGATTTATACGAAAATTGAAATAACAAAACAAGTTAATAAACGAAACAGATTGTAAAACGAATTTGATGGAATGGAATGAATGGATGATAGAATGGCTAAGGGGTTCATCTCCATACGTGTTATACTTGCATAATAAAATGATTTCCAATTGCATTTCAATAAACCATGAAACTCAACACCCCGGGTTAACCGTGATGCACTAATTAACCTTCAAATCTTCCTAACGTTATTGAATTGGATGGGTTAGCGCATACAACAATTCAAAACATTCCCCACAAGTCCTCAACATGAATGCATAGAAGAGATACAAGCAAGAATCATTACGCTCTATGAAAATTATAAGTGTTGACGAGGCATTCGTTACTATGGAATACGCATGAAACTTATGCCAAGAATTCGTTTAACGCGATTGTTTATAAGCAACCTCCACTACTTGTGAATATAAGTTCATAACGATTAGGTGAAACTCACTTATATTCTAGCGTCATATTCATGCATGAAAATTAAGCTTGCAATCTCAATGAACATACATAAATAAGTTATCAATCAAACAGTTAAACGAATTGAATCCACAACTTATGAAACGCAATTAGAAGTATTCAAATCAAAATGCAAGCATAAACATATATTCGAATCACCCCCTAACCAAGGGGGGTTTAGTTCCTCATGGTACAAAACGAAGAGAATCAAAGAAACGCCTAAACATTCCAACAACTCAAACTTGAATTGTATGAACGTTTAGGCACTCTTCTCTTCCATTCCTCATTCGTACAAAACAAAGAGCATTGAAATTAAACATTGAAATCAAAGAAACACCTAAACATTCCAACAACTCAAACTTGAATTGTATGAACGTTTAGGCCCTCTTATCTTCCTCTTCGTTGTAGCACAAGGTCTAAGGGTAGTTTGATGGTGTGAATGGTTTGGGGAGTGGTTGGAGTGGCTGCAATGGAGTAGAAAAGTGTTTTGGTGGCTGCTGCAAGGGTGTGGAGAGGTTTTGACGAATTTCTGGAATATGGAAGAGTGTATGAATGAAATGTGTATGCAATGGATGCTTATTTATAGGTGAAATGGGGGGAACATGACAGCTAGGAGGGAATGTGGCTGCATGTTTGAATGATTAAAGGATGCATGTGGGTTGGAATTGCATGTGCAATGAATATGTGGCTGCATGTGCAAGGGGACAATCTGAAAATGCATGTGAAAGCATGTGTTGGCTGCAATGATGAAATGGATGGGAGTGCATGTGGCTTAATTAATTAAAGGGAGTGCATGTGCAATGTTTTAAAGGATGGAATGCATGTGAATATGATGGAAATCTGATGGGAGATGGAATGGGATGTTTTGCATGTGAATTAAAGAGTGAATGCATGTGCAATGACAGCTAGGTTGAATATGCATGTGGAATGGCTGATTTATTTGAAGATGCATGTGCAATGAAGTGGAATGACAGCTAGGTTATGATGATGA
Organism: Pyrus x bretschneideri; assembly: GCF_019419815.1. Lineage (NCBI taxonomy): Eukaryota > Viridiplantae > Streptophyta > Magnoliopsida > Rosales > Rosaceae > Pyrus > Pyrus x bretschneideri. The sequence goes on along the minus strand of NW_025999400.1, from coordinate 354,903 downwards.
ATGCATGTGGCTGATTTAATTGAATAGGAAAGCATGTGGATTTAATGGTTTAAAGGGTGAATGCATGTGGATGCATGTGTTGATGAATGGGATTAGGAAAGGTTTAAATGTCCTAAAACTAAAGGGAACAAGGTTCCAACACTTTGGTCTTCAATTAGGTCTTCAATTTCGTCCAACACTTTGGCTCCAAGCATAAGCTATCCATCCTTAGTCCAAAAGTGCTCCAAAAGTCTCCAAAATGCATCTTTTTGCTCCTTTAGCCCTTTGGACCTACAAACACACGAAAATAGCTTAAAGTACTAAAATAACTAAAGAAACATAACGTAAATGCACGAGAACAAGCCATTTAAGTCGCATGAATATGCTCCTATCAAATACCCCCACACTTATCTTTTGCTAGTCCTCGAGCAAAACAAAACAAAAGAAACCAAAAACAAAACAAAACGAACAAAACACAACCTATACCTTCCAACAATCGTCTCAGGGATTTCCAATGCACATGACAAGTTAAAAATCATTATTCCCACAGATTTTAGCCATCTTTACACTTAAGTACATTTTTAATCATAGTCACCACATACTAGTTCACAATTAAGCATTTAAAACCATGTTTTGAATGTAGTAACATGCCTTAGAGAATTCCCTCAATTCCTTACTAGATGTACTCTCGTTTTTCACACAGATTTTCTAACTTCACACCCTACACTAGTTATATGTGAGAAGATTGATGTAAACATGAAAACGAACACTCACATATATGTATCATAAAGAGAGCAATTTCTGGAGTTAATAAGCATGTTTAGGTATGATCTCATGAATGGAATGCTACTACTTAGAAGCGAGAACCAGTGACACCATAAGCTTATACCAAGTTCAAACTCCACAAATTGAAACACATAACAATCAAGATAGAAGTCAAAGGGTTGTAACGAGGCTAGGCTATTGGCTAACAATGAAAGGTGAAGGATAAGCAAACATTCTTAAAGCAATAGTGAGCAAAGTATTGAATTAGGTACTTAGAATTCCCTTTAGAACGCAGAAGTCAACTTTGAACACCCAAGGGGAAGTCACAAAACTTAGGGCCATATTCAACTTTTTGGGCCCTTTCTTCAACAATCACACTTGTGAGTCCATTCTCACTTATTTTCACTCTTTTTCTTTCTTTTCTTCTTCTTTTTCTCACATTTTTTTTTTCTTTTTCCCGTGCCTCCTTTAAGACTTAGGCACATACATACACACAAAAATCCCTTCCCCCACACTTATTTTCTGCAACATATTAATCAAAAGGAATTCATTATCCGTCATGCTTACTATGCTTCAAGAACAAGGGTACGGATGGTCCTAATCTAGGCTAGGTGAGGATGATATGGGTTAACAAAGAACATGGGCTAAACAAGGCTCAACGGGGTTAAAACTTACAACATATACGAAATATGGGAAGTAAGGCTATTTGGCTATGGTGGCAACTACACAACTTCATCTTGATATATGTTATGCAATTCAATGTCATGCTTTGAATGAAACGGATATAAGTTCTAGCATTTAGTTCTATCATGATACAATTGCATTCTAAGTAGCAACCAAGCAAGGATAATGAGATCATGCAACAACTTTGGAAAACAAAGAATCACAGAAAATAACTCTCCAAAGAAAGTAATGGCTCGAGTCTCACAGGGATGTAGCGTTATTATGAGTTTCTTCCTTCAAGCATGTTACAAAAACAAATTTTTCTTTTATGATTGCATGTGAAGTCATACATTATAACCATAACCAAGCATATACCAAGAGTAAATCAAACTTTCATCCATGTTTATAACTCTCTTTAACAGTCATGCAATTACAAACCAAATCCTTATCATTGTGTTGGAAGGTACCCTAAGACACAAACACACAAAAACGACTCAAAACACTCTTTTTAGGCTTTTCGAAACATGTTTTTCAAATTTTTATGTGATTTTCGGAGTTATAAAACAAAACATACTAAAACACTCTAAAACAACTTAAAAACACCTTAAAACAGCAAGGAACAACATTTGAAGTAATGGGTGATAAAATCCCACGAATTTGCATTAACAACATTAGTTACCCCCCCCACACTTAAATCAAACATTGTCCTCAATGTTTTAAGCATAGATTTAAACAAAGCATAAGTAAACACACAAAAAGCATTTAAACATACTAAACATGGCAGAATGTAATTAACAAAGAGAAGAGTTTAGGGACGCAAATCTGGTTATGGAGTGTAAATTCCCTCTTCTCCTTGGTAATTGCATTGAGGCTTTGATCATAGTGACTCCACAGGTTTACTCTTGAACTGGTTTCCGCCCATCATTGATTTTCCTTTGTGCTACTGTTGAACTGGGCAGCAGGATTCTTTTGGTCTCCTCCACTTGTTGATTTTCCTTTGTGCTACTGGGCTGGAGGATTCTTTTGGTCTTCCCCGAAGGTCTGAGCTTACCCCTTTGGTCTGTTTCTTTGTTCAATCTTTCCAATTCGTATTGAAAAGGGTTGGAGGATAACTCAGCCTAAGTTTGTCTCCACATGCTTCAATGTATCATTTTCACTTGCCTTACTCGCTCCCCTTTGCAGAAGTGGTCCCTTCTCTGGAAGTGTATCAACCGTTGAAGATGACTACTCGAGAGCAACGCTAGGTAAGCAACCAGGAATAGATTCCAGGCAGTTGGCTCCAGATCGAAAGACTGACTCCAAGTGCCGGCTGATTGCTTCTTTCACTTTGCCATGCGAGTAAGAACAAGGACAAAGAAAAAGACAGGGAAAGAGCATGATATGAGATACTTTTGCTTTTGACCTTGATGATATGAGATACCTTTGCTTTTGAAGAAGCGGTGAATGAATCAGCACACTTCAATCCGCCGTTTCCTCCTGGGTCATCTGTACTCCAGGCATCTGGTATCATCTTTGGGGAAGAAGAAAGAATTGAGTATTTCGAAAGGCTTTGCTGGGAGTGCGCCCTCAGAGGTGAGAGAGAGTTGGGCATGGTTCTTCAGGTTTGCCTTGCCATAAAAGACGAAGGTCGACATATATAGAGATAATATCAAATGGTGGTACTATTCTTTTACCCTTGTCGACAAATGTCTCTTCGATATCAGAACGACGCCTCTTCGATTTCTGAGCAGGCGCCCCTTCGATTTCTGAACGACGCCCCTTTGCTTTCTGAACGACACGTGGTAGTGCGGATGCGGCTCCTTTGACAAAGCTGCACGCGTTTTCTGAAAAGCAGAGAAAGCGTCGCCGAACTTTGCGCTTGTCGGCTAAAGACGTGTAGTTGCGATGATGGCCTCCACGTGTTTTCAGCTTTGTCAGAAATCTTTTGACAAAGTTGAACGCGTTTTCTGAAAAGCCGAGAAAGCGTCGCCTAAATTTCGCCGGAAATTCCGGCTTTTTGAATCGGAGGACGCGTCGCCTTGGCTTCTTATAGAGGTATCGATCACCGCCAACAAACACACTCTGAAGACTTCCCATTCTTGAAAATCGACTCCGGCCCTTTGAAATTTAACTCCATCCCTTCTCTTTGAACACTTTTGAAAAATGGCAAACTCATCGAACCTTAGCTTGGAATTGAGCCTTAGCAGTGATACGGGCGCGCCGCGTCAAGGTAACGTATGGCGCCCTTCTTTCTTATCTTCTAACGGTCTTCTTACAGGTGAAGACTCCGTGATGCAGGACGCCACAACAGCTACAATAGTAGCTAGGAACCTCCTCACTCCAAAAGATAGTAGGTTGCTGTCAGGACGGTCCGATGAGTTAGCCGTTCAAGAGTCCCTCGCACTTAGTGTTCAGTGTGCGAGTTCTGTGTCCAACATGGGCCAACGCCTGCTTGCCCGCTCCCGTCAGGTGGAATCATTGATGGCAGAAGTGGAAAGTCTTAAGCAAGAGATCCAGCAGCTTAAGTACGAGAATAGAAGTTTGCATGTGCTTGCAAACAACTATTCGACGGGCATGAAGAGGAAGCTTGATGAGCTGCAAGAGTCTGAAGGTCGGATTCACAGTGACCGTCAAAGGTTTTCGTCTTTCCTCCAGAGGCACCTTTTTCCTGGCTCATCCAGCGCTTGGCCAAGTATTGAGGCCTAGAATGCTCTAGCTCCGATGCCTCCCGCTCCGATGCCTTCCGCTCCGATGCCTTCCGCTTCGACGCCTTCCGCTTCGACGCCTCGTAGTGGGGCTTCACGTAAACAACCTTTGTGAAGCTCCACCTTTCTCCATGTTTAGTATTTTTTTTTTTTTTTTTTTTTTTTTTTTAAATGCATAAATAAAATCAAACGGCATGGAATTTGTCCTTGAATGGAGGGTGATACTTGAAGTGAACCGGCATTGGTTTGAATTCTAGTGTAGGTGCCTGATTCATAAAAAACAGTAAGTATAAAATGTAATGGAATTTGGAAAAGATAACTTACTTGTTTTGTCCGACAAGAACTCAATGACAAACACCACTCCTTTGAAAGTTTCAAGGATATTGGACTTGGCCAGATTGCATGTGATGGTTTCAAGAACGTCCTCTTTGATGAATTCATGACATTCTCTACTTTTCACCTTTGGAAGGGCTTCCGAGGTGTCTTTTTCACTTTCTTCTTCCTTGGAATTCATGAACCTGCAAGGAATAGGAATATTAGTTGGAACGGGGTTAGAACTAATTGGAACAACCTTACTTGAATTAGATGGCGTAGGAGCAATAGGTGCCTCCGGCAAAGGTGTTTCCACTCTTGCCGTGGGTTGGGTGTATTCCTCTTCCTTGTGATTTGATTTTGATGGTTGAGGGTCCGTTCCAACCTCCTCGTCACTGCTCAATATGATTTCCTTGGCAAGTTCAAATTCTCCCTTCGGATTTGCAATGGTTGAACTAGGGAGTTCGCCTTGGTCTTGAAACTGTCCTACGAACTCCGCGATCTGCCCTATTTGCTCTTCCAAGTGGTCCAACCTTTTGTCTTGATTTTGGCCCTCCTTGACTTGATTTTGTGATCCCTGCACCAAACAAATTAATTCATTAAGCTTTTGATTATAATCTATTGACGAACTTGAGTTTGGTTGGGCATATTGAATATGAGGTGGCTGCCAATATCCTTCTTGTTGAACATGTTGAGGTTCCCACCACATAGAAGTTGAATGATCACTCCAATCCGAATTGTAAGTATTGGAAAACACGTTATTCCTTGATTGAAGATCAAATATATCAACGCGTTGCAATTGGGACCTTTCCATGAGCTGTGACAAAAGAGAAGCATTGTCAAGTGCCATGTTGTTCTTTTCTAGTATTTGAATTCAACAAACAAACCACAAATCAAAAACAAAAACTAAAATACATAACAGAAACGAACAATCCAAGAGATTAGCAAATTTGCTAATCCCCGGCAACGGCGCCAAAATTTGATGCGTGATTTATACGCACACAAATTAAACCCTCTTTTCGTCAAATTGTAGTATATGTATAAGTAGGGATCGTTCTGGACCGGGGATTAGGAGGGATTGTTAACCACTTGGATTTTACTCAAAAACGTAAAATAACAATATGAAACACTATACTAGACTCAAAGAATTCAAAACTAAACTTTAAAACACTAAGACAAACCCAAAGACTCAAAACAACACAAACACACTCAAATCTGCCTAAAAACCACTTTCTGGGCAGATTTGAGCACAAACACAAATTTGGACGAAATTAAGTAATAACTTGACTCAAGAACGTAAAAACACAATATAAAACACTAAACTAACTTAAAGAATGTAAAACTAAACACTTAAAACATTAAAACAAACCAAAAGACTCAAACATCACCCAAAACACTCAAAACTGCCTAAAAATCACTTTCTGGGCAGTTTTGAGCACTTTGGTGAATCTGGACGAAATTGGGAAATAAAATGAATCAAAACACTTAAAAGCACAAACTAAATTGATTTCTAACTAAATTGGACATTAAAGTAAAGGGGGATTTAGATTTATACGAAAATTGAAATAACAAAACAAGTTAATAAACGAAACAGATTGTAAAACGAATTTGATGGAATGGAATGAATGGATGATAGAATGGCTAAGGGGTTCATCTCCATACGTGTTATACTTGCATAATAAAATGATTTCCAATTGCATTTCAATAAACCATGAAACTCAACACCCCGGGTTAACCGTGATGCACTAATTAACCTTCAAATCTTCCTAACGTTATTGAATTGGATGGGTTAGCGCATACAACAATTCAAAACATTCCCCACAAGTCCTCAACATGAATGCATAGAAGAGATACAAGCAAGAATCATTACGCTCTATGAAAATTATAAGTGTTGACGAGGCATTCGTTACTATGGAATACGCATGAAACTTATGCCAAGAATTCGTTTAACGCGATTGTTTATAAGCAACCTCCACTACTTGTGAATATAAGTTCATAACGATTAGGTGAAACTCACTTATATTCTAGCGTCATATTCATGCATGAAAATTAAGCTTGCAATCTCAATGAACATACATAAATAAGTTATCAATCAAACAGTTAAACGAATTGAATCCACAACTTATGAAACGCAATTAGAAGTATTCAAATCAAAATGCAAGCATAAACATATATTCGAATCACCCCCTAACCAAGGGGGGTTTAGTTCCTCATGGTACAAAACGAAGAGAATCAAAGAAACGCCTAAACATTCCAACAACTCAAACTTGAATTGTATGAACGTTTAGGCACTCTTCTCTTCCATTCCTCATTCGTACAAAACAAAGAGCATTGAAATTAAACATTGAAATCAAAGAAACACCTAAACATTCCAACAACTCAAACTTGAATTGTATGAACGTTTAGGCCCTCTTATCTTCCTCTTCGTTGTAGCACAAGGTCTAAGGGTAGTTTGATGGTGTGAATGGTTTGGGGAGTGGTTGGAGTGGCTGCAATGGAGTAGAAAAGTGTTTTGGTGGCTGCTGCAAGGGTGTGGAGAGGTTTTGACGAATTTCTGGAATATGGAAGAGTGTATGAATGAAATGTGTATGCAATGGATGCTTATTTATAGGTGAAATGGGGGGAACATGACAGCTAGGAGGGAATGTGGCTGCATGTTTGAATGATTAAAGGATGCATGTGGGTTGGAATTGCATGTGCAATGAATATGTGGCTGCATGTGCAAGGGGACAATCTGAAAATGCATGTGAAAGCATGTGTTGGCTGCAATGATGAAATGGATGGGAGTGCATGTGGCTTAATTAATTAAAGGGAGTGCATGTGCAATGTTTTAAAGGATGGAATGCATGTGAATATGATGGAAATCTGATGGGAGATGGAATGGGATGTTTTGCATGTGAATTAAAGAGTGAATGCATGTGCAATGACAGCTAGGTTGAATATGCATGTGGAATGGCTGATTTATTTGAAGATGCATGTGCAATGAAGTGGAATGACAGCTAGGTTATGATGATGAATGCATGTGGCTGATTTAATTGAATAGGAAAGCATGTGGATTTAATGGTTTAAAGGGTGAATGCATGTGGATGCATGTGTTGATGAATGGGATTAGGAAAGGTTTAAATGTCCTAAAACTAAAGGGAACAAGGTTCCAACACTTTGGTCTTCAATTAGGTCTTCAATTTCGTCCAACACTTTGGCTCCAAGCATAAGCTATCCATCCTTAGTCCAAAAGTGCTCCAAAAGTCTCCAAAATGCATCTTTTTGCTCCTTTAGCCCTTTGGACCTACAAACACACGAAAATAGCTTAAAGTACTAAAATAACTAAAGAAACATAACGTAAATGCACGAGAACAAGCCATTTAAGTCGCATGAATATGCTCCTATCAAAAACTTACAACATATACGAAGTATGGAAAGTAAGGCTATTTGGCTATGGTGGTGGTCACTACACAACTTCTTCTTGAATATGTGTTATGCAAATCAATAACATGCTTTGAATGAAATGGGCATGAGTTCTAGCATTTGGAACTATATGATAAAACGCCTTCTAAGTAGTAACCAAGCAAAGAATAATGAGATCATGCAACGACTTTAGAAAACAAGAAATCACAGATTATACTCTCCAAAGAACGTTATAGGCTCAAGTCTCTCAGGGTTGTAGCGTTTGTTTGAGTTCCTTCCTTCAAGCATGTTACAAAAACGAATTTTTTTTTCTTTTATGATTGCATGTGAAGTCATACATTATAACCATAACCAAGCATATACCAAGAGTAAATCAAACTTTTCTCTATGTTTATAACTCTTTCTAACCGTCATGCAATTATAAACCAAATCCTTATCATTGTGTTGGAAGGTACCCTAAGACACAAACACACACACAAAAACAACTTTAAAACAACTCTTTTTGGGTTTTTCAAAACAATTTTTCAAATTTTTATGGGATTTTCGAATTATAAAACAAAACACACTAAAACACTCTAAAACAACTTAAAAACACCTTAAAATAGCAAGGAACAACATTAGAAGTTATGGTGGATAAAACCCTACGAATTTGCATCAAAACACTTTAGTTACCCCCCCACACTTAAATCAAACATTGTCCTCAATGTTTTAAGCATAGATTCACACAAAACATAAGTAAACACACAAAAAACATTTAAACATACTAAACATGGCAGAATGTAATTAACAAAGAGAAGAGTTTAGGGACGCAAATCTGGTTATGGAGTGTAAATTCCCTCTTCTCCTTGGTGATTGCATTGAGGCTTTGATCTTTGTGATTCCACAGGCTTACTCTTGAACTGGTTTCTGCCCATCGTTGATTTTCCTTTGTGCTACTTCTTGAACTGGGCAGCAGGATGGTTCTTTTGGTTTCCCCCGAAGGTCTGAGCTTCCTCCTGTTATCTGTTTCTTTGTTCAATCTTTGCAGGAGTGGTCCCTTCTCTGGAAGTGTAACAACCGTTGAAGATGACTACTCGAGAGCAACGCTAGGTAAGCAATCAGGAATAGATTCCAGGCAGTTGGCTCCAGATCGGAAGACTGACTCCAAGTGCCGGCTGATTGCTTCTTTTACTTTGCCATGCAAGTAAGAACAAGGACAAAGAAAAAGACAAGGAAAGAGCATGATATGAGATACTTTTGCTTTTGACCTTGATGATATGAGATACCTTTGCTTTGAAGAAGCGGTGAATGAATCAGCACATGCTTCAATCCGCCGTTTCTTCCTGGGTCATATGTACTCCAGGCATCTGGTATCATCTTTGGGGAAGAAGAAAGAATTTAGTATTTTGAAAGGCTTTGCTGGGAGTGCGCCCTCAGAGGTGAGGGAGAGTTGGGCATTTTCTTCAGGTTTGCCCTGCCATAAAAGACGAAGGTCGACATATATAGAGATAATATCAAGTGGTGGTACCTTTTACCCTTGTCGACAAACGTTTTGATCCCGCAAATCCGGCTTTTTGAAATAGTGGTGCCTCTTCGATCTTTGAATACGCCTCTTCGATTTCTGAGCAGGCGCCCCTTCGATTTCTGAACGACGCCCCTTCGCTTTCTGAACGACACGTGGTAGTGCAGATGCGGCTCCTTTTGACAAAGCTGCACACGTCTTCTGAAAAGCAGAGAAAGCGTCGCCGAACTTTGCGCTTTGTCGGCTAAAGATGTGTAGTTGCGATGATGGCCTCCACGTGTTTTCAGCTTTGTCAGAAATCTTTTGACAAAGTTGAACGCGTCTTCTGAAAAGCAGAGAACGCGTCGCCTAAATTACGCCGGAAATTCCGGCTTTTCGAATTGGTGGACGCGTCGCCTTGGCTTCTTATAGAGCTATCGATCACCACAAAAAAACACACTCTGAAGAATTCCCATTCTTGAAAATCGACTCCGGCCCTTTGAGAATTAACTCCATCCACCCCATCTCTTTGAACACTTTTGAAAAATGGCAAACCCATCGAACCTTAGCTTAGAATTGAGTCTCAGCAGTGATACGGCCGCGCCGCGTCAAGGTAATGTATGGCGCCCTTCTTTCTTATCTTCTAACGGTCCTCTCACAGGTGAAGACTCCGTGATGCAGGACGCCACAACAGCTACAATAGTAGCTGGGAACCTCCTCACTCCAAAAGATAGTAGGCTGCTGTCAGGACGGTCCGATGAGTTGGCCGTTCAAGAGTCCCTCGCACTTAGTGTTCAGTGTGCGAGTTCTGTGTCCAACATGGGCCAACGCCTGCTTGCCCGCTCCCGTCAGGTGGAATCATTGATGGCAGAGGTGGAAAGTCTTAAACAGGAGATCAAACTGCTTAAGCATGAGAATAGAAGTTTGCACGTGCTTGCCAACAACTATTCGACGGGCATGAAGAGGAAGCTTGATGAACTGCAAGAGTCTGAAGGTCGGATTCAAAGTGACCGTCAAAGGTTTTCGTCTTTCCTCCAGAGGCACGTTTTTCCTGGATCATCCAGCGTTTGGCCAAGTATTGAGGCCTCGAATGCTCTATCTTCGATGCCTCTATCTCCGATGCCTTCCGCTCCTATGTCTTCTGCCCCGATGCCTTCCGTCTCGATGCCTTCCGCTTCAAGAGTTTTGCCACGTAGTGGGTCTTTAAGTAAACAACCTTTGTGAAGCCTCGCCACTTTTATTATTATTATTATTATTATTATTATTATTATTATTTTTTTAACATAAATAAAATCAAACGGCATGAAATTGGTCCTTGAATGGAAGGTGATACTTGAAGTGAACCGGCATTGGTTTGAATTCTAATGTAGGTGCCTGATTCATAAAAAACAACAAGTTAGTATAAAATGTAATGGAATTTGAAAAAAATGACTTACTTGTTTTGTCTGACAAGAACTCAATGACAAACACCACTCCTTTGAAAGTTTCAGGGATATTGGACTTGGCCAGATTGCATGTGATGGTTATGACTTGTCCAATGTCATCAAATTCAACTTCTTTGGGCATTGTTGTCTCAAGTATATCCCCTTTGATGAATTCATGAAATTCCCTACTTTGCACCTTTGGAAGGTCTTCCAAGATGTCTTTTTCACTTTCTTCTTCCTTGGAATTCATGAACCTGCAAGGAATAGGGATATTAGGTGGAATGGGGTTAGAACTAATTGGAACAACCTTACTTGAATTAGATGGCGTAGGAGCAATAAGTGCTTCCGGCAAAGGTGCTTCAAATCCTCCCTTCGGATTTACAATGGTTGAACTAGGGAGTTTGCCTTGGTCGCAAAATTGTCCTACGAACTCCGCTATCTGCCCAATTTGCTTTTCCAAGTGATCCAACCTTTTGTCTTCTTGTCGAGCCTCATTGTCTTGATTTTGTGAGCCCTGCACCAAACAAATTAATTCGTTAAGCTTTTGATTATAATCTATTGACGAACTTAAATTAGGTTGGGCATATTGAATATGAGGTTGTGGTGGCTGCCAATATCCTCCTTGTTGAGCATTTTGAGGTTCCCACCACATAGAGTTTGAATGATCACTCCAATCCGAATTGTAAGTATTGGAAAACACGTTATTCCTTGATTGAAGATTAGATATATCAACTCTTTGCATTTGGGACCTTTCCATGAGCTGTGACAAAAGAGAAGCGTTATCAAGTGCCATGTTGTTCTTAACAAACAAAACACAAATAAAAACTAAATCTAAAAGACAATACAGAAACAAACAATCCAAGGGATTAGCAAATTTTCTAATCCCCGGCAACGGCGCCAAAATTTGATGCGAGATTTATACGCACACAAATTAAACCCTCTTTTTGTCAATTTGTAGTATAAGTGTAAGTAGGGATCGTTCTGGACCGGGGATTAGGAGGGATTGTTAATCACTTGGATTTGACTCAAAAATGTAAAAACACAATATAAAACACTATACTAGACTCAAAGAATTCAAAAATACTTTAAAACATAAACTAAACAGATTCTAAGCATTAAAGAACAAGAAAGTAAAGGGGGGTTTAGGACTTGACAAAAATTGAAATAACGAAACAAGTTAATAAACTAGACAGAATGTAAATATGAATATGATGAAAGTATGGATGAATGGATGCTAGCCAAGGGGTTCATCTCCACACATGTTACACTTGCATAATAAAATGATTTCCAATTGCATTTCAATAAATCATTAATTCTCAACACTCCAAGTTAATTAGATCCGCTTAAATTAACCTTCAAATCTTCCTAACGTTATTGAATTGGATGATTGCATACGACAACCCAAAACATTCCCCACAAGTCCCCTACATGATTGCATAATAGAGATACAAGCAAGAATCATTACGCTCTATGAAGATTATAAGTTTTGACGAGACATTCGTTACTATGGAATACGCATGAAACTTATGCCAAGAATTCGTTTAACGCGATTGTTTATAAGCAACCTCCACTACTTGTGAATATAAGTTCATAACGATTAGGTGAAATTCACTTATATTCTAGCGTCAAATTCATGCATGAAAATTAAGTGTGCACTCTCAATAAACATACATAAATAGGTTATCAATAAAACAGTTAAACAAATTGAATTCACAACTTATGAAACGTAATTAGAAGTAATCAAATCAAAATGCAAGCATAAACATATATTTCGAATCACCCCCTAGCTAAAGGGGGGTTTAGTTCCTCATACAAAACAAAGAGAATTGAAATTAAACATTGAAATCAAAGAAACGCCTAAACATTCCAACAACTCAAACTTGAATTGTATGAACGTTTAGGCACTCTTCTCTTCCTCGTTGTTGTAGCACAAGGTCTAAGGATAGTTTGATGGTGTGAATGGTTTGGGGAGTGGTGTTTGGATTAATAGGGAAATGGAAAAATGGTGTTTGGATTACAAGGGAAATGGAAAAATGGTGTGTTGTGTATGAAATGAGATGTCTCTGAATGAATGAATGCAAGGGTATTTATAGGAGTAGTGGAGGGAACATATGGCTATGTCATTTGTAGGTGAAGTAAGTGTGTGAGGTTGGTGAAGTAAGTGGAGGTTGTAGGTGAAGTAGGTGGATGTTGTAGGTGAAGTAGGTGGATGTTGTAGGTGAAGTAGGTGGATGTTGTAGGTGAAGTAGGTGGATGATATGTTAAGTGATAAGTGATAAGTGATATGATATGTGGTTATGATATGATAAGTGGTTAAGTGGTGATGATAAGTGATAAGTGATTAAGTGATATGATATGTGGTGATGATAAGTGATAAGTGCATGTGGGTTAACTAATGAAGGATGTGCAATGACAATGTGTTAGAATGGATGTGTGTTATGCATGGCATGATTGGGATTAGGAAAGGTTTAAATGTCCTAAAACTAAAGAGAACAAGGTTCCAACACTTTGGCTCCAATTAGGTCTTCAATTTCGTCCAACACTTTGGCTTCAAGCATAAGCTATCCGTCCTTAGCCCAAAAGTGCTCCAAAATGCATCTTTTTGCTCCTTTAGCCCTTTGGACCTACAAACACACGAAAATAGCTTAAAGTACTAAAATAACTAAAGAAACATAACGTAAATGTACGAGAACAAGCCATTTAAGTCGCATAAATATGCTCCTATCAATTATAAGTGTTGACGAGGCATTTGTTACTATGAATGCATGAAACTCTTGCCAAGAATTCGTTTAACGCGATTGTTTATAAGCAACCTCCACTACTTATGAATATAAGTTCGTAACTATTAGGTGAAACTCACTTATATTCTAGCGTCATATTCATGCATGAAAATTAAGCGTGCACTCTCAATAAACATACATAAATAAGTTATCAATAAAACGGTTAAACAAATTGAATCACAACTTATGAAACGCAATTAGAAGTAATCAAATCAAAATGCAAGCATAAACATATATTCGAATCACCCCCCAACCAAGGGGGAGTTTAGTTCCTCATGGTACAAAACAAAGAGAATCAAAGAAACACCTAAACATTCCAACAACTCAAACTTGAATTGTATGAACGTTTAGGCCCTCTTATCATCCATTCCTCATTCGTACAAAACAAAGAGCATTGAAATTAAACATTGAAATCAAAGAAACACCTAAACATTCCAACAACTCAAACTTGAATTGTATGAACGTTTAGGCACTCTTCTCTTCCTCTTCGTTGTAGCACAAGGTCTAAGGATAGTTTGATGGTGTAAATGGTTTGGGGAGTGGTGGAGGAATGGAAGGATGGTGTTTGGATTTGTAGGGAAGACTCACGGCACAAAGGGGGTGGTTTGATGGTCTACATTTCTGCAATGGATGAGTTTATGGAAGAGTGTTTGGAATGGGTGAATTTCTGGCACAAAGGCCTTATTTCTGTGGTGAATGGATTGTGTATGAATGAGAATGAATGAATGAGTATTTATAGGTGAAATGGGGGGAACATGACAGCTAGGAACTTGGTGGAAATCTGAAATGGTGATGGGAGATGCATGTGGCTGTTTGTGCATGTGTTTAAAGGGTGGAAATGCATGTGCTTTGACAGAAATGAAAGGGAATGCACGGTTTTGGTTGATTTCTGGTGGTTGTGAGGTGGAAATCTAGGTGGAAATGCATGTGGACTAAAGCTATGTGAATGATTAAGGTGAATGTGCATGAGTGCATGTGAAATCTGCCAAGATGCATGTGTTATGAAGTGGATTTTCTGCAAATGCAAGGTGAATGTGCATGTGATTAAATTAAAAGATGGAATGCATGTGAATGACAGCTAGATATGTTGATGAATGCATGTGACTTGTTTGTGGTGAGTGAATGCATGTGCAAAGCTTTTTGGGAGAAAGGTGGATGAATGCACATGTGACTTAGGTTGTGAAATCTGATGGAATGATGAAGTGGCTGAAATGATGAAAGAATGAGGGTATGCATGGCACAAGGGAAGTGTTGGGTGATGGATGCATGTGGGTTAATTAATTAAGTGTATGATATGATAAGTGATTGATAAGATAAGTGAATGATATGATAAGTGGTTGATAAGATAAGTGGTGAATGATATGTGATAAGTGATAAGTGATAAGTGATAGGTGATGATGATAAGTGGTTATGATAAGTGATAAGTGGTGATGATAAGTAATGGAAGCATGTGAGGGAATGAATAATGAATGCATGTGATAAGGGAATTGGAAAGGTTTAAATGTCCTAAAACTTAAAGGGAACAAGGTTCCAACACTTTGGTCTTCAATTTCGTCCAACATTTTGGCGCCAAGCATAAGCTATCCATCCTTAGCCCAAAAGTGCTCCAAAAGTCTCCAAAATGCATCTTTTTGCTCCTTTAGCCCTTTGGACCTACAAACACACGAAAATAGCTTAAAGGACTAAAATAACTAAAGAAACATAACGTAAATGCACGAGAACAAGCCATTTAAGTCGCATGAATATGCTCCTATCAAAGTCCTTGAAGAGTTCCTTGGTGTTGCTTCTCCAAATGTGGTGCGGATGAAGGTAGAATGGCTTGGTTGAATGGTTTCTGCCCTTGGGACAGAAAATGGACAGAGAATGGAGTGAAATGGGAGAGGTTATGGGTGTGTAAATGGACTGAATGAAGAGGAAAACTTGCGGAACCTTTCTTATGTCCAATGAGACTTGTTTTATAAAAAAGAATGTGTCTCCAACAATCAGATTGGATCTTGCATTTGTTTAACTCAGATGGCTGAGCATAAATCAGATGGAATGAAGGGTTTCTGAGGTAGTGGATGCATGGCATGGACAAGGTCTGCAAGCATGTGGTTTGTTTAATCAAAATGCATGTGCCCTTGCTGCAACAAGTGAGTGGAACCTGCAAAGGTGAATTGGAGCACCAGAAAATGTTTATACAAATCTGGAAATGGGAAAAACACACGGCATGGACAAAGGGATGGGTTGGATTTCTGAAATGATGGCTGCAAGGAGTTACTTGTTTAATCACAATGCATGTGAATTTCTGTAAAGATGAAGTGTAGAAATGTAATGGAGTGCACGGAATGGATGTTTGTGTTTGTTGGTGTCAAAATGGCTGAAATGAATTAAGTGATGGAAATGGGATTGTGAGGAATCTGATTTGGTGCTAGAATTGCATCAAATGATGGGATGATATGGGAACACACGGCCAAGGTTGTGACATGCATGTGAATGCATGTTTTGATGTTGGAACCACATAGGTGACTTCCATGTTTTTGCTTTGTTTAGAATCACCCAATATGGCCGAATTGCATCTCTTAACACTTCACATCTTTTCTGGAATGTTTTTACTTCATTTGCCTTCCCATTGATCCAAGTTCACCCTTGGCTGCACACTAACACCAAATAATGTAAAATGCAACTAGTTTAATCCAAAACAATCACAAAGTCACCAAATAAGGAAGATATAAATGCATGCAAAATGTGACTTATCATCCACTCTAGAATTTAAACTATTACCGGATCATTTCAAGTATCACCGCCCATTCAAAGATCAATTTCATGCCGTGCAATAAAAAAAAAAAATAATAATAATAATAATAATAAAGCAGATGTAGCCTTCACAGAGGTTGATTACGTGAAGACCCACTACGTGGCAAAACTCTCGGGGCGGAAGGCATCGAAGTGGGAGGCATCGAAGATAGAGCATTCGAGGCCTCAATACTTGGCCAAACGCTGGAAGACCCAGGAAAAAGGTGCCTCTGGAGGAAAGCCGAAAACCTCTGACAGTCGCTTTGAATCCGACCTTCAGACTCTTGCAGCTCATCAAGCTTCCTCTTCATGCCCGTCGAATAGTTGTTTGCAAGCACGTGCAAACTTCTATTCTCATACTTCAGCTGCTTGATCTCTTGCTTGAGACTTTCCACCTCTGCCATCAACGATTCAACCTGACGGGAGCGAGCAAGTAGGCGTTGGCCCATGTTGGACACAGAGCCTGCACACTGAACGCTGAAAGCGAAGGGGCGTCGTTCAGAAATCGAAGGGGCGTCGTTCAGAAATCGAAGAGGCGCCACTATTTCAAAAAGCCGGATTTGCGGGATCAAAACGTTTGTCGACAAGGGTAAAAGAACAATACCACCACTTGATATTATCTCTATATATGTCGACCTTCGTCTTTTATGGCAAGGCAAACCTGAAGAAAATGCCCAAGTCTCCCTCACCTCTGAGGGCGCACTCCCAGCAAAGCCTTTCGAAATACTCAAATTCTTCTTCTTCCCCAAAGATGATACCAGATGCCTGGAGTACAGATGACCCAGGAGGAAACGCTAGATTGAAGTGTGCTGATTCATTCACCGCTTCTTCAAAAGCAAAGGTATCTCATATCATCAAGGTCAAAAGCAAAAGTATCTCATATCATGCTCTTTCCCTGTCTTTTTCTTTGTCCTTGTTCTTACTCGCATGGCAAAGTAAAAGAAGCAATCAGCCGGCACTTGGAGTCAGTCTTCCGATCTGGAGCCAACTGCCTGGAATCTATTCCTGATTGCTTACCTAGCGTTGCTCTCGAGTAGTCATCTTCAACGGTTGATACACTTCCAGAGAAGGGACCACTCCTGCAAAGATTGAACAAAGAAACAGATAACAGGAGGAAGCTCAGACCTTCGGGGGAGACCCTAAAGGGAATCCTGCTGCCCAGTTCAAGAGTAGCACAAAGGAAAATCAACGATGGGCGGAAACCAGTTCAAGAGTAAGCCTGTGGAATCATCAAGATCAACCTATGCAATCACTAAGGAGAAGAGGGAATTTACACTCCATAACCAGATTTGCGTCCCTAAACTCTGATAGGAGCATATTTATGCGACTTAAATGGCTTGTTCTCGTACATTTACGTTATGTTTCTTTAGTTATTTTAGTACTTTAAGCTATTTTCGTGTGTTTGTAGGTCCAAAGGGCTAAAGGAGCAAAAAGATGCATTTTGGAGACTTTTGGAGCACTTTTGGGCTAAAGACGGATAGCTTATGCTTGAAGCCAAAGTGTTGGACGAAATTGAAGACCTAATTGGAGCCAAAGTGTTGGAACCTTGTTCTCTTTAGTTTTAGGACATTTAAACCTTTCCTAATCCCAATCATGCCATGCATAACACACATCCATTCTAACACATTGTCATTGCACATGCATTTCCTTCATTAGTTAACCCACATGCACTTATCACTTATCATCACCACATATCATACCACTTAACCACTTATCATATCATAACCACATATCATATCACTTATCACTTATCACTTAACACAACATCCACCCACTTCACCTACAACATCCACCCACTTCACCTACAACATCCACCTACTTCACCTACAACATCCACCTACTTCACCTACAACATCCACTTCACCTACAACATCCACCTACTTCACCTACAACATCCACCTACTTCACCTACAAATGACATAGCCATATGTTCCCTCCACTACTCCTATAAATACCCTTGCATTCATTCATTCATGGACATCTCATTTCATACACAACACACCATTTTTCCATTTCCCTTGTAATCCAAACACCATTTTTCCATTTCCCTATTAATACAAACACCACTCCCCAAACCATTCACACCATCAAACTATCCTTAGACCTTGTGCTACAACAACGAGGAAGAGAAGAGTGCCTAAACGTTCATACAATTCAAGTTTGAGTTGTTGGAATGTTTAGGTGTTTCTTTGATTTCAATGTTTAAATTCAATTCTCTTTGTTTGTACGTATGAGGAATGGAAGAGAAGAGTGCCTAAACGTTCATACAATTCAAGTTTGAGTTGTTGGAATGTTTAGGTATTTCTTTGATTTCAAAGTTATAATAAACTAAACCCCCTTTAGCTAGGGGGTGATTCGAAATATATGTTTATGCTTGCATTTTGATTTGATTACTTCTAATTGCATTTCATAAGTTGTTGATTCAATTTGTCTAACCGTTTGATTGATAACTTATTTATGTATGTTTATTAAGAATGCGCGCTTAATTTTCATGCATGAATATGACGCTAGAATATAAGTGATTTTCACCTAATCGTTATGAACTTATATTCACAAGTAGTGGAGGTTGCTTATAAACAATCGCGTTAAATGAATTCTTGGCACGAGTTTCATGCTCATCATAGTAACGAATGCCTCGTCAACACTTATAGTTTTCATAATGCTTAATGATCTTTGATTGTATCTTTATTGTGCTGTTCACGTAAAGGACTTTTGGAGAATGTTGTGAATTGCGTTGCGCTAACCCATCCAATTCATTAACTTAAGGAAAACTTGACGGTTAATTTAAGCGGACCTAATTAACCCGGGGTGATGAGTTTCATAATTTATTGAAATGTAATTGGAAATCTTTTTATTATGCAAGTGTAACATATGTGGAGATGACCCCCTTAGCTAGCATTCATCCATTCTATTTCATCAATTTCATATTTACATTCTGTTTTAATTTGTTCATTTAATTTAATTTCGTATAAACTTAAATCCCCCTTTACTTTAATGTCAATTTAGTTAGAAATCATTTTAGTTTGTGTTTTTAAAAGCATTTTGAGTCTTTGGTTTGTCTTAGTGTTTTAAAGTTTAGTTTTACATTCTTTGAGTCTAGTTTAGAGTTTATTATTACGTTTTTACGTTTTTGAGTCAAATCCAAGTGATTAACAATCCCTCCTAATCCCCGGTCCAGAACGATCCCTACTTATACTTATACTACAATTGTCAAAAAGAGGGTTTAATTTGTGTGCGTATAAATCACGCATCAAACTCTTCTCTTTGTTAGTTACATTCTGCTATGTTTAGTATGTTTAAGTGCTTTTTGTGTGTTTACTTATGTTTTGTGTGAATCTATGCTTAAAACATTGAGGACAATGTTTGATTTAAGTGTGGGGGGGGTAACTAAGTATATTTAATGCAAATTCGTGGGATTTTATCACCCATTACTTCAAATGTTGTTCCTTGCTGTTTTAAGGTGTTTTTAAGTTGTTTTAGAGTGTTTTTAGTATGTTTTGTTTTATAACTTCGAAAATCACATAAAAATTTGAAAAACATGTTTTGAAAAGCCTAAAAAGAGTGTTTTGAGTCGTTTTTGTGTGTTTGTGTCTTAGGGTACCTTCCAACACAATGATAAGGATTTGGTTTGTAATTACATGACGGTTAAAAGGAGTTATAAACATAGAGAAAAGTTTGATTTACTCTTGGTATATGCTTGGTTATGGTTATAATGTATGACTTCACATGCAATCATAAAAGAAAAATTCGTTTTTGTAACATGCTTGAAGGAAGGAACTCAAACAAACGCTACAACCCTGTGAGACTCGAGCCATTACTTTCTTTGGAGAGTTATTTTCTGTGATTCTTTGTTTTCTAAAGTTGTTGCATGATCTCATTATTCCTTGCTTGGTTGCTACTTAGAATGCAATTGTATCATGATAGAACTAAATGCTAGAACTTATATCCGTTTCATTCAAAGCATGACATTGAATTGCATAACATATATCAAGATGAAGTTGTGTAATTACCACCATAGCCAAATAGCCTTATTTCCCATATTTCGTATATGTTGTAAGTTTTAACCCCGTTGAGCTTTGTTTAGCCTTTATTCATTGTTAACCCACATTATCCTCACCTAGCCTAGTTTAGGACAATCCACACCCTTGTTCTTAAAAGATAGTGAGCATGACTTAATTGAATTCCTTTTGAGTTACATTTTGCAAGAAAATGAGTGTGGGGGAGGGAAAGTTTGTTCTGACGTTTATATGTATGTTTTGAGAGTCAAAAGAAAAGAAAAAAAAATTGTGAAAAACATATGAGAAAAAAAAAAACAGAAAAGAAAAGAAAGAAAGAAAGAAAAAAAAAAAAAGAGCTTGTTATCCCTTTTTGATCAAAAGTTGAGTTTTCATTCAAAAGTGAATTCTAAGATGATTCAAATACTTTGCTCACTATTGCTTTAAGAATGTTTGTTTATCCTTCACCTTTCATTGTTAGCCAATACCCTAGCCCCGTTACACCCCTTTGACTTCTATCTTGATCGTTATGTGTTCAATAATGTGGAGTTTGGAATTGATATGAGCTTATGGAATCAATGGTTCTTGCATCTAAGTAGTAGCATTCCATTCATGAGATCATATATATACATGTTAATAATTCCAGAAAATGCTTTCCTTGTTATAACATATGTGAGTGTTCGTCTACATGTTTACATCAATCTTCTCACATATACCTAGTGTAGGGAGTGTAGTCAGAAAATCTGTGTGAAAAACGAGATCTAGTGAGGAATTGAGCAAATTCTCTAAGGCATGTTACTACATTCAAAACATGTGTTTTAATTGATGAAATGCGAACTAGTATGTGGTGACTATGAGTAAGAATGTACTTAAGTGTAAAGATGGCTAAAATCTGTGGGAATGTCATGTGCATTGGAAATCCCTGAGACGATTGTTGGAAGGTTTAGGTTGTGTTTTACTTGTTTAGTGTCGTTTTGTTTGTTTTGTTTATCTGTTTTGCTCGAGGACGAGCAAAAGCTAAGTGTGGGGGAATTTGATAGGAGCATATTTAGGCGACTTACTTAGCTTGTTTTCGTGCATTTATATTGTTAATTCATAGTTGTTTTAGTAGTTTAAGCCATTTTCGTGTGTTTTTAGGTTCATATGGCTAAGGAAGCAAAAAGATGCATTTTGGAGCATTTTGGAGCAAAATTGGACTTGGAATGGATAGCTTATGTTTGGAGCAAAAGGAATGGACGAAATTGAAGGATTCCTAATCCATTGCAGCCACATGCACATTCAATCATTCACACCAAAACCTTGCACATGCTTTCCCATTTCATTATTCATTCACTTTGCAGCCACCATTCACTCTTTAATCCACATGCATTCATCATCATTCACCACACCTTGCAGCCACATGCATTCCCTTTTTATATTTCCAACCCACATGCAGTTCCCCCTTTATCATTTCAGCACATGCACTTCCCACTTCATCATTTCAGCCACCAAACATCCACATGCATTCATCCTAGCTGTTTTGCACATGCATTCACTTAACCTAGCTGTCATGTTCCCTCTCCCATCCAAACCTAGCTGTCATGTTCCCTCTCCCATCCATTCATCTCCCTATAAAAACCATACACACCTCAATTCATTCCTCAATTCATTCTCATTCACTCTTCCATATTCCAGAAATTCGTCAAAACCTCTCCACACCCTTGCAGCAGCCACCAAAACACTTTTCTCCTCCATTGCAGCCACTCCAACCACTCCCCAAACCATTCACACCATCAAACTATCCTTAGACCTTGTGCTACAACGAAGAGGAAGATAAGAGGGCCTAAACGTTCATACAATTCAAGTTTGAGTTGTTGGAATGTTTAGGTGTTTCTTTGATTTCAATGTTTAATTTCAATACTCTTTGTTTTGTACGAATGAGGAATGGAAGAGAAGAGGGCCTAAACGTTCATACAATTCAAGTTTGAGTTGTTGGAATGTTTAGGTGTTTCTTTGATTCCAATGTTTAAATTCAACTAAACCCCCCTTGGCTAGGGGGGAATTCGAAATATATGTTTATGCTTGCATTTTGATTTGATTACTTCTAATTGCGTTTCATAAGTTGTGGATTCAATTCGTTTAACTGTTTGATTGATAACTTATTTATGTATGTTTATTGAGAGTGCACACTTAATTTTCATGCATGAATATGAAGCTAGAATATAAGTGAGTTTCACCTAATAGTTACGAACTTATATTCACAAGTAGTGGAGGTTGCTTATAAACAATCGCGTTAAACGAATTCTTGGCATAAGTTTCATGCGTATTCCATAGTAACGAATGCCTCGTCAACACTTATAATTTTCATAGAGCGTAATGATTCTTGCTTGTATCTCTATTATGCAATCATGTAGGGGACTTGTGGGGAATGTTTTGGGTTGTCGTATGCAATCATCCAATTCAATAACGTTAGGAAGATTTGAAAGTTAATTTAAGCGGATCTAATTAACTTGGAGCATTGAGAATTCATGGTTTATTGAAATGCAATTGGAAATCATTTTATTATGCAAGTGTAACATGTGTGGAGATGAACCCCTTAGCTATTCTATCATCCATTCATTCCATTTCATCAATTTCATATTTACATTCTGTCTAGTTTATTAACTTGTTTCATTATTTCAATTTTCGTCAAATCCTAAATCCCCCTTTACTTTAATGTCCAATTTAGTTAGAAAGTGTATTAGTTTGTGTTTATAAGTGTTTTGATTCAATTTGTTTCACAAATTCGTCCAAATTCACCAAAGTGCTCAAAACTGCCCAGAAAGTGTTTTTAAGGCAGTTTTGAGTGTTTTGGGTGATGTTTGAGTCTTTTGGTTTGTTTTAGTGTTTCAAGCATTTAGTTTCGCATTCTTTGAGTCTAGTTTAGTGTTTTAAACTTTATTTTACGTTTTTGAGTCAGTTTCCAAGTGATTTGCAATCCCTCCTAATCCCCGGTTAAGAACGATCCCTACTTACATACTTACTACAATTGTCAAAAACAGGGTTTAATTTGTGTGCGTAAAATTCCCGCATCAGTATGTAAGTAGGGATCGTTCAAAACCGGGGATTAGGAGGGATTGCTAAACTCTTGAAAACTGACCTAAGAACTCCAAAACAAAGTTAAAAACACTAATTTGGACTCAAAGAATGCAAAACCAAAGTTAAAACACTAAAACAAAACAAAAACTCAAAACAGCAACTAGAAGACTCAAAACTGCCTAAAAACCACTTTCTGGGCAGTTTTGAGCACCTACACTAATTTGGACGAAATTGGTTGAAAACTTGACTCAAAACACTTAAAAACATGAACCAAAACAATATCTAACTAAATTGAGACTTCAAAGTAAAGGGGGATTTGATTTGGACGAAATTAAAGTTGAGAAAACAGATTGCAAAGTAAAACTGATTTTGAAACGTTTTTGGGGTTTTTAATGGATGATGAACTAGTTAGGGGTTCTTTCTCCACACATGACAAGTATGCAAATGACTCGATTTCCAGTTATTCCTTCATAGAATTATGATTGACAATGCCCCAAATTAACCGTGACATCACTAGTTAATTCTCAAGTTTTCCTTGTGTTATTGAATTGGATGACATCATACGACAACCCAAAGCATTCTTCAAAAGTTCCTTACATGACATCATAATAAAGATACAATCAAAGATCATTACGTTCAATGAAAACTATAAGCATTGACAAAGCACTTGTGACGATGACAACATGACACATGCTAGGAATTGAACTTAACGCGATTGTGACTAGCAACCTTCACTACTTGTGAATTGATAGGAGCATATTTATGCGCCTTAGTTAGCTAGTTCTTATGTATTTTTGTTATGTTTTCTTAGTTAAAGTAGTCTTTTAAGCTACTTTCATGTGTTTTCAGGTTTAAAGGACATATTACATGAAATGATGCAATTTGGAGCTTTTGGAGCAAAACTGAGCTGGAATGTGGTGTATGCAAATGGAGCACGAGGAATGGACGAGGTTGAAGGTCGAAGGAGCTTAAGAAATGAAGAAATGAAAGTGAAGAGCAAAGAAGTCAGAATTGGCAACCAAAGTTTCTAATTTTGGAAGTTTCTATTCTTGGAGGTTTCCATTGTCGTGAGTTTCTATTCTTGGCTTTGGGCTTTTAGATGACCTAAACCCTAACTCCTTGTGGACCCTAAGCCCATGCCGCACCTAAACCCTAATCCTAGCCCACTTAATCAGCCGCACCCTAGGGCCTAATCATTTAATTTCTGCCAAGTTAAACCCTAATCCATCTACCCTAAGCCCATGCCGCACCTAATGTTCTAGAAACCCTATTTTCTGGTGGATTTCCAACCCTTGCCGCACCCAAACCCTAGCCCATTTGTCTAACCTGATTTCTTTAGGGTTTGGCTGCCTATATATATATGTTTTACCACCTTGCCGCAAGGAGAACCCTCACCACAACTCAGAAATTCGTCAAAATATATTCAGCCCCCTTGCCGCAGCCTTCCACCACCAATCTGCCATATTTTCACACTTTGCCGCAACCCCCATGTCCCCTAAACACTACCATATCATTCCTTACCCACTCATCCATCTAAATAACCCCTAGAACCTGTCCTAGTTCTTGTGCCGCAGACAAGAGGAGGAGAAAAAGCTTGGGACGTTCATGCCATTCTATTGAGGATTGTTGGAACGTTTTAGGTGTTGTCTTTCTGTTGAATCCCATGTTTAATTTTGATATTCTTTGTGTTGTGAGTATGAGGAACTAAACCCCCTTGGTTAGGGGGGAATTCGAAACCATGTACATGCTTGCAATATGATTTGATTACATTCAGTTGTTATTTCATAAGTTGTGGATTCAATTCGTTCATCTATTTGATTGATAACTTATTTGTGTATGTTGATTGAGAGTGCACGCTTAGTTTTCATGCATGAATATGATGCTAGATTATGAGGGAGTTTCACCTAATAGTTACAATCTTATAATCACAAGTAGTGAAGGTCGCTTGAAAACGATCGCGTTGAATGAATTCTTAGCATAAGTTTCATGCAATTCATAGTAACGAATGCTTCGTCAATGCTTATGTTTTTCATAGAACTTAATGATTCTTGCTTGTATCTCTATTATGCAATTCATGTAGGGAACTTGTAGGGAATGTTTTAGGTTGTTGTATGCAATCATCCAACTTAATAACTTGTGGAAAAACTGAGGGTTAATTAGTGCAATTCACGGTTAATCTGGGGTGTTGAGTATTTATAATTTATTGGAAGAACAACTGAAAATCGTTTTGTTTGCAAGTGTGACATGTGTGGAGAAGAACCTCCTAACTAGCCTTTTATCCAACCTTTTTATCCAAAAACATTCTACAATCTGTTTAGTTTAAAGTTTCTGTCTTATGTTGAATTTTCGTCCAAAACAAATCCCCCTTTAATTTGAAGTCTTAGATTAGTTAGAAAGTGTTTTGATTTGTGTTTCTAAGAATTTAGATTCAAGTTTTCACCCAATTTCGTCCAAATTAGTGTAGGTGCTCAAAACTGCCCAGAAAGTGGTTTTTAGGCAGTTTTGAGTCTTCTAGTTGCTGTTTTGGGTTTTAGGTTTGTTTAAGTGTTTTAACTTTTAGTTTTGCATTCTTTGAGTCGAGTTTAGTGTTTTAAACTTTGTTTTTGAGTTTTTAAGTCAGTTACCAAGTGTTTAGCAATCCCTCCTAATCCCCGGTCTAGAACGATCCCTACTTGCATCTTTACTACAATTGTCACAAGAGGGTTTTAATTTGTGTGCTTAATTATTTCGCATCAAATTTTTGGCGCCGTTGCCGGGGATTAGCAACTTTGCTAATCCCTTGGATTGTTATTTTCGTTTTTCTTATTAGATCAGATTCTTATGTTATTTTGTTTCTTGTTTTAGGTACTTGTTTATGACTCGGAGTTCTAATCCGGTTCCCGAACATATTTTAGAATTTGACGACGATTTTGAGCGTGAGTTGAGACGTAAGAGGAAGAACCCGGAACCTAGTGAATCAAGTGCAAGTTCCGAGTCCGTCTCTGAATTTGAAGAAGAGGAGGAGGAAGCCACGGCAGGGATATTTGAAGAAGTCCAAGGCATGGCGGTGGACAACCGTACACTCAAGGAGCTTGCAGCTTCGGGATTGGGTAATGCCGCACCCTTGTGCATTCAATACCCCACGGCTGCCCAAGGTAAGACGGATGAGTTTGAATTAAAGTCAAGTTTGCTTCATCATATTCCTAAATACCATGGCTTGTCCATGGAAGATCCTAACAAACATTTGAAAGAATTTGAAGTAGTTTGCTCTAGTATGACTCCCGTCACTGTTGACGGAAATATCTTGAAGATGAAGGCTTTTCCATTCTCTTTGATGGATAAAGCCAAAGATTGGTTATATGAGTTAGCTCCCGGCACTGTCACTTCTTGGGAGAGTATGAAGAGAGCATATTTGGAGAAGTTCTTTCCAACTTCTCGCATCATCCTCCTACGCAAAAAGATAAGCGGAATCCAGCAAGAAGAAGGTGAGTCTTTTCCTACGTATTATGAACGATTTAAATCACTTGTTGCTTCTTGTCCACAGCATCAGATGAAGGAGGAGTTGCTCTTGCAATATTTCTACGAGGGTCTCCTACCTCTAGAACGTCAAATGCTTGATGCTTCGGCGGGGGGAGCATTGGTGGACAAGACGCCCAGGGATGCCAAGGTCTTGATCGCTAATCGAGCATTGAACGCTCAACAATACGAAGGCGTTGGACAGAGGAGTACCCCACGGCAACACCAAGTCAATGAGGTAAGTGCCATAACCGAACTTCAAAATCAAATGGCTAACCTTACTACGTTGATTTCTCAGGTGGTGGAAGGTCCAAAAGTTAAAACCGTAGCTTCTTGTGGCGTATGCTCTATGCAAGGACACCCTACGGACAAGTGCCCACAATTAATCGAGAATGGAGGGTGGGAGACACTCAATGCCGTGGGATATGGCAACCAATACCAATCACGTGGTGATCCGTTCTCTAATACTTACAATCCCGGTTGGCGTGATCATCCGAATTTCAAATGGCGAGACCCCCAACAAGGTCAACAACAAAGCGGATTTAGGCAACAACCCCCGGGTTTCTATCAAAAACCATTGGCACCACCACAAGCCCAAGCACAACTTGCCCAAAGCAATGTAGGTAATTCAAGTGATAATGATAAGATTTTTCAATTACTTACTACTTTGACGCAGGAAGTCCAAACTCAAAACAAAGAGAGGCAAATCCAAGACAAGAGGGTGGACAACTTGGAGAAGCAAGTGGGACAGATTGCCGAGTTCATGGGGCAATTTCGTGAGCAAGGAAGGTTGCCTAGCTCAACGGTGGTCAATCCGAAAGGTGGATTCGAATCTGCAAAAGCTATGCATTTGCGAAGTGGAAAGCAAGTCGGATCTGACCTCAAACCATCCAAATCACGTTCCAACGAGGAGGACGAGTTGAGAATTGAAGAGGAGGAGCAAAGGCCACTCACGGCCAAGGTGGAACCAAATGTGCCGCAAGTTCCAAGTGATCCTAAACCGTCCAATTCACCCCATAAAGGTAAAAACGTGTCAAGTTCAGTTCCTACTAATGCTTTTCCTTTGAATGTTCCTTTTCCTAGTAGATTTAAGCAAACAAAAAAAGAGGAAGCGGAAAAGGACATTCTCGAGACGTTTCGCAAAGTTCAAGTCAACATACCTTTGTTAGATGCAATCAAGCAAGTTCCGAGGTATGCTAAGTTCTTGAAGGAGTTGTGTACCACTAGGAAGAGGATGTCGACTATGGAAGTGGTAAAGGTAGGTGAAAATGTGTCCGCCATCTTGCAACGCAAACTACCTCCCAAATGCAAGGATCCAGGTAGCTTTACCATTCCTTGTGTCATTGGGAATACTAGATTTGAATCTGCCATGCTTGATTTAGGTGCTTCTATAAATGTTATGCCATATTCCATTTATGCATCTATGAACTTAGGAGCATTGAAAAATGATGGGGTAATAATACAATTGGCCGATAGATCTAACGCCTATCCAAAGGGAGTTTTGGAAGATGTTCTTGTGCAGGTTAATCATTTGGTCTTCCCGGCGGATTTCTATGTCCTCGAAATGGATGAATCGGACCATGCTCCTTTGCTGCCCATTCTACTTGGAAGGCCATTCATGAAGATGGCCCGGACGAAGATTGACGTGTATAGTGGAACTTTGTCCATGGAATTCGATGGGGAAGTTGTTAATTTTAATCTTTCTGATTCCATTAAATACCCTAGTGAGGACCATTCATGCTTTTCTATTGATATAATTGACTCTTTGGTGCAGGGATATCTCGACGATTTGAATGACGATGCGCTTGAAAAAGTCATTACACGAGGCATGGAACTCAAAACAAAGGAGGAAGAGTGCATGCATGCCCACGGCATACAAGAGTCATCCCATGCCGTGCCCCCTAGTGAGGAATTACTTGAAGTTGTGGCTGCCCTTGAGTCCTCACCTAAGCTTGATGGTAAGTATATTAACCGTGAGTCCATTCCCATTTCGACTAACAAATTGCTTCCATCTATAGTTCAGGCACCTACCCTTGATCTCAAACCATTACCGGGTCATTTGAAGTACATTTTCTTGGGAGAAAAGGAGACATTACCGGCCATCATTTCTTCATCACTCACGGCACAAGAAGAGGAGAAACTAGTGCGTGTTTTGAAGGAATTCAAATCTGCCCTAGGTTGGACATTGGCCGATATCAAAGGTATTAGTCCCACCACATGCATGCATCATATATTTCTTGAGGAGGGGGCCAAACCAACTAGAGAGGCTCAACGCCGTCTTAACCCTCCGATGATGGAAGTTGTGAAGAAGGAGATAATCAAGCTGTTAGATTGTGGAGTTATCTATCCTATCTCGGATAGTAAGTGGGTTTCGCCTATCCAATGCGTGTGATAGGAGCATATTCATGCGACTTAAATAGCTTGTTCTCGTGCATTTACGTTATGTTTCTTTAGTTATTTTAGTACTTTAAGCTATTTTCGTGTGTTTGTAGGTCCAAAGGGCTAAAGGAGCAAAAAGATGCATTTTGGAGACTTTTGGAGCACTTTTGGGCTAAGGACGGATAGCTTATGCTTGAAGCCAAAGTGTTGGACGAAATTGAAGACCTAATTAAAGACCAAAGTGTTGGAACCTTGTTCCCTTTAGTTTTAGGACATTTAAACCTTTCCTTTATCCTTAGCCGTGCATAACATTCCAACATTCCACACTATCACTTATCACACACCACATATCACTTATCACATATCACTTACCACTTATCATTCACCACATATCATTCACCACTTATCATATCATACATTCATTTATCACTTATCATAATCATTCACTTATCACTTATCACTCATAATCATCTACACATTTAAACACATGTACTTCACCTACAACATCCACCCACTTCACCTACAACATCCACCTACTTCACCTACAACATCCACCCACTTCACCTACAACATCCACCTACTTCACCTACAACATCCACCTACTTCACCTACAACCTCCACTTACTTCACCAACCTCACACACTTACTTCACCTACAAATGACATAGCCATATGTTCCCTCCACTACTCCTATAAATACCCTTGCATTCATTCATTCAAAACCATCTCCATCTCATTTCATACAAAACACACCACAAACACATCCCTTTCTCTCTTAGCCGTGAGTCTCCCTTACAATCCAAACACCATCCTTCCATCTCCACAACTCCTCTTCCATTCCTCCACCACTCCCCAAACCATTCACACCATCAAACTATCCCTAGACCTTGTGCTACAACGAAGAGGAAGATAAGAGGGCCTAAACGTTCATACAATTCAAGTTTGAGTTGTTGGAATGTTTAGGTGTTTCTTTGATTTCAATGTTTAATTTCAATACTCTTTGTTTTGTACGAATGAGGAATGGAAGAGAAGAGTGCCTAAACGTTCATACAATTCAAGTTTGAGTTGTTGGAATGTTTAGGTGTTTCTTTGATTCTCTTTATTTTGTACGTATGAGGTACTAAACCCCCCTTGGCTAGGGGGTGATTCGAAATAAATGTTTATGCTTGCATTTTGATTTGATTACTTCTAATTATGTTTCATAAGTTGTGGATTGATAGGAGCATATTTATGCGACTTAAATGGCTTGTTCTCGTACATTTACGTTATGTTTCTTTAGTTATTTTAGTACTTTAAGCTATTTTCGTGTGTTTGTAGGTCCAAAGGGCTAAAGGAGCAAAAAGATGCATTTTGGAGACTTTTGGAGCACTTTTGGGCTAAGGACGGATAGCTTATGCTTGAAGCCAAAGTGTTGGACGAAATTGAAGACCTAATTGGAGCCAAAGTGTTGGAACCTTGTTCTCTTTAGTTTTAGGACATTTAAACCTTTCCTAATCCCAATCATGCCATGCATAACACACATCCATTCTAACACATTGTCATTGCACATGCATTTCCTTCATTAGTTAACCCACATGCACTTATCACTTATCATCACCACATATCATATCACTTAATCACTTATCACTTATCATCACCACATATCATATCACTTATCACTTATCACTTAACATATCATCCACCTACTTCACCTACAACATCCACCTACTTCACCTACAACATCCACCTACTTCACCTACAACATCCACTTCACCTACAACATCCACCTACTTCACCTACAACATCCACCTACTTCACCTACAACATCCACTTCACCTACAACATCCACCTACTTCACCTACAACATCCACCTACTTCACCTACAAATGACATAGCCATATGTTCCCTCCACTACTCCTATAAATACCCTTGCATTCATTCATTCATGGACATCTCATTTCATACACAACACATTACAAACACATTCTCCCTTCCCTAGCCGTGAGCTTCCCATCTCTCCCCTTATAATCCAAACACCATTTTTCCATTTCCCTATTAATCCAAACACCACTCCCCAAACCATTCACACCATCAAACTATCCTTAGACCTTGTGCTACAACAACGAGGAAGAGAAGAGTGCCTAAACGTTCATACAATTCAAGTTTGAGTTGTTGGAATGTTTAGGTGTTTCTTTGATTTCAATGTTTAAATTCAATTCTCTTTGTTTGTACGTATGAGGAATGGAAGAGAAGAGTGCCTAAACGTTCATACAATTCAAGTTTGAGTTGTTGGAATGTTTAGGTATTTCTTTGATTTCAAAGTTATAATAAACTAAACCCCCTTTAGCTAGGGGGTGATTCGAAATATATGTTTATGCTTGCATTTTGATTTGATTAATTCTAATTGCGTTTCATAAGTTGTGGTTCAATTTGTTTAACCGTTTGATTGATAACTTATTTATGAATGTTTATTAAGAATGTGCGCTTAATTTTCATGCATCAATATGACGCTAGAATATAAGTGAGTTTCACCTAATAGTTACGAACTTATATTCACAAGTAGTGGAGGTTGCTTATAAACAATCGCGTTAAATAAATTCTTGGCATAAGTTTCATGCATAGTCCATAGTAACGAATGCCTCGTCAACACTTAAAGTTTTCATGATGCTTAATGATCTTTGATTGTATCTTTATTGTGCTTTTCACGTAAAGGACTTTTGGAGAATGTTGTGAATTGCGTTGCGCTAACCCATCCAATTCATTAACTTAAGGAAAACTTGACGGTTAATTTAAGCGGACCTAATTGACCCGGGGCGTTGAGAATTAATGATTTGTTGAAATGCAATTGGAAATCGTTTTATTATGCAAGTATAACATATGTGGAGATGAACCCCGTAGCTAACTTTCCATATATTTGTTCTTTCTTTTCTTGTTTCTGTTTTCATGTTTAATTTAACTTGTTATTCAATTATGTTAAACATGTGAAACTAATTTCTTTTTAGTTAGAGGCGAATTTGAAGCCATGGACATATGTTGGTTATCATTTGATTTACTCCAGTTTCATGTGTGGATAAGGAACCCTCTAACTAGTTTTTCTTCATTCTATTCCATCAATTTCGTTTGTACAATCTGTTTTGTTTCCAAGTTTCTATTTTAGTTTAATTTCGTCCAAAACCAATCCCCCATTTATTTTAAAGTGTTAGATTAGTTAGAAATACATTTATTTTGTGTTTTTTTCGTTTTTTTTGAGTCAAATCCAAGTGATTAACAATCCCTCCTAATCCCCGGTCCAGAACGATCCCTACTTATACATATACTACAATTTGACGAAAAGAGGGTTTAATTTGTGTGCGTATAAATCACGCATCAAATTTTGGCGCCGTTGCCGGGGATTAGAAAACTTGCTAATCCCTTGGATTGTTTTATTTTCGTTTGTTTTTATTTTATTCCAGATTCTTATGTTATTTTGTTTCTTGTTCTAGGTACTAGTTTATGACTCGGAGTTCTCATCCGATTCGTGAACGTATCCTGGAGTGATTGGGTTCTTCGTCTGGCTGCAAGACGTAAAAGAAAGCGCTACTTGGGAGGCAACCCAATGCATTTTGAAAAAAAAAAAAAAAAAAAAAAACATGGCAGAACGATGGAGGCTTCACAAAGGTTGTTTACTTAAAGACCCACTACGTGGCAAAACTCTTGAAGCGGAAGGCATCGGGACGGAAGACATCGGGACGGAAGGCATCGGGGCAGAAGACATAGGAGCGGAAGGCATCGGAGCTGGAGGCATCGAAGATAGAGCATTCGAGGCCTCAATACTTGGCCAAGCGCTGGATGAGCCAGGAAAAAGGTGCCTCTGGAGGAAAGACGAAAACCTTTGACGGTCACTGTGAATCCGACCTTCAGACTCTTGCAGCTCATCAAGCTTCCTCTTCATGCCCGTCGAATAGTTGTTTGCAAGCACGTGCAAACTTCTATTCTCATACTTCAGCTGCTGGATCTCCTGCTTGAGACTTTCCACCTCTGCCATCAATGATTCCACCTGACGGGAGCGGGCAAGCAGGCGTTGGCCCATGTTAGACACAGAACTCGCACACTGAACACTAAGTGCGAGGGACTCTTGAACGGCCAGCTCATCGGACCGTCCTGACAGCAGCCTACTATCTTTCGGAGTGAGGAGGTTCCTAGCTACTATTGTAGCTGTTGTGGCGTCCTGCATCACGGAGTCTTCACCTGTGAGAGGACCGTTAGAAGAAAAGAAAGAAGGGCGCCATACGTTACCTTGACGCGGCGCGCCCGTATCACTGCTAAGGCTCAATTCCAAGCTAAGGTTCGATGAGTTTGCCATTTTTCAAAAGTGTTCAAAGAGAAGGGATGGAGTTAAATTTCAAAGGGCCGGAGTCGATTTTCAAGAATGGGAAATCTTCAGAGTGTGTTTGTTGTGGTGATCGATAGCTCAATAAAAAAGCCAAGGCAACGCGTCCACCAATTCAAAAAGCCGGAATTTCCGGCGTAATTTAGGCGACGCTTTCTCGGCTTTTCAGAAGGCGCGTTCAACTTTGTCAAAAGATTTCTTCTTTTCTGACAACACGTGGAGGCCATCATCACAACTACACATCTTTAGCCGACAAGCGCAAAGTTCGGCGACGCTTTCTCTGCTTTTCAGAAGACGCGTGCAGCTTTGTCAAAAGGAGCCGCATCTGCACTACCACGTGTCGCTCAGAAATCGAAGGGGCGCCTGCTCAGAAATCGAAGAGGCGTATTCAAAAATCGAAGAGGCGCCACTATTTCAAAAAAGCCAGAGTTGCGGGATCAAAACGTTTGTCGACAAAGGTAAAAAGTACCACCACTTGCTATTATCTCTATATATGTCGACCTTCGTCTTTTATGGCAGGGCAAACCTGAAGAAAATGCCCAACTCTCCCTCACCTCTGAGGGCGCACTCCCAGCAAAGCCTTTCGAAATACTCAATTCTTTCTTCTTCCCCAAAGATGATACCAGATGCCTGGAGTACAGATGACCCAGGAGGAAACGGCACAACAAATACATGTGCTGATTCATTCACCGCTTATTCAAAAGCAAAGGTATCTCATATCATCAAGGTCAAAAGCAAAAGTATCTCATATCATGCTCTTTCCCTGTCTTTTTCTTTGTCCTTGTTCTTACTTGCATGGCAAAGTAAAAGAAGCAATCAGCCGGCACTTGGAGTCAGTCTTCCGATCTGGAGCCAACTGCCTGGAATCTATCCCTGATTGCTTACCTGGCGTTGCTCTCGAGTAGTCATCTTCAACGGTTGATACACTTCCAGAGAAGGGACCACTCCTGCAAAGATTGAACAAAGAAACAGATTACAGGAGGAAGCTCAGACCTTCGGGGGAGACCCTAAAGGGAATCCTGCTGCCCAGATCAAGAGTAGCACAAAGGAAAATCAATGATGGGCGGAAACCAGTTCAAGAGTAAGCCTGTGGAGTCACTATGATCAAAGCCTCAATGCGATTACCAAGGAGAAGATGGAATTTACACTCCTTAACCAGATTTGCGTCCCTAAACTCTTCTCTTTGTTAATTACATTCTGCCATGTTTAGTATGTTTAAATTGCTTTTTGTGTGTTTACTTATGTTTTGTGTGAATCTATGCTTAAAACATTGAGGACAATGTTTGATTTAAGTGTGGGGGGGGTAACTAATGTTGTTAATTTAAATTCGTGGGATTTTATCACCCATTACTTCACATGTTGTTTCTTGCTGTTTTTAAGTGTTTTTAAGCGTGTTTAGTGTGTTTTAACTTAAAAATTCGAAAATCACATAAAAATTTGAAAAACATGTTTTGAAAAGCCTAAAAAGAGTGTTTTGAGTCGTTTTTGTGTCGTAGGTCACCTTCCAACACAATGATAAGGATTTGGTTTCTAATTGCATGACTGTTAAAAAGAGTTATAAACATAGAGAAAGGTTTGATTTACTCTTGGTATATGCTTGGTTATGGTTATAATGTATGACTTCACATGCAATCATAAAAGAAAAAAATTAGTTATGTAACATGCTTGAAGGAAGGAACTCAAACAAACGCTACAGCCCTGAGAGACTTGAGCCTATAATGTTCTTTGGAGAGTATAATCTGTGATTTCTTGTTTTCTAAAGTCGTTGCATGATCTCATTATTCTTTGCTTGGTTACTACTTAGAAGGCGTTTCATCATATAGTTCCAAATGCTAGAACTCATGCCCATTTCATTCAAAGCATGTTATTGATTTGCATAACACATATTCAAGAAGAAGTTGTGTAGTGACCACCACCATAGCCAAATAGCCTTACTTCCCATACTTCGTATATGTTGTAAGTTTTAACCCCGTTGAGCCTTGTTTAGCCTTTATTCTTTGTTTACCCACATTTCCCTTACCTAGCTTAGAGTAGGACTTTCCTATACCCTTGTTCTTAAAGTTTAGTGAGCATGACTTAAATGAATTCCTTTTGAGTTACATTATGCAAGAAAATGAGTGTGGGGGAGTAAAAGTTTGTTCTTACGTTTATATGTATGTTTTGAGATTCAAAAGAAAAAAAAGAAAAGAAAAAAAAAGTAAGAATGAACTCACGAGCGTTGATGGTTGAAGAAAGGGTCCAAAAAATTGAATATGGCCCTAAGTTTTGTGTGATTTTCCCTTGGGTGTTCAAAGTTGACTTCTGCGTTCTTAAGGGAATTCTAAGTGCCTAATTCAATACTTTGCTCACTATTGCTTTAAGAATGTTTGTTTATCCTTCACCTTTCATTGTTAGCCAATACCCTAGCCCCGTTACTACCCTTTGACTTCTATATTGAGTGTTATGTATTTCAATTGTGGAGTTTGAACTTGGTATGAGCTTATGGTGTCACTGGTTCTCGCGTCTAAGTAGTAGCATTCCATTCATGAGATCATATCTAAACATGCTTATTAACTCCAGAAAATGCTTTCCTTATTATAACATATGTGAGTGTTCGTCTACATGTTTATATCAATCTTCTCACATATACCTAGTGTAGGGTGTGTAGTCAGAAAATCTGTGTGAAAAACGAGAGTACATCTAGTAAGAAATTGAGGGAATTCTCTAAAGGCATGTTACTACATTTGAAATGTGTTTTAATTGCTTAATTGTGAACTAGTATGTGGTGACTATGATTAAGAATGTACTTAAGTGTAAAGATGGCTCAAATCTGTGAGAATAATGATTTTTAACTTGTCATGTGCATTGGAAGTCCCTGATACGATTGTTGGAAGGTGTAGGTTGTGTTTTGTTCTTTTTGTTTTGTTTTTCTGTTTTGCTCGAGGACTAGCAAAAGCTAAGTGTGGGGGTATTTGATAGGAGCATATTCATGCGACTTAAATGGCTTGTTCTCGTGCATTTACGTTATGTTTCTTTAGTTATTTTAGTACTTTAAGCTATTTTCGTGTGTTTGTAGGTCCAAAGGGCTAAAGGAGCAAAAAGATGCATTTTGGAGATTTTTGGAGCACTTTTGGGCTAAGGATGGATAGCTTATGCTTGGAGCCAAAGTGTTGGATGAAATTGAAGACCTAATTGGAGCCAAAGTGTTGGAACCTTGTTCTCTTTAGTTTTAGGACATTTAAACCTTTCCTAATCCCAATCATGCCATGCATAACACACATCCATTCTAACACATTGTCATTGCACATGCATTTCCTTCATTAATTAACCCACATGCTCCCATTACTTATCATACCACATATCATATCACTTATCACTTATCACTTATCATCATCACTTTATCATATCACTTATCATAACCACTTATCACATCATAACCACATATCATATCACTTATCACTTATCACTTATCATCATCACTTTAGCTTTAATTCACATGCACATTCACTCACCACAAACATTTCACATGCTTTCCTATTCAATTAAATCAGCCACATGCATTCATCATCATAACCTAGCTGTCATTCCACTTCATTGCACATGCATCTTCAAATAAATCAGATTTCCATCATATTCACATGCATTCCATCTTTTAATTTAATCACATGCACATTCACCTTGCTTTGCAGAAAATCCACTTCATAACACATGCATCTTGGCAGATTTCACATGCACTCATGCACATTCACCTTAATCATTCACATAGCTTTAATCCACATGCATTTCCACCTAGATTTCCACCTCACAACCACCAGAAATCAACCAAAACCGTGCATTCCCTTTCATTTCTGTCAAAGCACATGCATTTCCACCCTTTAATCACATGCACAAACAGCACATGCATCTCCCATCACCATTTCAGATTTCCACCAAGTTCCTAGCTGTCATGTTCCCCCCATTTCACCTATAAATACTCATTCATTCATTCTCATTCATACACAATCCATTCACCACAGAAATAAGGCCTTTGTGCCAGAAATTCACCCATTCCAAACACTCTTCCATATTCCAGAAATTCGTCAAAACCTCTCCACACCCTCATTGCAGCCACCAAAACACTTTTCTCCTCCATTGCAGCCACTCCAACCACTCCCCAAACCATTCACACCATCAAACTATCCTTAGACCTTGTGCTACAACGAAGAGGAAGAGAAGAGTGCCTAAACGTTCATACAATTCAAGTTTGAGTTGTTGGAATGTTTAGGTGTTTCTTTGATTTCAATGTTTAATTTCAATACTCTTTGTTTTGTACGTATGAGGAATGGAAGAGAAGAGTGCCTAAACGTTCATACAATTCAAGTTTGAGTTGTTGGAATGTTTAGGTGTTTCTTTGATTCCAATGTTTAAATTCAACTAAACCCCCCTTGGCTAGGGGGGAATTCGAAATATATGTTTATGCTTGCATTTTGATTTGATTACTTCTAATTGCGTTTCATAAGTTGTGGATTCAATTTGTTTAACCGTTTGATTGATAACTTATTTATGTATGTTTATTGAGAATGCGCGCTTAATTTTCATGCATGAATATGACGCTAGAATATAAGTGAGTTTCACCTAATAGTTACGAACTTATATTCACAAGTAGTGGAGGTTGCTTATAAACAATCGCGTTAAACAAATTCTTGGCATAAGTTTCATGCAATCATAGTGACGAATGCCTCGTCAACACTTATAATTTTCATAGAGCGTAATGATTCTTGCTTGTACCTCTTCTATGCATTCATGTTGAGGACTTGTGGGGAATGTTTTGAATTGTCGCATGCATCATCCAATTCAATAACGTTAGGAAGATTTGAAGGTTAATTAGTGCATCACGGTTAACTTGGGGTGTTGAGTATCATGGTTTATTGAAATGCAATTGGAAATCATTTTATTATGCAAGTATAACATGTATGGAGATGAACCCCTTAGCTAGCCTTCATTCCATTCAAATTCTATCACACATTCACATTTACATTTTGCTTTAATTTGAATCTGTGCATTTTAGTTAATTTTCGTATAAATCTAAATCCCCCTTTACTTTAATGTCCAATTTAGTTAGAAAGTGTTTTAGTTTGTGTTTATGAGTGTTTTGATTCATTTTATTTCCCAATTTCGTCCAAATTCACCAAAGTGCTCAAAACTGCCCAGAAAGTGATTTTAAGGCAGTTTTGAGTGTTTTGGGTGATGTTTGAGTCTTTTGGTTTGTTTTAATGTTTTAAGTGATTAGTTTTACATTCTTTGAGTTAGTTTAGTGTTTTATATTGTGTTTTTACGTTCTTGAGTCAAGTTATTACTTAATTTCGTCCAAATTTGTGTTTGTGCTCAAATCTGCCCAGAAAGTGGTTTTTAGGCAGATTTGAGTGTGTTTGTGTTGTTTTGAGTCTTTTGGTTTGTCTTAGTGTTTTAAAGTTTAGTTTTGCATTCTTTGAGTCTAGTATAGTGTTTCATATTGTTATTTTACGTTTTTGAGTCAAATCCAAGTGGTTAACAATCCCTCCTAATCCCCGGTTAAGAACGATCCCTACTTATAAATATACTACAATTTGACAAAAAGAGGGTTTAATTTGTGTGCGTATAAATCTCGCATCACATAGCATGTTCGAACCTTGTATTACCAATTACACAAGGGATAGTGAAACTACCTGGATCTTTGCATTTAGGTGGTAGCTTTCTTTGCAATATTGCAGAGACATTCTCACTTACATGTACCACCTCTTTCTCCCGAATTCGTTTCCTTATTGTACAAATCTTCTTCAAAAACTTAGCGTACTTTGGAATTTGCTTTATTGCATCAAGGAGCGGGATATTGACATGCACCTTCCTAAACGTCTCTAGGATGTCTTTTTCATCCTCCTCTGTCTTAGATTGCATAAACCTGCTAGGAAAGGGCACATTTAGTGGAATAGAACTAGACAAATTCGAATTTGGACTCACCTTGGTGGTTTGGGACGCATTGGATGAAGTAGTGTTTCTAGGTGCTTGCGGCAAAGGGGATTGTGTCCTTGCCGTGGGCTTGCTTGCAGCCTCCTCTTCATGTTGCAACGTCTCGTCTTCATTAGGACTTGTTTTGGGTGGTGTGGATGTGGTGCCAACTTCTTTTCCACTCCTCAAAGTGATTGCTTTGGCAGATTCGAATCCACCTTTCGGATTGACCACGGTTGAACTTGGCAACCTACCTTGCTCTCGGAATTGTCCCACAAACTCCGCAATCTGCCCTATTTGTTTCTCTAAGTGGTCCACCCTTTTCTCTAAGTGGTCCACCCTACTAGTTTATGACTCGGAGTTCTCATCCGATTCGTGAACGTATCCTGGAGTGATTGGGTTCTTCGTCCGGCTGCAAGACGTAAAAGAAAGCGCTACTTGGGAGGCAACCCAATGCATTTAAAAAAAAAAAAAAAAAAAAACATGGCAGAACGATGGAGGCTTTACAAAGGTTGTTTACTTAAAGACCCACTACGTGGCAAAACTCTTGAAGCGGAAGGCATTGAGACGGAAGGCATCGGGGCAGAAGACATAGGAGCGGAAGGCATCGGAGCTGGAGGCATCGAAGATAGAGCATTCGAGGCCTCAATACTTGACCAAACGCTGGATGATCCAGGAAAAAGGTGCCTCTGGAGGAAAGACGAAAACCTTTGACGATCATTTTGAATCCGACCTTCAGACTCTTGCAGTTCATCAAGCTTCCTCTTCATGCCCGTCGAATAGTTGTTGGCAAGCACGTGCAAACTTCTATTCTCATGCTTAAGCAGTTTGATCTCCTGCTTAAGACTTTCCACCTCTGCCATCAATGATTCCACCTGACGGGAGCGGGCAAGTAGGCGTTGGCCCATGTTGGACACAGAACTCGCACACTGAACACTAAGTGCGAGGGACTCTTGAACGGCCAACTCATCGGACCGTCCTGACAGCAGCCTACTATCTTTTGGAGTGAGGAGGTTCCTAGCTACTATTGTAGCTGTTGTGGCGTCCTGCATCACGGAGTCTTCACCTGTGAGATGACCGTTAGAAGATAAGAAAGAAGGGCGCCATACGTTACCTTGACGCGGCGCGCCCGTATCACTGCTAAGGCTCAATTCCAAGCTAAGGTTCGATGGGTTTGCCATTTTTCAAAAGTGTTCAAAGAGAGGGGCGGATGGAGTTAATTCTCAAAGGGCCGGAGTCGATTTTCAAGAATGGGAATTCTTCAGAGTGTGTTTGTTGTGGTGATCGATAGCTCTATAAAAGCCAAGGCGACGCGTCCACCAATTCGAAAAGCCAGAATTTCCGGCGTAATTTAGGCGACGCGTTCTCTGCTTTTCAGAAGACGCGTTCAACTTTGTCAAAAGATTTCTGACAAAGCTGAAAACACGTGGAGGCCATCATCGCAACTACACATCTTTAGCCGACAAAGCGCAAAGTTCGGCGACGCTTTCTCTGCTTTTCAGAAGACGTGTGCAGCTTTGTCAAAAGGAGCCGCATCTGCACTACCACGTGTCGTTCAGAAAGCGAAGGGGCGTCGTTCAGAAATCGAAGGGGCGCCTGCTCAGAAATCGAAGAGGCGTATTCAAAGATCGAAGAGGCACCACTATTTCAAAAAGTCGGATTTGTGGGATCAAAACGTTTGTCGACAAGGGTAAAAGGTACCACCACTTGATATTATCTCTATATATGTCGACCTTTGTCTTTTATGGCAGGGTAAACCTGAAGAAAATGCCCAACTCTCTCTCACCTCTGAGGGCGCACTCCCAGCAAAGCCTTTCGAAATACTCAATTCTTTCTTCTTCCCCAAAGATGATACCAGATGCCTGGAGTACATATGACCCAGGAGGAAACGGCGGATTGAAGCATGTGCTGATTCATTCACCGCTTCTTCAAAGCAAAGGTATCTCATATCATCAAGGTCAAAAGCAAAAATATCTCATATCATGCTCTTTCCCTGTCTTTTTCTTTGTCCTTGTTCTTACTTGCATGGCAAAGTAAAAGAAGCAATCAGCCGGCACTTGGAGTCAGTCTACCGATCTGGAGCCAACTGCCTGGAATCTATTCCTGATTGCTTACCTAGCGTTGCTCTCGAATAGTCATCTTCAACGGTTGATACACTTCTAGAGAAGGGACCACTCCTGCAAAGATTGAACTAAGAAACAGATAACAGGAGGAAACTCAGACCTTCGGGGGAGACCCTAAAAGGAATCCTGCTGCCCAGTTCAAGAGTAGCACAAAGGAAAATCAACGATGGGCGGAAACCAGTTCAAGAGTAAGCCTGTGGAATCACAAAGATCAAAGCCTCAATGCAATCACCAAGGAGAAGAGGGAATTTACACTCCATAACCAGATTTGCGTCCCTAAACTCTTCTCTTTGTTAATTACATTCTGCCATGTTTAGTATGTTTAAATGTTTTTTGTGTGTTTACTTATGTTTTGTGTGAACCATATGCTTAAAACATTGAGGACAATGTTTGATTTAAGTGTGGGGGGGTAACTAAGTTTATTTAATGCAAATTCATGGGATTTTATCACCCATAACTTCAAATGTTGTTCCTTGCTGTTTTAAGGTGTTTTTAAGTTGTTTTAGAGTGTTTTAGTGTGTTTTGTTTTATAACTCCGAAAATCACATAAAAATTTGAAAAACTTGTTTTAAAAACCCTAAAAAGAGTGTTTTGAGTCGTTTTTGTGTGTTTGTGTCTTAGGGTACCTTCCAACACAATGATAAGGATTTGGTTTATAATTGCATGACGGTTAGAAAGAGTTATAAACATAGAGAAAAGTTTGATTTACTCTTGGTATATGCTTGGTTATGGTTATAATGTATGACTTCACATGCAATCATAAAAGAAAAATTCGTTTTTGTAACATGCTTGAAGGAAGGAACTCAAACAAACGCTACAACCCTGAGAGACTTGAGCCTATAACGTTCGTTGGAGAGTATAATCTGTGATTTCTTGTTTTCTAAAGTCGTTGCATGATCTCATTATTCTTTGCTTGGTTACTACTTAGAAGGCGTTTTATCATATAGTTCCAAATGCTAGAACTCATGCCCATTTCATTCAAAGCATGTTATTGATTTGCATAACACATATTCAAGAAGAAGTTGTGTAGTGACCACCACCACAGCCAAATAGCCTTACTTCCCATACTTCGTATATGTTGTAAGTTTTAACCCCGTTGAGCCTTGTTTAGCTTTTATTCTTTGTTTACCCACATTTTCCTCACCTAGCCTAGTTTAGGACAATCCCCACCCTTGTTCTTAAAAGATAGTGAGCATGACTTAATTGAATTCCTTTTGAGTTACATTATGAAAGAAAATAAGTGTGGGGGAGAGAATGTTTAAGTGTTTATGTTTTGAGATTCAAAAGAAAAGAAAAAGAAAAGAAAAAAAAAAAAAAAAAAAAAAAAAAAGAGAAAAGAAAAAAATGAAAGAATAAGTGATTGAAGAAAGGTTCCAAAACACCAATTCTGGTTGTAAATTGTCTAAATTCTCCCTTTTTGTTCAAAAGTTGAGTTTTCATTCAAAAGTGAATTCTAAGTTGATTCAAATGCTTTGCTCACTATTTCTTTCTTTGTTTTCCATATCCCTTCTTTGTTATCCACATACCCCAAGCCCCGTTACAACACTTGACTTCTATCTTGAGTGTTGTGTATTTCAATTTGTGGAGTTTGAACTTGGTATGAGCTTATGGTATCACTGGTTCTCGCGTCTAAATAGTAGCATTCCATTCATGAGATCATATCTAAACATGCTTATTAACTCCAGAAATTGCTTCCTTTGAAATACATATATGTGAGTGTTTGTTTTTATGATTACAAATCTTCTCACATATAACTAGTTTAGGGTGTGTAGTCAGAAAATCTGTGTGAAAAACGAGAGCATATCTTGTAAGGATTTGAGCAAATTCTCTAAGGCATGTTACTACATTCAAAACATGGTTTTAAATGCTTAATTGTGAAATAGTATGTGGTGACTATGATTAAGAATGTATTCAAGTGTGAAGATGACTAAAATCTATGAGAATAATGATTTTTAACTTGTCTTGTGCATTGGAAATCCGTGAGACGATTGTTGGAAGGTGTAGGTTGTGTTTTGTTCGTTTTGTCTAGTTTCGTGTTCTTTTGTTTTGTTTTGCTCGAGGACTAGCAAAAGATAAGTGTGGGGGTATTTGATAGGAGCATATTCATGCGACTTAAATAGCTTGTTCTCGTGCATTTACGTTATGTTTCTTTAGTTATTTTAGTACTTTAAGCTATTTTCGTGTGTTTGTAGGTCCAAAGGGCTAAAGGAGCAAAAAGATGCATTTTGGAGACTTTTGGAGCACTTTTGGGCTAAGGACGGATAGCTTATGCTTGAAGCCAAAGTGTTGGACGAAATTGAAGACCTAATTAAAGACCAAAGTGTTGGAACCTTGTTCCCTTTAGTTTTAGGACATTTAAACCTTTCCTTTATCCTTAGCCGTGCATAACATTCCAACATTCCACACTATCACTTATCACACACCACATATCACTTATCACATATCACTTACCACTTATCATTCACCACATATCA
Source organism: Pyrus x bretschneideri (assembly GCF_019419815.1). NCBI lineage: Eukaryota > Viridiplantae > Streptophyta > Magnoliopsida > Rosales > Rosaceae > Pyrus > Pyrus x bretschneideri. Next base: position 310,823 of record NW_025999400.1, on the reverse strand, counting down.
TTCACCACTTATCATATCATACATTCATTTATCACTTATCATAATCATTCACTTATCACTTAACATATCATACACTTATCACTTATCACTCATAATCATCTACACATTTAAACACATGTACTTCACCTACAACATCCACCCACTTCACCTACAACATCCACCTACTTCACCTACAACATCCACCCACTTCACCTACAACATCCACCTACTTCACCTACAACATCCACCTACTTCACCTACAACCTCCACTTACTTCACCAACCTCACACACTTACTTCACCTACAAATGACATAGCCATATGTTCCCTCCACTACTCCTATAAATACCCTTGCATTCATTCATTCAAAACCATCTCCATCTCATTTCATACACAACACACCACAAACACATCCCTTTCTCTCTTAGCCGTGAGTCTCCCTTACAATCCAAACACCATCCTTCCATCTCCACAACTCCTCTTCCATTCCTCCACCACTCCCCAAACCATTCACACCATCAAACTATCCCTAGACCTTGTGCTACAACGAAGAGGAAGATAAGAGGGCCTAAACGTTCATACAATTCAAGTTTGAGTTGTTGGAATGTTTAGGTGTTTCTTTGATTTCAATGTTTAATTTCAATACTCTTTGTTTTGTACGAATGAGGAATGGAAGAGAAGAGTGCCTAAACGTTCATACAATTCAAGTTTGAGTTGTTGGAATGTTTAGGTGTTTCTTTGATTCTCTTTATTTTGTACGTATGAGGTACTAAACCCCCCTTGGTTAGGGGGTGATTCGAAATAAATGTTTATGCTTGCATTTTGATTTGATTACTTCTAATTATGTTTCATAAGTTGTGGATTCAATTTGTTTAACCGTTTGATTGATAACTTATTTATGTATGTTTATTGAGAGTGCACGCTTAATTTTCATGCATGAATATGACGCTAGAATATAAGTGAGTTTCACCTAATCGTTATGAACTTATATTCACAAGTAGTGGAGGTTGCTTATAAACAATCGCGTTAAATGAATTCTTGGCACGAGTTTCATGCTCATCATAGTAACGAATGCCTCGTCAACACTTATAGTTTTCATAATGCTTAATGATCTTTGATTGTATCTTTATTGTGCTGTTCACGTAAAGGACTTTTGGAGAATGTTGTGAATTGCGTTGCGCTAACCCATCCAATTCATTAACTTAAGGAAAACTTGACGGTTAATTTAAGCGTACCTAATTGACCCGGGGTGATGAGTTTAATAATTTATTGAAATGCAATTGGAAATCTTTTTATTATGTAAGTGTAACATGTGTGAAGAAGAACCCCTTAGCCATTCTATCATCCATTCATTCCATTCCATCAAATTCGTTTTACAATCTGTTTAGTTTATTAACTTGTTTTGTTATTTCAATTTTCGTATAAATCTAAATCCCCCTTTACTTTATTGTCCAATTTAGTTAGAAAGTATCTTAGTTTGTGTTTTTAAGAGTTTTGATTCAATTTATTTCCCAATTTCGTCCAAATTCACCAAAGTGCTCAAAACTGCCCAGAAAGTGTTTTTAAGGCAGTTTTGAGTCTTTTGGGTGATGTTTGAGTCTTTTGGTTTGTTTTAGTGTTTTAAAGTTTAGTGTTGCATTCTTTGAGTCTAGTATAGTATTTCATATTGTTATTTTACGTTTTTGAGCCAAATCCAAGTGATTAACAATCCCTCCTAATCCCCGGTCTAGAACGATCCCTACTTATACATATACTACAATTTGACGAAAAGAGGGTTTAATTTGTGTGCGTATAAATTCACGCATCAGCGTGCCGAAGAAATCTGGAGTGACGGTTGTGGAGAACGCAGAGAATGAGCTAGTGCCCACTCGAGTCCAAACCGGTTGGCGCGTATGCACTGATTATAGGAAGATAAACGCCACCACGAGGAAGGACCACTTCCCATTGCCGTTCCTAGATCAAATGTTGGAAAGGTTAGCGGGTCATTCATTTTATTGTTTTCTTGATGGATATTCTGGTTATAATCAAATTGTTATTGCCCCGGATGATCAAGAAAAGACTACTTTTACATGCCCCTTTGGTACATTTGCTTATCGTCGCATGCCATTTGGGTTATGTAACGCACCTGCTACATTTCAAAGATGCATGATGAGCATATTTTCAGATTATGTTGAGAAAATTATTGAGGTTTTTATGGATGATTTCAGTGTGTTTGGTAATTCATTTGATGGTTGTTTAAGTAATCTTAATTTGATTTTGAACCGTTGTGTTGAAACAAATCTTGTGCTTAATTGGGAAAAATGTCACTTCATGGTTAAACAAGGTATTGTTTTAGGACATATTATTTCTGAAAAAGGCATTGAAGTAGATAAATCTAAGGTAGACCTTGTTCGTCACTTACCCGCTCCAACTTCGGTTAGAGAGGTTCGTTCGTTTCTTGGTCACGCAGGTTTTTATAGGCGGTTCATAAAGGATTTCTCGAAGATTGCACAGCCACTATGTCGATTGCTGCAAAAAGAGGTGGCGTTTGAGTTTGATGATGCATGTTCCACGGCATTCAAGCACCTCAAGGAGGCTCTCACGTCGGCTCCCATTATCACACCTCCAGATTGGGGCCTTCCATTCGAGTTGATGTGCGATGCTTCGGACTATGCGATTGGTGCTGTTTTGGGGCAGCGAAAGGACAAACAACCTCATGTTATTTATTATGCTTCTAGAACATTAAATGATGCTCAATTAAATTACTCAACAACTGAAAAAGAATTACTTGCTGTGGTATTTGCATTAGATAAGTTTCGGTCATATTTACTTGGGACTAAAGTTATTATTTTTACTGATCATGCAGCTCTCAAGTATTTGCTTACAAAAAAAGAGGCCAAGCCTAGACTAATTCGATGGCTATTGCTCCTACAAGAGTTTGACATTGAGATTCGGGATAAGAAGGGCGTGGAGAATGTGGTGGCTGACCACCTAAGCCGCATGGTGCATAATGAGGAGTCCCTACCCATTGCAGAGGCATTCCCCGATGAACAATTGCTGTCCATAAAGGTTAGTACACCGTGGTATGCTGATATAGTTAATTTTTTTGTGTCAAAACGTATTCCAAGTGAGTTCAATAGGCACCAACGTGACAAACTTAGGCATGATGCACGGTTTTATGTGTGGGATGATCCATACTTATGGAAATTTTGTCCCGATCAGATTATACGTCGTTGTGTGCATGATTCTGAATGTCATTCAATTTTGAGTTTTTGTCATACATATGCATGTGGAGGGCACTTTGGCACACAACGCACGGCCCTCAAAGTGTTACAATGTGGATTTTATAGGCCTAGTATTTTTAAGGATGCTAGAACGTTTTGCTTAACATGTGATAAATGCCAAAGAATGGGTGGATTTAGTGCAAAGGACCAAATGCCGCAGGTTTCTATCCTAAATGTTGAAATTTTTGATGTTTGGGGTATTGATTTTATGGGTCCCTTCCCTTCATCGTATGGTTTCATGTATATTTTGCTTGCGGTTGATTATGTGTCAAAATGGGTGGAAGCCAAGGCCACTCGGACTAATGATTCTAAAGTGGTTGCAGATTTTATTAGAACTAACATTTTTGCAAGGTTTGGAATGCCACGAGTGATCATTAGTGATGGAGGGTCACACTTTTGCAATCGGACCATTGAAGCATTATTGAGGAAATACCATGTCACCCATAAGGTTTCTACACCTTATCATCCTCAAACGAATGGCCAAGCCGAGGTTTCCAACCGAGAGATCAAGCAAATACTTGAGAAGACCGTTGGGCCAACAAGGAAGGATTGGAGCTTACGGTTAGATGATGCACTTTGGGCGTATCGTACGGCGTACAAAACCCCCATTGGGATGTCCCCCTTTCGACTGGTCTATGGCAAGGCGTGCCATCTTCCCGTTGAATTGGAGCACAAAGCACTTTGGGCCATCAAGAAGTTTAACATGAACCTCGATGAAGCGGGAAGTCAAAGGAGATGGCAATTAAATGAGCTTGATGAGATAAGGCACGAGGCGTACGATAATGCAAGCATTTACAAGCAAAAGACCAAAGCTTTCCATGATAACATGATCCGTGGGAAATCATTCTCAATTGGGCAGAAAGTGTTATTGTTCAATTCCCGATTACGTTTGTTTCCCGGTAAGTTACGTTCTAAGTGGATTGGACCATTTGTTATTACTAATGTTTTTGTTCATGGTGCAGTCCAAATCCAAAGCTTGAAAACGGGACATGAATTCAAGGTGAACGGGCATCGTTTGAAGCCCTATTATGACACCTTTGTGGAGCATGCCGTGGATGACATCCCCGGCAACGGCGCCAGGATGTTGTAGGTGAAGTAGGTGGATGTTGTAGGTGAAGTAGGTGGATGTTGTAGGTGAAGTGGATGTTGTAGGTGAAGTAGGTGGATGTTGTAGGTGAAGTAGGTGGATGATATGTTAAGTGATAAGTGATAAGTGATATGATATGTGGTTATGATATGATAAGTGGTTAAGTGGTGATGATAAGTGATAAGTGATTAAGTGATATGATATGTGGTGATGATAAGTGATAAGTGCATGTGGGTTAACTAATGAAGGAAATGCATGTGCAATGACAATGTGTTAGAATGGATGTGTGTTATGCATGGCATGATTGGGATTAGGAAAGGTTTAAATGTCCTAAAACTAAAGAGAACAAGGTTCCAACACTTTGGCTCCAATTAGGTCTTCAATTTCGTCCAACACTTTGGCTTCAAGCATAAGCTATCCGTCCTTAGCCCAAAAGTGCTCCAAAAGTCTCCAAAATGCATCTTTTTGCTCCTTTAGCCCTTTGGACCTACAAACACACGAAAATAGCTTAAAGTACTAAAATAACTAAAGAAACATAACGTAAATGTACGAGAACAAGCCATTTAAGTCGCATAAATATGCTCCTATCAATTTCATAAGTTGTGGATTCAATTTGTTTAACCGTTTGATTGATAGGAGCATATTCATGCGACTTAAATGGCTTGTTCTCGTGCATTTACGTTATGTTTCTTTAGTTATTTTAGTCCTTTAAGCTATTTTCGTGTGTTTGTAGGTCCAAAGGGCTAAAGGAGCAAAAAGATGCATTTTGGAGACTTTTGGAGCACTTTTGGGCTAAGGATGGATAGCTTATGCTTGGCGCCAAAATGTTGGACGAAATTGAAGACCAAAGTGTTGGAACTTTGTTCCCTTTAGTTTTAGGACATTTAAACCTTTCCAATTCCCTTATGCCGTGCATCTCCACCTTTCTCCCAAAACCATACACATGCATTCATTATTCATTCTCTCACATGCTCCCATTACTTATCATAATCACATATCATATCACTTATCATTCACCACTTATCATATCATTCACCACTTATCATTCATCACTTATCATTCACCACTTATCACTTATCTTATCATTCACCACTTATCACTTATCATATCATTCACCACTTATCATTCATCAAACACATGCATTCACATGTTTTCACAATCTGCCATCATTCCAACCAAAACCGTGCACATGCTATCACCATGCATTCTGATAGGAGCATATTCATGCGACTTAAATAGCTTGTTCTCGTGCATTTACGTTATGTTTCTTTAGTTATTTTAGTACTTTAAGCTATTTTCGTGTGTTTGTAGGTCCAAAGGGCTAAAGGAGCAAAAAGATGCATTTTGGAGACTTTTGGAGCACTTTTGGGCTAAGGACGGATATCTTATGCTTGAAGCCAAAGTGTTGGACGAAATTGAAGACCTAATTGAAGACCAAAGTGTTGGAACCTTGTTCCCTTTAGTTTTAGGACATTTAAACCTTTCCTTTATCCTTAGCCGTGCATAACATTCCAACATTCCACACTATCACATATCATACACCACATATCACTTATCACATATCATTCACCACTTATCATATCATACACTCAATCACTTATCACATATCACTTATCACACACCACATATCACTTATCACATATCACTTACCACTTATCATTCACCTACAACATCCACCTACTTCACCTACAACATCCACCTACTTCACCTACAACATCCACCTACTTCACCTACAACCTCCACTTACTTCACCAACCTCACACACTTACTTCACCTACAAATGACATAGCCATATGTTCCCTCCACTACTCCTATAAATACCCTTGTATTCATTCATTCATGGACATCTCATTTCATACACAACACACCATTTTTCAATTTCCCTTGTAATCCAAACACCATTTTTCCATTTCCCTATTAATCCAAACACCACTCCCCAAACCATTCACACCATCAAACTATCCTTAGACCTTGTGCTACAACGAGGAAGAGAAGAGTGCCTAAACGTTCATACAATTCAAGTTTGAGTTGTTGGAATGTTTAGGTGTTTCTTTGATTTCAATGTTTAAATTCAATTCTCTTTGTTTGTACGTATGAGGAATGGAAGAGAAGAGTGCCTAAACGTTCATACAATTCAAGTTTGAGTTGTTGGAATGTTTAGGTATTTCTTTGATTTCAAAGTTATAATAAACTAAACCCCCTTTAGCTAGGGGGTGATTCGAAATATATGTTTATGCTTGCATTTTGATTTGATTACTTCTAATTGCATTTCATAAGTTGTTGATTCAATTTGTTTAACCGTTTGATTGATAACTTATTTATGTATGTTTATTAAGAATGCGCGCTTAATTTTCATGCATGAATATGACGCTAGAATATAAGTGATTTTCACCTAATCGTTATGAACTTATATTCACAAGTAGTGGAGGTTGCTTATAAACAATCGCGTTAAATGAATTCTTGGCACGAGTTTCATGCTCATCATAGTAACGAATGCCTCGTCAACACTTATAGTTTTCATAATGCTTAATGATCTTTGATTGTATCTTTATTGTGCTGTTCACGTAAAGGACTTTTGGAGAATGTTGTGAATTGCGTTGCGCTAACCCATCCAATTCATTAACTTAAGGAAAACTTGACGGTTAATTTAAGCGGACCTAATTAACCCGGGGTGATGAGTTTCATAATTTATTGAAATGTAATTGGAAATCTTTTTATTATGCAAGTGTAACATATGTGGAGATGACCCCCTTAGCTAGCATTCATCCATTCTATTTCATCAATTTCATATTTACATTCTGTTTTAATTTGTTCATTTAATTTAATTTCGTATAAACTTAAATCCCCCTTTACTTTAATGTCAATTTAGTTAGAAATCATTTTAGTTTGTGTTTTTAAAAGCATTTTGAGTCTTTAGTTTGTCTTAGTGTTTTAAAGTTTAGTTTTACATTCTTTGAGTCTAGTTTAGTGTTTATTATTACGTTTTTACGTTTTTGAGTCAAATCCAAGTGATTAACAATCCCTCCTAATCCCCGGTCCAGAACGATCCCTACTTATATACTTACTACAATTTGACGAAAAGAGGGTTTAATTTGTGTGCGTATAAATCACGCATCAAATTTTGGCGCCGTTGCCGGGGATTAGAAAATTTGCGAATCCCTTGGATTGTTTGTTTCTGTATTGTCTTTTAGATTTAGTTTTTTTTTATTTGTGTTTTGTTTGTTAAGAACAAGATGGCACTTGATAATGCTGCTCTTTTGTCACAACTCATGGAAAGGTCCCAAATGCAAAGAGTTGATATATTTAATCTTCAATCAAGGAATAACGTGTTTTCCAATACTTACAATTCGGATTGGAGTGATCATTCAAACTCTATGTGGTGGGAACCTCAAAATGCTCAACAAGGAGGATATTGGCAGCCACCACAACCTCATATTCAATATGCCCAACCAAACTCAAGTTCGTCAATAGATTATAATCAAAAGCTTAATGAATTAATTTGTTTGGTGCAGGGCTCACAAATTCAAGACAATGAGGCTCAACAAGAAGGATATTGGCAGCCATATGAGGAGTTCTATTCAACGCCTATGCAGCCACCACAAAGGTTGGACCACTTGGATAAGCAAATTGGGCAGATCGTGGAGTTCGTAGGACAGTTTCGAGACCAAGGCGAACTCCCTAGTTCAACCATTGCAAATCCGAAGGGAGAATTTGAAACTGCCAAGGAAATCATGTTGAGAAGTGACAAGGAGGTTGGAACGGACCCTCAACCATCAAAATCAAATCACAAGGAAGAGGAATACACCCAACCCACGGAAAGGGTGGAAACACCTTTACCGGAGGCACCTATTGCTCCTATGCCATCTAATACAGGTATGGTTGTTCCAAATTTCATTATTTTTAACCCTGTTCCAAGATTCATGACTTCCAAGGAAGAAGAAGGTGAAAAAGACATCTTGGAAGCCCTTCCAAAGGTGACAAGTAAGGAATGTCATGAATTCATCAAAGAGGACGTTCTTGAAACCACAAAATCCAAAGAAGTTAAATTTGATGACATTGGACAAGTCATAACCATCACTTGCAATCTGGCCAAATCCAATATCCCTGAAACTTTCAAAGGAGTGGTGTTTGTCATTGAGTTCTTATCGGACAAAACAAGTAAGTCTTTTTTTCCAAATTCCATTAGATTTTATACTAACTTGCTATTTTTTTTGAATCAGGCACCTACACTAGAATTCAAACCACTGCCGGTTCACTTCAAGTATCACCTTCCATTCAAGGACCAATTCCATGCCGTTTGATTTTATTTATGTTAATAAAAAAATTAAAAAAAAAAAAAAAAAAAAAAAAAAGAGGTGGAAAGAAAGATACTAAACATGGAGAAAGGTGGAGCTTCACAAAGGTTGTTTGCGTGAAGCCCCACTACGAGGCGCAGAAGCGGAAGGCATAGAAGCGGGAGGCATAGAAGCGGGAGGCATCGGAGCGGAAGCCATCGGAGCGGGAGGCATCGGAGCTAGAGCATTCCAGGCCTCAATACTTGGCCAAGCGCTGGATGACCCAGGAAAAAGGTGCCTCTGGAGATAAGACGCAAGCCTTTGACGGTCACTGTGAATTCGACCCTCAGATTCTTGCAGCTCATCAAGCTTCCTCTTCATCCCCGACGAATAGTTATTTGCAAGCACATGCAAACTTCTATTCTCGTACTTAAGCTGCTGGATCTCTTGCTTAAGTCTTTCCACCTCTGCCATCAACGATTCCACTTGGCGGGACCGAGCAAGCAGGCGTTGGCCCATGTTGGACACAGAACTCGCACACTGAACACTAAGTGCGAGGGACTCTTGAACGGCCAACTCATCGGACCGTCCTGACAGCAGCCTACTATCTTTTGGAGTGAGGAGGTTTTTAGCTACTATTGTAGCTGTTGTGGCGTCCTGCATGACGGAGTCTTCACCTGTGAGAGGACCGTTAGAAGATAAGAAAGAAGGGCGCCATACGTTACCTTGACGCGGCGCGGCCGTATCACTGCTGAGACTCAATTCTAAGCTAAGGTTCGATGGGTTTGCCATTTTTCAAAAGTGTTCAAAGAGATGGGGTGGATGGAGTTAATTCTCAAAGGGCCGGAGTCGATTTTCAAGAATGGGAATTCTTCAGAGTGTGTTTGTTGTGGTGATCGATAGCTCTATAAGAAGCCAAGGCGACGCGTCCACCAATTCGAAAAGCCGGAATTTCCGGCGTAATTTAGGCGACGCGTTCTCTGCTTTTCAGAAGACGCGTTCAACTTTGTCAAAAGATTTCTGACAAAGCTGAAAGCACGTGGAGGCCATCATCGCAACTACACATCTTTAGCCGACAAAGCGCAAAGTTCGGCGACGCTTTCTCTGCTTTTCAGAAGACGTGTGCAGCTTTGTCAAAAGGAGCCGCATCTGCACTACCACGTGTCGTTCAGAAAGCGAAGGGGCGTCGTTCAGAAATCGAAGGGGCGCCTGCTCAGAAATCGAAGAGGCGTATTCAAAGATCGAAGAGGCGCCACTATTTCAAAAAGCCGGATTTGCGGGATCAAAACGTTTGTCGACAAGGGTAAAAGGTACCACCACTTGATATTATCTCTATATATGTCGACCTTCGTCTTTTATGGCAGGGCAAACCTGGAGAAAATGCCCAACTCTCTCTCACCTCTGAGGGCGCACTCCCAGCAAAGCCTTTCGAAATACTCAATTCTTTCTTCTTCCCCAAAGATGATACCAGATGCCTGGAGTACATATGACCCAGGAGGAAACGGCGGATTGAAGCATGTGCTGATTCATTCACCGCTTCTTCAAAGCAAAGGTATCTCATATCATCAAGGTCAAAAGCAAAAATATCTCATATCATGCTCTTTCCCTGTCTTTTTCTTTGTCCTTGTTCTTACTTGCATGGCAAAGTAAAAGAAGCAATTAACCGGCACTTGGAGTCAGTCTACCGATCTGGAGCCAACTGCCTGGAATCTATTCCTGATTGCTTACCTAGCGTTGCTCTCGAGTAGTCATCTTCAACGGTTGATACACTTCCAGAGAAGGGACCACTCCTGCAAAGATTGAACAAAGAAACAGATAACAGGAGGAAGCTCAGACCTTCGGGGGAGACCCTAAAAGGAATCTTGCTGCCCAGTTCAAGAGTAGCACAAAGGAAAATCAACGATGGGCGGAAACCAGTTCAAGAGTAAGCCTGTGGAATCACAAAGATCAAAGCCTCAATGCAATCACCAAGGAGAAGAGGGAATTTACACTCCATAACCAGATTTGCGTCCCTAAACTCTTCTCTTTGTTAATTGATGCGAGATTTATACGCGCACAAATTAAACCCTCTTTTTGTCGATTTGTAGTATAAGTATAAGTAGGGATCGTTCTGGACCGGGGATTAGGAGGGATTGCAAATCTCTTGGAAACTGACTCAGAAACGTAAAATAAAGTTTAAAACACTAAACTAGACTCAAAGAATGCAAAATTAAAGTTTAAAACACTAAGACAAACCAAAAAACAAAAAAATACTTTAAAACATAAACTAAACAGATTCTAAGCATTAAAGAACAAGAAAGTAAAGGGGGGTTTAGGACTTGACAAAAATTGAAATAACGAAACAAGTTAATAAACTAGACAGAATGTAAATATGAATATGATGAAAGTATGGATGAATGGATGCTAGCCAAGGGGTTCATCTCCACACATGTTACACTTGCATAATAAAATGATTTCCAATTGCATTTCAATAAATCATTAATTCTCAACACTCCAAGTTAATTAGATCCGCTTAAATTAACCTTCAAATCTTCCTAACGTTATTGAATTGGATGATTGCATACGACAACCCAAAACATTCCCCACAAGTCCCCTACATGATTGCATAATAGAGATACAAGCAAGAATCATTACGCTCTATGAAGATTATAAGTTTTGACGAGACATTCGTTACTATGGAATACGCATGAAACTTATGCCAAGAATTCGTTTAACGCGATTGTTTATAAGCAACCTCCACTACTTGTGAATATAAGTTCATAACGATTAGGTGAAATTCACTTATATTCTAGCGTCAAATTCATGCATGAAAATTAAGTGTGCACTCTCAATAAACATACATAAATAGGTTATCAATAAAACAGTTAAACAAGTTGAATTCACAACTTATGAAACGTAATTAGAAGTAATCAAATCAAAATGCAAACATAAACATATATTTCGAATCACCCCCTAGCTAAAGGGGGGTTTAGTTCCTCATACAAAACAAAGAGAATTGAAATTAAACATTGAAATCAAAGAAACGCCTAAACATTCCAACAACTCAAACTTGAATTGTATGAACGTTTAGGCTCTCTTCTCTTCCTCTTTATTGTAGCATAAGGTCTAGGGATAATTGGTTTGGGGGATGGAAGTGTGGAATGGAAGAGGAGTGGTGGAGAAGTGGAAGGGGAATGGAAAAATGGTGTTTGGATTATAAGGGGAGAGATGGGAAGCTCACGGCTAGGGAAGGTTAAATGTGTTTGTAATGTGTTGTGTATGAAATGAGATGTCCATGAATGAATGAATGCAAGGGTATTTATAGGAGTAGTGGAGGAAACATATGGCTATGTCATTTGTAGGTGAAGTAGGTGGATGTTGTAGGTGAAGTAGGTGGATGTTGTAGGTGAAGTGGATGTTGTAGGTGAAGTAGGTGGATGTTGTAGGTGAAGTAGGTGGATGTTGTAGGTGAAGTGGATGTTGTAGGTGAAGTAGGTGGATGTTGTAGGTGAAGTAGGTGGATGTTGTAGGTGAAGTGGATGTTGTAGGTGAAGTAGGTGGATGTTGTAGGTGAAGTAGGTGGATGATATGTTAAGTGATAAGTGATAAGTGATATGATATGTGGTTATGATATGATAAGTGGTTAAGTGGTGATGATAAGTGATAAGTGATTAAGTGATATGATATGTGGTGATGATAAGTGATAAGTGCATGTGGGTTAACTAATGAAGGAAATGCATGTGCAATGACAATGTGTTAGAATGGATGTGTGTTATGCATGGCATGATTGGGATTAGGAAAGGTTTAAATGTCCTAAAACTAAAGAGAACAAGGTTCCAACACTTTGGCTCCAATTAGGTCTTCAATTTCGTCCAACACTTTGGCTTCAAGCATAAGCTATCCGTCCTTAGCCCAAAAGTGCTCCAAAAGTCTCCAAAATGCATCTTTTTGCTCCTTTAGCCCTTTGGACCTACAAACACACGAAAATAGCTTAAAGTACTAAAATAACTAAAGAAACATAACGTAAATGTACGAGAACAAGCCATTTAAGTCGCATAAATATGCTCCTATCAAATACCCCCACACTTAGCTTTTGCTAGTCCTCGAGCAAAACAGAAAAACAAAACAAAAAGAACAAAACACAACCTACACCTTCCAACAATCGTATCAGGGACTTCCAATGCACATGACAAGTTAAAAATCATTATTCTCACAGATTTAAGCCATCTTTACACTTAAGTACATTCTTAATCATAGTCACCACATACTAGTTCACAATTAAGCAATTAAAACACATTTCAAATGTAGTAACATGCCTTTAGAGAATTCCCTCAATTTCTTACTAGATGTACTCTCGTTTTTCACACAGATTTTCTGACTACACACCCTACACTAGGTATATGTGAGAAGATTGATGTAAACATGTAGACGAACACTCACATATGTTATAATAAGGAAAGCATTTTCTGGAGTTAATAAGCATGTTTAGATATGATCTCATGAATGGAATGCTACTACTTAGACGCGAGAACCAGTGACACCATAAGCTCATACCAAGTTCAAACTCCACAATTGAAATACATAACACTCAATATAGAAGTCAAAGGGTAGTAACGGGGCTAGGGTTTTGGCTAACAATGAAAGGTGAAGGATAAACAAACATTCTTAAAGCAATAGTGAGCAAAGTATTGAATTAGGCACTTAGAATTCCCTTAAGAACGCATAAGTCAACTTTGAACACCCAAGGGAAAATCACACAAAACTTAGGGCCATATTCAACTTTTTGGACCCTTTCTTCAACCATCAACGCTCGTGAGTTCATTCTTACTTATTTTCACTCCTTTTTTTTTTTTTTTTCTTTTCTTCTTTTTCTTTTGAATCTCAAAACATACATATAAACGTAAGAACAAACTTTTACTCCCCCACACTCATTTTCTTGCATAATGTAACTCAAAAGGAATTCATTTAAGTCATGCTCACTAAACTTTAAGAACAAGGGTATAGGAAAGTCCTACTCTAAGCTAGGTAAGGGGTGATGTGGGTAAACAAGGAATAAAGGCAAAACGAGGCTCAACGGGGTTAAAACTTACAACATATACGAAGTATGAGAAGTAAGGCTATTTGGCTATGGTGGTGGTCACTACACAACTTCTTCTTGAATATGTGTTATGCAAATCAATAACATGCTTTGAATGAAATGGGCATGAGTTCTAGCATTTGGAACTATATGATGAAACGCCTTCTAAGTAGTAACCAAGCAAAGAATAATGAGATCATGCAACGACTTTAGAAAACAAGAAATCACAGATTATACTCTCCAAAGAACGTTATAGGCTCAAGTCTCTCAGGGTTGTAGCGTTTGTTTGAGTTCCTTCCCTCAAGCATGTTACAAAAACGAATTTTTTTCTTTTATGATTGCATGTGAAGTCATACACTATAACCATAACCAAGCATATACCAAGAGTAAATCAAACTTTTCTCTATGTTTATAACTCTTTCTAACCGTCATGCAATTATAAACCAAATCCTTATCATTGTGTTGGAAGGTACCCTAAGACACAAACACACAAAAACGACTTTAAAACAACTCTTTTTGGGTTTTTCAAAACAATTTTTCAAATTTTTATGGGATTTTCGAATTATAAAACAAAACACACTAAAACACTCTAAAACAACTTAAAAACACCTTAAAACAGCAAGGAACAACATTTGAAGTTATGGGTGATAAAATCCCACGAATTTAAATTAACAACATTAGTTACCCCCCCCCCCCCCCCCCCACACTTAAATCAAACATTGTCCTCAATGTTTTAAGCATAGATTCACACAAAACATAAGTAAACACACAAAAAGCAATTTAAACATACTAAACATGGCAGAACGTAATTAACAAAGAGAAGAGTTTAGGGACGCAAATCTGGTTATGGAGTGTAAATTCCATCTTCTCCTTGGTAATTGCATTGAGACTTTGATCATAGTGACTCCACAGGCTTACTCTTGAACTGGTTTCCGCCCATCATTGATTTTCCTTTGTGCTACTCTTGATCTGGGCAGCAGGATGGTTCTTTTGGTTTCCCCCGAAGGTCTGAGCTTCCTCCTGTTATCTGTTTCTTTGTTCAATCTTTGCAGGAGTGGTCCCTTCTCTGGAAGTGTAACAACCGTTGAAGATGACTACTCGAGAGCAACGCTAGGTAAGCAATCAGGAATAGATTCCAGGCAGTTGGCTCCAGATCGGAAGACTGACTCCAAGTGCCGGCTGATTGCTTCTTTTACTTTGCCATGCAAGTAAGAACAAGGACAAAGAAAAAGACAGGGAAAGAGCATGATATGAGATACATTTGCTTTTGACCTTGATGATATGAGATACCTTTGCTTTGAAGAAGCGGTGAATGAATCAGCACATGCTTCAATCCGCCGTTTCCTCCTGGGTCATATGTACTCCAGGCATCTGGTATCATCTTTGGGGAAGAAGAAAGAATTGAGTATTTTGAAAGGCTTTGCTGGGAGTGCGCCCTCAGAGGTGAGGGAGAGTTGGGCATTTTCTTCAGGTTTGCCCTGCCATAAAAGACGAAGGTCGACATATATAGAGATAATATCAAGTGGTGGTACTTTTTACCCTTGTCGACAAACGTTTTGATCCCGCAAATCCGGCTCTTTGAAATAGTGGCGCCTCTTCGATCTTTGAATACGCCTCTTCGATTTCTGAGCAGGCGCCCCTTCGATTTCTGAACGACGCCCCTTCGCTTTCTGAACGACACGTGGTAGTGCAGATGCGGCTCCTTTTGACAAAGCTGCACGCGTCTTCTGAAAAGCAGAGAAAGCGTCGCCGAACTTTGCGCTTGTCGGCTAAAGATGTGTAGATGCGATGATGGCCTCCACGTGTTTTCAGCTTTGTCAGAAATCTTTTGACAAAGTTGAACGCGTTTTCTGAAAAGCCGAGGGAGCGTCGCCTAAATTACGACGGAAAATCCGGCTCTTTGAATCGGTGGACGCGTCGTCTTGGCTTTTTATAGAGCTATCAATCACCCCAACACACACACTCTGAAGATTTCCCATTCCTGAAACTCGACTCCGGCCCTTTGTGAAATTTTAACTCCATCCACCCCTTCTCTTTGAACACTTTTGAAAAAAATGGCAAACTCATCGAACCTTAGCTTAGATTTGAGTCGCAGCAGCGATCCGGTTGCGCCCCGTCAAGGTAATGTATGGCGCCCTTCTTTTTTATCTTCTAACGGTCCTCTTTCAGGTGAAGACTCTGTGATGCAGGACGCCACAACAGCTACAATAGTAGCTAAAAACCTCCTCACTCCAAAAGATAGTAGGCTGCTGTCAGGACGGTCCGATGAGTTGGCCGTTCAAGAGTCCCTCGCACTTAGTGTTCAGTGTGCGAGTTCTGTGTCCAACATGGGCCAACGCCTGCTTGCTCGGTCCCGCCAAGTGGAATCGTTGATGGCAGAGGTGGAAAGACTTAAGCAAGAGATCCAGCAGCTTAAGTACGAGAATAGAAGTTTGCATGTGCTTGCAAATAACTATTCGTCGGGGATGAAGAGGAAGCTTGATGAGCTGCAAGAATCTGAGGGTCGAATTCACAGTGACCGTCAAAGGCTTGCGTCTTATCTCCAGAGGCACCTTTTTCCTGGGTCATCCAGCGCTTGGCCAAGTATTGAGGCCTGGACTGCTCTAGCTCCGATGCCTCCCGCTCCGATGGCTTCCGCTCCGATGCTTCCCGCTTCTATGCCTCCCGCTTCTATGCCTTCCGCTTCTGCGCCTCGTAGTGGGGCTTCACGCAAACAACCTTTGTGAAGCTCCACCTTTCTCCATGTTTAGTATCTTTCTTTCTCTTTTTTTTTTTTATTTTTTTTTATTTTTTTATTTTTTTTTTATTAACATAAATAAAATCAAACGGCATGGAATTGGTCCTTGAATGGAAGGTGATACTTGAAGTGAACCGGCAATGGTTTGAATTCTAGTGTAGGTGCCTGATTCATAAAAAACAGCAAGTTAGTATAAAATGTAAAGGAATTTGAAAAAAACTTACTTGTTTTGTCCGACAAGAACTCAATGACAAACACCACTCCTTTGAAAGTTTCAGGGATATTGGACTTGGCCAGATTGCAAGTGATGGTTATGACTTGTTCAATGTCATCAAATTTAACTTCTTTGGATTTTGTGGTTTCAAGAACGTCCTCTTTGATGAATTCATGACATTCCCTACTTGTCACCTTTGAAAGGGCTTCCAAGATGTCTTTTTCACCTTCTTCTTCCTTGGAAGTCATGAATCTGCAAGGAATAGGGATACTTGTTGGAACGGGGTTAAAAATAATGAAATTTGGAACAACCATACCTGTATTAGATGGCATAGGAGCAATAGGTGCCTCCGGTAAAGGTGTTTCCACCCTTTCCGTGGGTTGGGTGTATTCCTCTTCCTTGTGATTTGATTTTGATGGTTGAGGGTCCGTTCCAACCTCCTTGTCACTTCTCAACATGATAGCATTGGTGTTTTCAAATTCTCCCTTCTGATTTGCAATGGTTGAACTAGGGAGTTCGCCTTGGTCTCGAAACTGTCCTACGAACTCCGCGATCTGCCCAATTTGCTTATCTAAGTGGTCCAACCTTTGTGGTGGCTGCATAGGCATTGAATAGAACTCCTCATATGGCTGCCAATATCCTTCTTGTTGAGCCTCATTGTCTTGATTTTGTGAGCCCTGCACCAAACAAATTAATTCATTAAGCTTTTGATTATAATCTATTGACGAACTTGAGTTTGGTTGGGCATATTGAATATGAGGTTGTGGTGGCTGCCAATATCCTCCTTGTTGAGCATTTTGAGGTTCCCACCACATAGAGTTTGAATGATCACTCCAATCCGAATTGTAAGTATTGGAAAACACATTATTCCTTGATTGAAGATTAGATATATCAACTCTTTGCATTTGGGACCTTTCCATGAGCTGTGACAAAAGAGAAGCGTTATCAAGTGCCATGTTGTTCTTAACAAACAAAACACAAATAAAAACTAAATCTAAAAGACAATACAGAAACAAACAATCCAAGGGATTAGCAAATTTTCTAATCCCCGGCAACGGCGCCAAAATTTGATGCGAGATTTATACGCGCACAAATTAAACCCTCTTTTTGTCGATTTGTAGTATAAGTATAAGTAGGGATCGTTCTGGACCGGGGATTAGGAGGGATTGCAAATCTCTTGGAAACTGACTCAAAAACGTAAAATAAAGTTTAAAACACTAAACTAGACTCAAAGAATGCAAAATTAAAGTTTAAAACACTAAGACAAACCAAAAAACAAAAAAATACTTTAAAACATAAACTAAACAGATTCTAAGCATTAAAGAACAAGAAAGTAAAGGGGGGTTTAGGACTTGACAAAAATTGAAATAACGAAACAAGTTAATAAACTAGACAGAATGTAAATATGAATATGATGAAAGTATGGATGAATGGATGCTAGCCAAGGGGTTCATCTCCACACATGTTACACTTGCATAATAAAATGATTTCCAATTGCATTTCAATAAATCATTAATTCTCAACACTCCAAGTTAATTAGATCCGCTTAAATTAACCTTCAAATCTTCCTAACGTTATTGAATTGGATGATTGCATACGACAACCCAAAACATTCCCCACAAGTCCCCTACATGATTGCATAATAGAGATACAAGCAAGAATCATTACGCTCTATGAAGATTATAAGTTTTGACGAGACATTCGTTACTATGGAATACGCATGAAACTTATGCCAAGAATTCGTTTAACGCGATTGTTTATAAGCAACCTCCACTACTTGTGAATATAAGTTCATAACGATTAGGTGAAATTCACTTATATTCTAGCGTCAAATTCATGCATGAAAATTAAGTGTGCACTCTCAATAAACATACATAAATAGGTTATCAATAAAACAGTTAAACAAGTTGAATTCACAACTTATGAAACGTAATTAGAAGTAATCAAATCAAAATGCAAACATAAACATATATTTCGAATCACCCCCTAGCTAAAGGGGGGTTTAGTTCCTCATACAAAACAAAGAGAATTGAAATTAAACATTGAAATCAAAGAAACGCCTAAACATTCCAACAACTCAAACTTGAATTGTATGAACGTTTAGGCTCTCTTCTCTTCCTCTTTATTGTAGCATAAGGTCTAGGGATAATTGGTTTGGGGGATGGAAGTGTGGAATGGAAGAGGAGTGGTGGAGAAGTGGAAGGGGAATGGAAAAATGGTGTTTGGATTATAAGGGGAGAGATGGGAAGCTCACGGCTAGGGAAGGTTAAATGTGTTTGTAATGTGTTGTGTATGAAATGAGATGTCCATGAATGAATGAATGCAAGGGTATTTATAGGAGTAGTGGAGGGAACATATGGCTATGTCATTTGTAGGTGAAGTAGGTGGATGTTGTAGGTGAAGTAGGTGGATGTTGTAGGTGAAGTGGATGTTGTAGGTGAAGTAGGTGGATGTTGTAGGTGAAGTAGGTGGATGTTGTAGGTGAAGTGGATGTTGTAGGTGAAGTAGGTGGATGTTGTAGGTGAAGTAGGTGGATGTTGTAGGTGAAGTGGATGTTGTAGGTGAAGTAAGGTGGATGTTGTAGGTGAAGTAGGTGGATGATATGTTAAGTGATACG
This sequence comes from Pyrus x bretschneideri, assembly GCF_019419815.1. Classification (NCBI taxonomy): domain Eukaryota; kingdom Viridiplantae; phylum Streptophyta; class Magnoliopsida; order Rosales; family Rosaceae; genus Pyrus; species Pyrus x bretschneideri. The sequence continues at coordinate 291,597 of NW_025999400.1, read as the reverse complement.
TGATACGTGATCTGATATGTGGTTATGCTATGATACGTGGTTAAGTGGTGATGATAAGTGATAAGTGATTAAGTGATCTGATATGTGGTGATGATAAGTGATAGTGCATGTGGGTTAACTAATGAAGGAAATGCATGTGCAATGACAATGTGTTAGAATGGATGTGTGTTATGCATGGCATGATTGGGATTAGGAAAGGTTTAAATGTCCTAAAACTAAAGAGAACAAGGTTCCAACACTTTGGCTCCAATTAGGTCTTCAATTTCGTCCAACACTTTGGCTTCAAGCATAAGCTATCCGTCCTTAGCCCAAAAGTGCTCCAAAAGTCTCCAAAATGCATCTTTTTGCTCCTTTAGCCCTTTGGACCTACAAACACACGAAAATAGCTTAAAGTACTAAAATAACTAAAGAAACATAACGTAAATGTACGAGAACAAGCCATTTAAGTCGCATAAATATGCTCCTATCATTAATTACATTCTGCCATGTTTAGTATGTTTAAATGTTTTTTGTGTGTTTACTTATGTTTTGTGTGAACCATATGCTTAAAACATTGAGGACAATGTTTGATTTAAGTGTGGGGGGGTAACTAAGTTTATTTAATGCAAATTCGTGGGATTTTATCACCCATAACTTCAAATGTTGTTCCTTGCTGTTTTAAGGTGTTTTTAAGTTGTTTTAGAGTGTTTTAGTGTGTTTTGTTTTATAACTCCGAAAATCACATAAAAATTTGAAAAACTTGTTTTAAAAACCCTAAAAAGAGTGTTTTGAGTCGTTTTTGTGTGTTTGTGTCTTAGGGTACCTTCCAACACAATGATAAGGATTTGGTTTATAATTGCATGACGGTTAGAAAGAGTTATAAACATAGAGAAAAGTTTGATTTACTCTTGGTATATGCTTGGTTATGGTTATAATGTATGACTTCACATGCAATCATAAAAGAAAAATTCGTTTTTGTAACATGCTTGAAGGAAGGAACTCAAACAAACGCTACAACCCTGAGAGACTTGAGCCTATAACGTTCGTTGGAGAGTATAATCTGTGATTTCTTGTTTTCTAAAGTCGTTGCATGATCTCATTATTCTTTGTTTGGTTACTACTTAGAAGGCGTTTTATCATATAGTTCCAAATGCTAGAACTCATGCCCATTTCATTCAAAGCATGTTATTGATTTGCATAACACATATTCAAGAAGAAGTTGTGTAGTGACCACCACCATAGCCAAATAGCCTTACTTCCCATACTTCGTATATGTTGTAAGTTTTAACCCCGTTGAGCCTTGTTTAGCCTTTATTCTTTGTTTACCCACATTTTCCTCACCTAGCCTAGTTTAGGACAATCCCCACCCTTGTTCTTAAAAGATAGTGAGCATGACTTAATTGAATTCCTTTTGAGTTACATTATGAAAGAAAATAAGTGTGGGGGAGAGAATGTTTAAGTGTTGATGTTTTGAGATTCAAAAGAACAGAAAAAAAAAAAAAAAAAAAAAAAAAAAAAAAAAAAATGAAAGAATAAGTGATTGAAGAAAGGTTCCAAAACACCAATTCTGGGTGTAAATTGTCTAAATTCTCCCTTTTTGTTCAAAAGTTGAGTTTTCATTCAAAAGTGAATTCTAAGTTGATTCAAATGCTTTGCTCACTATTTCTTTAAAAACCTTTGTTTTCCATATCCCTTCTTTGTTATCCACATACCCCAAGCCCCGTTACAACCCTTGACTTCTATCTTGAGTGTTGTGTATTTCAATTTGTGGAGTTTGAACTTGGTATGAGCTTATGGTATCACTGGTTCTCGCGTCTAAATAGTAGCATTCCATTCATGAGATCATATCTAAACATGCTTATTAACTCCAGAAATTGCTTCCTTTGAAATACATATATGTGAGTGTTTGTTTTTATGATTACATCAATCTTCTCACATATAACTAGTTTAGGGTGTGTAGTCAGAAAATCTGTGTGAAAAACGAGAGCATATCTTGTAAGGATTTGAGCAAATTCTCTAAGGCATGTTACTACATTCAAAACATGGTTTTAAATGCTTAATTGTGAAACAGTATGTGGTGACTATGATTAAGAATGTATTCAAGTGTGAAGATGACTAAAATCTATGGGAATAATGATTTTTAACTTGTCTTGTGCATTGGAAATCCGTGAGACGATTGTTGGAAGGTGTAGGTTGTGTTTTGTTCGTTTTGTCTAGTTTCGTGTTCTTTTGTTTTGTTTTGCTCGAGGACTAGCAAAAGATAAGTGTGGGGGTATTTGATAGGAGCATATTCATGCGACTTAAATAGCTTGTTCTCGTGCATTTACGTTATGTTTCTTTAGTTATTTTAGTACTTTAAGCTATTTTCGTGTGTTTGTAGGTCCAAAGGGCTAAAGGAGCAAAAAGATGCATTTTGGAGACTTTTGGAGCACTTTTGGGCTAAGGACGGATATCTTATGCTTGAAGCCAAAGTGTTGGACGAAATTGAAGACCTAATTGAAGACCAAAGTGTTGGAACCTTGTTCCCTTTAGTTTTAGGACATTTAAACCTTTCCTTTATCCTTAGCCGTGCATAACATTCCAACATTCCACACTATCACATATCATACACCACATATCACTTATCACATATCATTCACCACTTATCATATCATACACTCAATCACTTATCACATATCACTTATCACACACCACATATCACTTATCACATATCACTTACCACTTATCATTCACCTACAACATCCACCTACTTCACCTACAACATCCACCTACTTCACCTACAACATCCACCTACTTCACCTACAACATCCACCTACTTCACCTACAACCTCCACTTACTTCACCAACCTCACACACTTACTTCACCTACAAATGACATAGCCATATGTTCCCTCCACTACTCCTATAAATACCCTTGCATTCATTCATTCATGGACATCTCATTTCATACACAACACACCATTTTTCAATTTCCCTTGTAATCCAAACACCATTTTTCCATTTCCCTATTAATCCAAACACCACTCCCCAAACCATTCACACCATCAAACTATCCTTAGACCTTGTGCTACAACGAGGAAGAGAAGAGTGCCTAAACGTTCATACAATTCAAGTTTGAGTTGTTGGAATGTTTAGGTGTTTCTTTGATTTCAATGTTTAAATTCAATTCTCTTTGTTTGTACGTATGAGGAATGGAAGAGAAGAGTGCCTAAACGTTCATACAATTCAAGTTTGAGTTGTTGGAATGTTTAGGTATTTCTTTGATTTCAAAGTTATAATAAACTAAACCCCCTTTAGCTAGGGGGTGATTCGAAATATATGTTTATGCTTGCATTTTGATTTGATTACTTCTAATTGCATTTCATAAGTTGTTGATTCAATTTGTTTAACCGTTTGATTGATAACTTATTTATGTATGTTTATTAAGAATGCGCGCTTAATTTTCATGCATGAATATGACGCTAGAATATAAGTGATTTTCACCTAATCGTTATGAACTTATATTCACAAGTAGTGGAGGTTGCTTATAAACAATCGCGTTAAATGAATTCTTGGCACGAGTTTCACGCTCATCATAGTAACGAATGCCTCGTCAACACTTATAGTTTTCATAATGCTTAATGATCTTTGATTGTATCTTTATTGTGCTGTTCACGTAAAGGACTTTTGGAGAATGTTGTGAATTGCGTTGCGCTAACCCATCCAATTCATTAACTTAAGGAAAACTTGACGGTTAATTTAAGCGGACCTAATTAACCCGGGGTGATGAGTTTCATAATTTATTGAAATGTAATTGGAAATCTTTTTATTATGCAAGTGTAACATATGTGGAGATGACCCCCTTAGCTAGCATTCATCCATTCTATTTCATCAATTTCATATTTACATTCTGTTTTAATTTGTTCATTTAATTTAATTTCGTATAAACTTAAATCCCCCTTTACTTTAATGTCAATTTAGTTAGAAATCATTTTAGTTTGTGTTTTTAAAAGCATTTTGAGTCTTTAGTTTGTCTTAGTGTTTTAAAGTTTAGTTTTACATTCTTTGAGTCTAGTTTAGTGTTTATTATTACGTTTTTACGTTTTTGAGTCAAATCCAAGTGATTAACAATCCCTCCTAATCCCCGGTCCAGAACGATCCCTACTTATACTTATACTACAATTGTCAAAAAGAGGGTTTAATTTGTGTGCGTATAAATCACGCATCACATTCACATGCACTTGTTCCTCCATCATTCCATCCTTTAAAACATTGCACATGCACTTTAATCATTCAACACATGCATTCACTTCATCATTGCAGCCACACATTCACCCACATGCTATCCCATTTCAGATTGCATTTCATTCATTTCACATGCATTCCATCCTTTAATTCACTCACACACACTCATAATCATTCACATTTTGCAATCACATGCACTTCCTTTAATTAATTCATCCTAGCTGTCAAAGCACATGTACACTCACCCTAATCATTCACATAGCTTTAATTCACATGCAAACACATTGCATTACCATTCACCACAGAAAAACACCATCATTGCCGAGCCTAATTCCCTTTGCATCCATTCCACATGCATTCACTTCATCATTGCAGCCACATTTCCACTCACATCCATTTAATTCACATGCTTTCACATGCATTTTCAGCCATGCACATTCACCTTGCATTTGCAGAAAATCCACTTCCTTTGCACATACATTCATCATCATCACTCTAGTTTTAATTCACATGCATTTCAGATTGCATTCCATTCATTCCACCCTTTAATCACATGCATTCCATCTTTGTTCCAGCAACCCACATGCACAATCCACTCCACAAACATCCCATGCCGTGCACATTCATACACTTTCACATGCATCTTGGCAGATTTCACATGCACACACAAGCATTAGCACATGCAACCTAGCTGTCATGTTCCCCCCATTTCACCTATAAATACTCATTCATTCATTCTCATTCATCAACAATTCATTTCACAACAGAAATTGGTCCCTTGGGGCCGTGCCCTTCACAAAGTCCATCCATTCCATTCATACACTTCATCCATTGCAGAAATGTAGACCATAAACCACCTTTGTGCCGTGAGTCTTCCCCTACAAATCCAAACACCATCCTTCCATATTCCACCACTCCTCTTCCATTCCTCCACCACTCCCCAAACCATTCACACCATCAAACTATCCCTAGACCTTGTGCTACAACGAAGAGGAAGAGAAGAGTGCCTAAACGTTCATACAATTCAAGTTTGAGTTGTTGGAATGTTTAGGTGTTTCTTTGATTTCAATGTTTAATTTCAATGCTCTTTGTTTTGTACGAATGAGGTGATAGAAGCATATTCATGCGACTTAAATGGCTTGTTCTCGTGCATTTACGTTATGTTTCTTTAGTTATTTTAGTACTTTAAGCTATTTTCGTGTGTTTGTAGGTCCAAAGGGCTAAAGGAGCAAAAAGATGCATTTTGGAGACTTTTGGAGCACTTTTGGGCTAAGGATGGATAGCTTATGCTTGGCGCCAAAGTGTTGGACGAAATTGAAGACCTAATTGAAGACCAAAGTGTTGGAACCTTGTTCTCTTTAGTTTTAGGACATTTAAACCTTTCCAATTTCCTTAGCCGTGCATAACATTCCAACATTCCACTCCTTCATTTCAGCCACACTCCCACATATCATTACTTATCATCACCACTTATCATATCATAACCACATATCATATCACTTATCACTTATCACTTATCATCATCACTTATCATATCACTTATCACTTATCACTTATCATCATCACTTATCACTTATCACTTAACATGCATAACACACATCCATTCTAACACATTGTCATTGTACATGCATTTCCTTCATTAATTAACCCACATGCACCCTTTATTCTTTCATCATTGCAGCCACATTCCACATGCATTCCCTCACCAAGAAATCATTCAACACATGCATTCACTCTTTAATCACATGCACCACCAATTCAGCCACTTTCACACACCAACAACACCACTCATTGCACATGCACTCCCACCCTTTAATCACATGCATAAATCAGCCACATGCATCTCCCATCACCATTTCAGAATTCCAGCATTTGCACATGCAACCTAGCTGTCATGTTCCCTCTCCCATCCATCCATCTCCCTATAAAAACCATACACACTTCACACAATTCTCATTCACTCTTCCATATTCCAGAAATTCGTCAAAACCTCTCCACACCCTTGTAGCAGCCACCAAAACACTTTTCTCCTCCATTGCAGCCACTCCAACCACTCCCCAAACCATTCACACCACCAAAACTCACCTTAGACCTTGTGATACAACAACGAGGAAGAGAAGAGTGCCTAAACGTTCATACAATTCAAGTTTGAGTTGTTGGAATGTTTAGGTGTTTCTTTGATTTCAATGTTTAAATTCAATTCTCTTTGTTTTGTACGTATGAGGAATGGAAGAGAAGAGTGCCTAAACGTTCATACAATTCAAGTTTGAGTTGTTGGAATGTTTAGGTGTTTCTTTGATTTCAAAGTTATGAGGAACTAAACCCCCCTTGGCTAGGGGGTGATTCGAAATATATGTTTATACTTGCATTTTGATTTGATTACTTCTAATTACGTTTCATAAGTTGTGAATTCAATTTGTTTAACTGTTTTATTGATAACCTATTTATGTATGTTTATTGAGAGTGCACGCTTGATAGGAGCATATTCATGCGACTTAAATGGCTTGTTCTCGTGCATTTACGTTATGTTTCTCTAGTTATTTTAGTCCTTTATGCTTCTTTTGTGTGTTTTCAGGTTCTAAGGGCAAGGTATGCAAAAGGATGCCTTTTGGAGCCTTTTGGAGCAAATTAGAGATTGGAATGGATATCATATGCTTGGAGCCAAGAGGATGGACGAAATTAAAGACTTGAAGTAGGAAAGTTAAATCCTAAAAGACCTCATGTTTAAGCATCATTGAAGACTCCTACGCATTTTAGAACACAAAAACAACATTCCTTGCAACCTTAGGACATTGTCGTGTGTTTCCTTGTGTCTCCCTTCCTTGCCATGCAAGGAAGGGCTTTGTTCCCTATTTTAAACACTTAAAGCATTCACTTATCATATCATTCACTTATCAAACCATTCACTTATCACTTCCATTCACTTATCACTTATCACTTCCATTCACTTATCACTTATCACTTCCATTCACTTATCACTCACCACATATCATTCATTTATCACTTATCATATCATTCACTTATCACTTAACATATCATTCACTTATCACTTAACATATCATACACTTATCATAATCATTCACTTATCACTTATCATAATCATTCACTTATTCTTTCATCATTCAACCACCAATTCAACACATGCATCGTCAAACATATCAACCCTACAAGCACATGCTCCCCCTAATCCATTGCCGTGCCTTCCTCAACCATTTCAGCCACATTCTTCCACTTTGCCTTTCATCATTGCACCACAAATCAATCAACACATGCATTCCCTTCACATTCACCCACATGCACATTTAATCATTCATTTCCCAACTCAATACCGTGCATTTCACTCCCATTTCCAGCATGCATTCACATGCATTTTCAGCACCTACACACCTACATTCCACATGCATAACCAACCTAGTGTCACTCCCATTCATTCCCTTTAATCATTCCCCTTTAAGTTATGTTTTTATTTCCTAACCCTACATGCATTATTTATTAGCATCTTCACATGCATTCCCTTCACATTCACCCACATGCACATTCAAATCAACACATGCACCCTTTAATTCATTTAACACATATAATCATTCAACCATGCCGTGGCCTACACACACATGCATCCTGAAATCCTCTTTGCCGTGGCCTTCATTCCCATTTCCAACATCTTCACATGCATTTCCAGCTTTCACATGTCTTCACATTCATTTCCAAACAACAATCACTTCAAATGCCATGCATTCACATGCATTTTCAGCACCTACACACTACACACACATGCAATTTCAGCACCAACAAGCATCATTGCCGTGTACCCCTTATGCATTTCCAGCTTTCACATGCTTTCCTAACTATTTTCCATCATTAATTAGCCACTTGCATCCTAAACAAACAGCCATATACATCTCCATTCCTCCTATAAAAACCCTTGCATTCTCATTCATTTGTCATTCATTCACTCCCCACTCCATCTCCATTTCTCACACCACAACTAACACAAACACTTCCCCTTAGAATCCAAAACCGTGAGTCCCCCTTCCACTACTCCTCCATTGCTTCCATTTCCACCACTCCTCATCCGTTTCCATAATCCCCCAAACCTCACCTTAGACCTTGTGCTACAACAACGAGGAAGATAAGAGGGCCTAAACGTTCATACAATTCAAGTTTGAGTTGTTGGAATGTTTAGGTGTTTCTTTGATTTCAAAGTTTAAATTCAATTCTCTTTGTTTTGTACGTATGAGGAATGGAAGAGAAGAGTGCCTAAACGTTCATACAATTCAAGTTTGAGTTGTTGGAATGTTTAGGTGTTTCTTTGATTTCAAAGTTATGAGGAACTAATCCCCCTTTAGCTAGGGGGTGATTCGAAACTATGTTTATGTTTGCAATATGAATTGATTAACTTTCGTTGGAATTTCATAAGTTGTGGATTCAATTTGTTTAACCGTTTGATTGATAACTTATTTATGAATGTTTATTAAGAATGCGCGCTTAATTTTCATGCATAAATATGACGCTAGAATATAAGTGAGTTTCACCTAATCGTTATGAACTTATATTCACAAGTAGTGGAGGTTGCTTATAAACAATCGCGTTAAATGAATTCTTGGCATAAGTTTCATGCATATTCCATAGTAACGAATGCCTCGTCAACACTTATAGTTTTCATAATGCTCAATGATCTTTGATTGTATCTTTATTGTGCTTTTCACGTAAAGGACTTTTGGAGAATATGGTGAATTGCGTTGCGGTAACCCATCCAATTCATTAACTTAAGGAAAACTTGACGGTTAATTTAAGCGGACCTAATTAACCCGGAGTGTTGAGTTTCATAATTTATCGAAAGACCAACTGAGAATCAATCTTGTATGCAAGTGTAACATGTGTGGAGAAGAACCCCTTGGCTATTCCATCATCCATATTTTCATCACATTTATATTTACGTTTTGCCTTTAATTACAATTTGTGCAATTTAGCTAATTTCGTCAAATCAAACCCCCCCCCTTTACTTTCTTGTTCTTTAATGCTTAGAATCTGTTTAGTTTATGTTTTAAAGTATTTTTTTGTTTTTGGTTTGTCTTAGTGTTTTAAACTTTAATTTTGCATTCTTTGAGTCTAGTTTAGTGTTTTAAACTTTATTTTACGTTTTTGAGTCAGTTTCCAAGAGATTTGCAATCCCTCCTAATCCCCGGTCCAGAACGATCCCTACTTATACTTATACTACAATTGATAAAAAGAGGGTTTAATTTGTGCGCGTATAATTCTCGCACCAAATTTTGGCGCCGTTGCCGGGGATTAGCAAATTTGCTAATCTCTTGGATTGTTTGTTTCTGTTATGTATTTTAGTTTTAGTTTTTATGATTTGTGTTTTGTTTGTTGAATTCAAATACTAGAGAAGAACAACATGGCACTGGATAATGCTTCTCTTTTGTCACAGCTCATGGAAAGGTCTCAAATGCAAAGTGTTGATATATTTGATCTTCAATCAAGAAATAACGTGTTTTCCAATCCTTACAATTCGGATTGGAGTGATCATTCAAACTCTATGTGGTGGGAACCTCAACATGCTCAACAAGAAGGATATTGGCAGCCACCACAACCTCATATTCAATATGCCCAACCAAATTTAAGTTCGTCAATAGATTATAATCAAAAGCTTAATGAATTAATTTGTTTGGTGCAGGGCTCACAAAATCAAGACAATGAGGCTCAACAAGAAGGATATTGGCAGCCACCACAACCTCATATTCAATATGCCCAACCAAATTTAAGTTCGTCAATAGATTATAATCAAAAGCTTAATGAATTAATTTGTTTGGTGCAGGGCTCACAAAATCAAGACAATGAGGCTCAACAAGAAGGATATTGGCAGCCGTATGAGGAGTTCTATTCAACGCCTATGCAGCCACCACAACCTGCCCAAAGTAATGTAGGTAATTCAAATGATAATGATACAATTTTTCAATTACTTACTACTCTGGAAAAGCAAATTGGGCAGATAGCGGAGTTCGAAGGACAATTTTGCGACCAAGGCGAACTCCCTAGTTCAACCATTGCAAATCAGAAGGGAGAATTTGAAACCACCAATGCTTTCATGTTGAGAAGTGACAAGGAGGTTGGAATGGACCCTCAACCATCAAAATCAAATCACAAGGAAGAGGAATACACCCAACCCACGGAAAGGGTGGAGACACCTTTACCGGAGGCTCCTATTGCTCCTATGCCATCTAATACAGGTATGGTTGTTCCAAATTTCATTATTTTTAACCCCGTTCCAACAAGTATCCCTATTCCTTGTAGATTCATGACTTCCAAGGAAGAAGAAGGTGAAAAAGACATCTTGGAAGCCCTTCCAAAGGTAACAAGTAGGGAATGTCATGAATTCATCAAAGAGGACGTTCTTGAAACCACAAAATCCAAAGAAGTTAAATTTGATGACATTGGACAAGTCATAACCATCACTTGCAATCTGGCCAAGTCCAATATCCCTGAAACTTTCAAAGGAGTAGTGTTTGTAATTGAGTTCTTGTCGGATGATGCGTGGTTTATACGCACACAAATTAAACCCTCTTTTTATCAATTGTAGTATAGGTGCAAGTAGGGATCGTTCTGGACCGGGGATTAGGAGGGATTGTTAATCACTTGGATTTGACTTAAAAACGTAAAAACATAATATAAAACACTAAACTAGACTCAAAGAATGTAAAACTAAACTTTAAAACACTAAAACAAATCAAAAGACTCAAAATGCTTTTAAAAACACAAACTAAAATGCTATACTAAACTCGAAGAATTCAAAACTAAAAATAAGAAAGATTAAGACTAAGACTTAAACGAAATATGGGGGGATTGATTTTGGACGAATTTAAACTAAAATGGATAGATTGTAAAGAAAACAAATTGTAAATATGAAATTGACGGAAATGAATGGATGGTATGGCTAGCTAAGGGGTTCATCTCCATACATGTTACACTTGCATAATAAAATGATTTCCAATTGCATTTCAATAAACCATGAATTCTCAACACCCCGGGTTAATTAGGTCCGCTTAAATTAACCGTCAAGTTTTCCTTAAGTTAATGAATTGGATGATTGCATACGACAACCCAAAGCATTCCTCACAAGTTCCCTACATGAATTGCATAATAGAGAAACAAGCAAGAATCATTAAGCATCATGAAAACTATAAGTGTTGACGAGGCATTCGTTACTATGATTGCATGAAACTTATGCCAAGAATTCGTTTAACGCGATTGTTTATAAGCAACCTCCACTACTTGTGAATATAAGTTCATAACGATTAGGTGAAACTCACTTATATTCTAGCGTCATATTCATGCATGAAAATTAAGCGCGCATTCTTAATAAACATACATAAATAAGTTATCAATCAAACGGTTAAACAAATTGAATCCACAACTTATGAAACGCAATTAGAAGTAATCAAATCAAAATGCAAGCATAAACATATATTTCGAATCCCCCCCTAGCTAAAGGGGGGTTTAGTTCCTCATACAAAACAAAGAGAATCGAAATTAAACATTGAAATCAAAGAAACGCCTAAACATTCCAACAACTCAAACTTGAATTGTACGAACGTTTAGGCCCTCTTCTCTTCCTCTTTATTGTAGCATAAGGTCTAGGGATAATTGGTTTGGGGGATGGAAGTGTGGAATGGAAAAGGAGTGGTGGAGAAGTGGAAGGGGAATGGAAAAATGGTTGGTGTTTGGATTAGTAGGGAGGGGGGACTCACGGCTAAGGAAAGAATGGAAGTGTTTGAGGGGTGTTGTGTTGTGAATGAGATGTTTTGAATGATGGGAATGCAAGGGTATTTATAGGAGGAGTGGAGATGTATATGGCTATTTGTTTAAGGTGTTTGTGTGGAGGAATGATGGAGAATTGCATGTGGAATGGCTGCAATGATGAAGAATGAAAGCTGGAAAATAAAAGGGAAAGCTGGAAATCTGAAAATGCAAATGGGAATCCTGAAATGCAAAGGTGGCCACGGTTTTGAGTGTGTTTTGTGTTGGAAATGCATGTGAATGCATGTGAATGTTGTTTGTGTGAAGTGTGTGTGGGTTAAAGAGTGAATGGTGGTGTAATGATGAAGTGTGATGGCTGAAAATGTCAAGGGAAATGCATGTGATTGCATGGCAAAGAATTTCAGGATGCATGTGTGTTGGTGTGTTGTGTGATTGTTTTGTGGTTTAAGTGGCTTAATTAAAGAATGGGAGTGCATGTGGCTTAAAGAGTGGGAGTGCATGTGGGTGAATGTGAAGGGAATGCATGTGTTGATGACTAGGTTAGTGGGTGGAAATCTGAAAATGGCATAAGGGAATGGGAGCTCACGGTTTTGAGTTGTTTGTTTGTGTGAAGTGTGTGTGAATGCATGTGAAGATGCTAATAAATAATGCATGTAGGGTTAGGAAATAAAATCATAACTTAAAGGGAGATGATTAGAGGGTGTTGAAAGGTTTGAAATGCATGTGTTGAATTGGTGGTTGAATGATGAAAGAATAAGTGAATGATTATGATAAGTGATAAGTGAATGATTATGATAAGTGTATGATATGTTAAGTGATAAATGAATGATATGTGGTGAGTGATAAGTGAATGGAAGTGATAAGTGATAAGTGAATGGAAGTGATAAGTGAATGGTTTGATAAGTGATAAGTGAGTGGAAGTGATAAGTGATAAATGAATGATATGTTAAGTGATAAATGCATGATATGATAAGTGAATGCTTTAAGTGTTTAAAATAGGGAACAAAGCCCTTCCTTGCATGGCAAGGAAGGGGGACACAAGGAAACACACGACAATGTCCTATGGTTGCAAGGAATGTTGTTTTTGTGTTCTAAAATGCGTAGGAGTCTTCAATGATGCTTAAACATGAGGTCTTTTAGGATTTAACTTTCCTACTTCAAGTCTTTAATTTCGTCCATCCTCTTGGCTCCAAGCATATGATATCCATTCCAATCTCTAATTTGCTCCAAAAGGCTCCAAAAGGCATCCTTTTGCATACCTTGCCCTTAGAACCTGAAAACACACAAAAGAAGCATAAAGGACTAAAATAACTAGAGAAACATAACGTAAATGCACGAGAACAAGCCATTTAAGTCGCATGAATATGCTCCTATCAAATACCCCCACACTTATCTTTTGCTAGTCCTCGAGCAAAACAAAACAAAAGAAACCAGAAACAAAACAAAACGAACAAGTAAAACACAACCTAAACCTTCCAACAAACGTCTCAGGGATTTCCAAAGCACATGACAAGTTAAAAATTATTATTCCCACAGATTTTAGCCATCATTACACTTAAGTACATTCTTAATCATAGTCACCACATACTAGTTCACAATTAAACATTTAAAACACATTTCGAATGCAGTAACATGCCTTAGAGAAATTGCTCAAATCCTTACAAGATATGCACTCGTTTTTCACACAGATTTTTTGACTACACACCCTACACTAGTTATATGTGAGAAGATTGATGTAAACATGTAGACGAACACTCACATATGTTATAACAAGGAAAGCATTTTCTGGATTTACGATAATGACATGAATATGATCTCATGAATGGAAAGCTACTACTTAGAATGAGAACCAGTGACACCATAAGCTCATATCAATTCCAAACTCCACATTATTAAACACATAACGATCAAGATAGAAGTCAAAGGGGTGTAACGTGGCTAAAAAGTGTTTGGCTAACAAAGAAAGGATAGGGAAAACAAACGTTCTTTAAGCAATAGTGAGCAAAGTATTGAATTAGGCACTTAGAATTCCCTTTAGAACGCAGAAGTCAACTTTGAACACCCAAGGGGAAGTCACACAAAACTTAGGGCCATATTCAAACTTTTTGGGCCCTTTCAACAATCACACTTGTGAGTCCATTCTCACTTATTTTCACTCTTTTTCTTTCTTTTCTTCTTCTTTTTCTCACATTTTTTTTTCTTTTTTTTCCGTGCCTCCTTTAAGACTTAGGCACATACATACACACAAAAATCCCTTCCCCCACACTTATTTTCTGCAACATATTAATCAAAAGGAATTCTTTTAAGTCATGCTCACTATACTTCAAGAACAAGGGTATAGGAAAGTCCTACTCTAGGTTAGGTAAGGGGTGATGTGGTTAGCAAAGAAAATAGGCTAAACGAGGCTCAACGGGGTTAAAACTAATATATACGAAATATGGGAAGTAAGGCTATTTGGCTATGGTGGCAACAACTTCATCTTGATATATATTATGCAATCAATATCATGCTTTGAATGAAACGGATATAAGTTCTAGCATTTAGTTCTATCATGATACAATTGCATTCTAAGTAGTAACCAAGCAAAGAATAATGAGATCATGCAACGACTTTTAGAAAACAAGAAATCACAGATAATAACTCTCCAAAGAAGGTAATGGCTCGAGTCTCACAGGGATGTAGCGTTATTATGAGTTCCTTCCTTCAAGCATGTTACAAAAACGAATTTTTCTTTTATGATTGCATGTGAAGTCATACATTATAACCATAACCAAGCATATACCAAGAGTAAATCAAACTTTCATCCATGTTTATAACTCTCTTTAACAGTCATGCAATTACAAACCAAATCCTTATCATTGTGTTGGAAGGTACCCTAAGACACAAACACACAAAAACGACTCAAAACACTCTTTTTAGGCTTTTCAAAACATTTTTTTCAAATTTTTATGTGATTTTCGGAGTTATAAAACAAAACACACTAAAAACACTCTAAAACATCTTAAAAGCACCTTAAAACAGCAAGGAACAACATTTGAAGTAATGGGTGATAAAATCCAACGAATTTGCATTAAATATACTTAGTTACCCCCCCACACTTAAATCAAACATTGTCCTCAATGTTTTAAGCATAGATTCACACAAAGCATAAGTAAATACACAAAAAGCACTTAAACATACTAAACATGGCAGAATGTAATTAACAAAGAGAAGAGTTTAGAGACGCAAATCTGGTTATAGAGTGTAAATTCCATCTTCTCCTTGGTAATTGCATTGAGGCTTTTGATCTTTGTGATTCCACAGGTTTACTCTTGAACTGGTTTCTGCCCATCGTTGATTTTCCTTTGTGCTACTTCTTGAACTGGGCAGCATGATGGTTCATTTGGTCTTCCCCGAAGGTCTGAGCTTACTCCTTTGGTCTGTTTCTTTGTTCAATCTTTCCAATTCGTATTGAAAAGGGTTGGAGGATAACTCAACCTATGTTTGTCTCCACATGCTTCAATGTATCATTTTCACTTGCCTTACTCGCTCCCCTTTGCAGAAGTGGTCCCTTCTCCGGAAGTGTATTAACCGTTGAAGATGACTACTCGAGAGCAACGCTAGGTAAGCAATCAGGAATAGGTTCCAGGCAGTTGGCTCCAGATCGGAAGATTGACTCCAAGTGCCGGCTGATTGCTTCTTTTACTTTGCCATGCGAGTAAGAACAAGGACAAAGAAAAAGACAGGGAAAGAGCATGATATGAGATACCTTTGCTTTTGACCTTGATGATATGAGATACCTTTGCTTTGAAGAAGCGGTGAATGAATCAGCACATGCTTCAATCCGCCGTTTCCTCCTGGGTCATATGTACTCCAGGCATCTGGTATCATCTTTGGGGAAGAAGAAAGAATTGAGTATTTTGAAAGGCTTTGCTGGGAGTGCGTCCTCAGAGGTGAGGGAGAGTTGGGCATTTTCTTCAGGTTTGCCCTGCCATAAAAGACGAAGGTCGACATATATAGAGATAATAGCAAGTGGTGGTACTTTTTACCTTTGTCGACAAACATTTTGATCCCGCAACTCCGGCTTTTTGAAATAGTGGCGCCTCTTCGATCTTTGAATTCGGCTCTTCGATTTCTGAGCAGGCGCCTCTTCGATTTCTGAACGACGCCCCTTCGCTTTCTGAACGACACGTGGTAATGCAGATGCGGCTCCTTTTGACAAAGCTGCACGCATTTTCTGAAAAGCAGAGAAAGCGTCGCCGAACTTTGCGCTTGTCGGCTAAAGACGTGTAGTTGCGATGATGGCCTCCACGTGTTTTCAGCTTTGTTGAACGCGTCTTCTGAAAAGCCGAGAACGCGTCGCCTAAATTACGCCGGAAATTCCGGCTTTTTGAATTGGTGGACGCGTCGCCTTGGCTTCTTATAGAGCTATCGATCACCACAACAAACACACTCTGAAGAATTCCCATTCTTGAAAATAGACTCCGACCCTTTGAAAATTTACTCCATCAACCCCTATCTTTGAACACCTTTGAAAAAATGGCAAACTCATCGAACCTTAGCTTGGAATTGAGCCTTAGCAGTGATACGGGCGCGCCGCGTCAAGGTAACGTATGGCGCCCTTCTTTTTTATCTTCTAACGGTCCTCTTTCAGGTGAAGACTCTGTGATGCAGGACGCCACAACAGCTACAATAGTAGCTAAAAACCTCCTCACTCCAAAAGATAGTAGGCTGCTGTCAGGACGGTCCGATGAGTTGGCCGTTCAAGAGTCCCTCGCACTTAGTGTTCAGTGTGCGAGCTCTGTGTCCAACATGGGCCTACGCCTGCTTGCCCGCTCCCGTCAGGTGGAATCGTTGATGGCAGAGGTGGAAAGACTTAAGCAAGAGATCCAGCAGCTTAAGTACGAGAATAGAAGTTTGCATGTGCTTGCAAATAACTATTCGTCGGGGATGAAGAGGAAGCTTGATGAGCTGCAAGAATCTGAGGGTCGAATTCACAGTGACCGTCAAAGGCTTGCGTCTTATCTCCAGAGGCACCTTTTTCCTGGGTCATCCAGCGCTTGGCCAAGTATTGAGGCCTGGAATGCTCTAGCTCCGATGCCTCCCGCTCCGATGGCTTCCGCTCCGATGCCTCCCGCTTCTATGCCTCCTGCTTCTATGCCTTCCGCTTCTGCGCCTCGTAGTGGGGCTTCACGCAAACAACCTTTGTGAAGCTCCACCTTTCTCCATGTTTAGTATCTTTCTTTTTTTCTTTTTTTTTTTTTTTTTTCTTTTTTTTTTTTTTTTTTTTTTTTACATAAATAAAATCAAACGGCATGGAATTTATCTTTGAATGGGCGGTGATACTTGAAATGATCCGGTAATAGTTTAAATTCCAGATTGGGTGCCTGATTCAAAAAAATTAGCAAGTTAGTATAAAATCTAATGGAATTTGGAAAAAAATACTTACTTGTTTTGTCCGACAAGAACTCAATGACAAATACCACTCCTTTGAAAGTTTCAGGGATATTGGACTTGGCCAGATTGCAAGTGATGGTTATTACTTGTCCAATGTCATCAAATTTAACTTCTTTGGATTTTGTGGTTTCAAGAACGTCCTCTTTGATGGATTCATGACATTCCCTACTTGTCACCTTTGGAAGGGCTTCCAAGATGTCTTTTTCACCTTCTTCTTCCTTGGAAGTCATGAATCTGCAAGGAATAGGGATACTTGTTGGAACGGGGTTAAAAATAATGAAATTTGGAACAACCATACCTGTATTAGATGGCATAGGAGCAATAGGTGCCTCCGGTAAAGGTGTTTCCACCCTTTCCGTGGGTTGGGTGTATTCCTCTTCCTTGTGATTTGATTTTGATGGTTGAGGGTCCGTTCCAACCTCCTTGTCACTTCTCAACATGATAGCATTGGTGGTTTCAAATTCTCCCTTCTGATTTGCAATGGTTGAACTAGGGAGTTCTCCTTGGTCGCAAAATTGTCCTTCGAACTCCGCTATTTGCCCAAATTGCTTTTCCAGAGTAGTAAGTAATTGAAAAATCGTATCATTATCATTTGAATTACCTACATTACTTTGGGCAGGTTGTGGTGGCTGCATAGGCGTTGAATAGAACTCCTCATACGGCTGCCAATATCCTTCTTGTTGAGCCTCATTGTCTTGATTTTGTAAGCCCTGCACCAAACAAATTAATTCATCAAGCTTTTGATTATAATTTATTGACGAACTTGAGTTTGGTTGGGCATATTGAATATGAGGTTGTGGTGGCTGCCAATATCCTCCTTGTTGAGCATTTTGAGGTTCCCACCACATAGAGTTTGAATGATCACTCCAATCCGAATTGTAAGTATTGGAAAACACGTTATTCCTTGATTGAAGATTCAATATATCAACTCTTTGCATTTGAGACCTTTCCATGAGTTGTGACAAAAGAGAAGCATTATCAAGTGCCATCTTGTTCTTAACAAACAAAATAAAAAAAATAAAAAAAACTAAATCTAAAAGACAATACAGAAACAAACAATCCAAGGGATTAGCAAATTTTCTAATCCCCGGCAACGGCGCCAAAATTTGATGCGTGGTTTATACGCACACAAATTAAACCCTCTTTTTATCAATTGTAGTATAGGTGCAAGTAGGGATCGTTCTGGACCGGGGATTAGGAGGGATTGTTAATCACTTGGATTTGACTTAAAAACGTAAAAACATAATATAAAACACTAAACTAGACTCAAAGAATGTAAAACTAAACTTTAAAACACTAAAACAAATCAAAAGACTCAAAATGCTTTTAAAAACACAAACTAAAATGCTATACTAAACTCGAAGAATTCAAAACTAAAAATAAGAAAGATTAAGACTAAGACTTAAACGAAATATGGGGGGATTGATTTTGGACGAATTTAAACTAAAATGGATAGATTGTAAAGAAAACAAATTGTAAATATGAAATTGACGGAAATGAATGGATGGTATGGCTAGCTAAGGGGTTCATCTCCATACATGTTACACTTGCATAATAAAATGATTTCCAATTGCATTTCAATAAACCATGAATTCTCAACACCCCGGGTTAATTAGGTCCGCTTAAATTAACCGTCAAGTTTTCCTTAAGTTAATGAATTGGATGATTGCATACGACAACCCAAAGCATTCCTCACAAGTTCCCTACATGAATTGCATAATAGAGAAACAAGCAAGAATCATTAAGCATCATGAAAACTATAAGTGTTGACGAGGCATTCGTTACTATGATTGCATGAAACTTATGCCAAGAATTCGTTTAACGCGATTGTTTATAAGCAACCTCCACTACTTGTGAATATAAGTTCATAACGATTAGGTGAAACTCACTTATATTCTAGCGTCATATTCATGCATGAAAATTAAGCGCGCATTCTTAATAAACATACATAAATAAGTTATCAATCAAACGGTTAAACAAATTGAATCCACAACTTATGAAACGCAATTAGAAGTAATCAAATCAAAATGCAAGCATAAACATATATTTCGAATCCCCCCCTAGCTAAAGGGGGGTTTAGTTCCTCATACAAAACAAAGAGAATCGAAATTAAACATTGAAATCAAAGAAACGCCTAAACATTCCAACAACTCAAACTTGAATTGTACGAACGTTTAGGCCCTCTTCTCTTCCTCTTTATTGTAGCATAAGGTCTAGGGATAATTGGTTTGGGGGATGGAAGTGTGGAATGGAAAAGGAGTGGTGGAGAAGTGGAAGGGGAATGGAAAAATGGTTGGTGTTTGGATTAGTAGGGAGGGGGGACTCACGGCTAAGGAAAGAATGGAAGTGTTTGAGGGGTGTTGTGTTGTGAATGAGATGTTTTGAATGATGGGAATGCAAGGGTATTTATAGGAGGAGTGGAGATGTATATGGCTATTTGTTTAAGGTGTTTGTGTGGAGGAATGATGGAGAATTGCATGTGGAATGGCTGCAATGATGAAGAATGAAAGCTGGAAAATAAAAGGGAAAGCTGGAAATCTGAAAATGCAAATGGGAATCCTGAAATGCAAAGGTGGCCACGGTTTTGAGTGTGTTTTGTGTTGGAAATGCATGTGAATGCATGTGAATGTTGTTTGTGTGAAGTGTGTGTGGGTGATAGGAGCATATTTATGCGACTTAAATGGCTTGTTCTCGTACATTTACGTTATGTTTCTTTAGTTATTTTAGTACTTTAAGCTATTTTCGTGTGTTTGTAGGTCCAAAGGGCTAAAGGAGCAAAAAGATGCATTTTGGAGACTTTTGGAGCACTTTTGGGCTAAGGACGGATAACTTATGCTTGAAGCCAAAGTGTTGGACGAAATTGAAGACCTAATTGGAGCCAAAGTGTTGGAACCTTGTTCTCTTTAGTTTTAGGACATTTAAACCTTTCCTAATCCCAATCATGCCATGCATAACACACATCCATTCTAACACATTGTCATTGCACATGCATTTCCTTCATTAGTTAACCCACATGCACTTATCACTTATCATCACCACATATCATATCACTTAATCACTTATCACTTATCATCACCACTTAACCACTTATCATATCATAACCACATATCATATCACTTATCACTTACCTACTTCACCTACAACATCCACCTACTTCACCTACAACATCCACCTACTTCACCTACAACATCCACTTCACCTACAACATCCACCTACTTCACCTACAACATCCACCTACTTCACCTACAAATGACATAGCCATATGTTCCCTCCACTACTCCTATAAATACCCTTGCATTCATTCATTCATGGACATCTCATTTCATACACAACACACCATTTTTCCATTTCCCTATTAATCCAAACACCACTCCCCAAACTATTCACACCATCAAACTATCCTTAGACCTTGTGCTACAACAACGAGGAAGAGAAGAGTGCCTAAACGTTCATACAATTCAAGTTTGAGTTGTTGGAATGTTTAGGTGTTTCTTTGATTCTCTTTGTTTTGTACCATGAGGAACTAAACCCCCCTTGGCTAGGGGGGGATTCGAAATAAATGTTTATGCTTGCATTTTAATTTGATTACTTCTAATTACGTTTCATAAGTTGTGGATTCAATTTGTTTAACCGTTTGATTGATAACTTATTTATGTATGTTTATTGAGAGTGCACGCTTAATTTTCATGCATGAATAAGACGCTAGAATATAAGTGAGTTTCACCTAATCGTTATGAACTTATATTCACAAGTAGTGGAGGTTGCTTATAAACAATCGCGTTAAATGAATTCTTGGCACGAGTTTCATGCTCATCATAGTAACGAATGCCTCGTCAACACTTATAGTTTTCATAATGCTTAATGATCTTTGATTGTATCTTTACTGTGCTGTTCACGTAAAGGACTTTTGGAGAATGTAGTGAATTGCGTTGCGCTAACCCATCCAATTCATTAACTTAAGGAAAACTTGACGGTTAATTTAAGCGGACCTAATTGACCCGGGGTGATGAGTTTCATAATTTATTAAAATGCAATTGGAAATCTTTTTATTATGCAAGTGTAACATGTATGGAGATGAACCCCTTAGCTATTCTATCATCCATTCATTCCATTTCGTCAATTTCGTTTTTATAATCTGTTTTAATTAGAATCTGTCCATTTAGTTTATTTTCGTCCAAACCTCAATCCCCATTTATTTTAAAGTGTTAGATTAGTTAGAAATACTTTTAGTTTCTGTTTATAAGTGTTTTGATTCAATTTGTTAAACAAATTCGTCCAAATTTGTGTTTGTGCTCAAATCTGCCCAGAAAGTGGTTTTTAGGCAGATTTGAGTGTGTTTGTGTTGTTTTGAGTCTTTTGGTTTGTTTTAGTGTTTTAAACTTTAGTTTTACATTCTTTGAGTCTAGTTTAGTGTTTTATATTGTGTTTTTATGTTTTTGAGTCAAATCCAAGTGATTAACAATCCCTCCTAATCCCCGGTCTAGAACGATCCCTACTTATACATATACTACAATTTAACGAAAAGAGGGTTAATTTGTGTGCGTATAAATCTCGCATCAAATTTTGGCGCCGTTTCCGGGGATTAGAAAATTTGCTAATCCCTTGGATTGTTTGTTTCTGTATTGTCTTTTAGATTTAGTTTTTTTTTTGTTTGTTAAGAACAAGATGGCACTTGATAATGCTTCTCTTTTGTCACAACTCATGGAAAGGTCCCAAATGCAAAGAGTTGATATATTTAATCTTCAATCAAGGAATAACGTGTTTTCCAATACTTACAATTCGGATTGGAGTGATCATTCAAACTCTATGTGGTGGGAACCTCAAAATGCTCAACAAGGAGGATATTGGCAGCCACCACAACCTCATATTCAATATGCCCAACCAAACTCAAGTTCGTCAATAGATTATAATCAAAAGCTTAATGAATTAATTTGTTTGGTGCAGGGCTCACAAAATCAAGACAATGAGGCTCAACAAGAAGGATATTGGCAGCCATATGAGGAGTTCTATTCAACGCCTATGCAGCCACCACAAAGGTTGGACCACTTGGATAAGCAAATTGGGCAGATCGCGGAGTTCGTAGGACAGTTTCGAGACCAAGGCGAACTCCCTAGTTCAACAATTGTAAATCTGAAGGGAGGATTTGAAGCACCTTTGCCGGAGGCACCTATTGCTCCTATGCCATCTAATACAGGTATGGTTGTTCCAAATTTCATTATTTTTAACCCCGTTCCAACAAGTATCCCTATTCCTTGCAGATTCATGACTTCCAAGGAAGAAGAAGGTGAAAAAGACATCTTGGAAGCCCTTTCAAAGGTGACAAGTAGGGAATGTCATGAATTCATCAAAGAGGACGTTCTTGAAACCACAAAATCCAAAGAAGTTAAATTTGATGACATTGGACAAGTCATAACCATCACTTGCAATCTAGCCAAGTCCAATATCCCTGAAACTTTCAAAGGAGTGGTGTTTGTCATTGAGTTCTTGTCGGACAAAACAAGTAAGTTTTTTTCAAATTCCTTTACATTTTATACTAACTTGCTGTTTTTTATGAATCAGGCACCTACACTAGAATTCAAACCATTGCCGGTTCACTTCAAGTATCACCTTCCATTCAAGGACCAATTCCATGCCGTTTGATTTTATTTATGTTAATAAAAAATAAATAAATAAATAAATAAAAAAAAAAAAAAGAAAAAGAAAGATACTAAACATGGAGAAAGGTGGAGCTTCACAAAGGTTGTTTGCGTGAAGCCCCACTACGAGGCGCAGAAGCGGAAGGCATAGAAGCGGGAGGCATAGAAGCGGGAGGCGCAGAAGCGGAAGGCATAGAAGCGGGAGGCATAGAAGCGGGAGGCATCGGAGCAGAAGCCATCGGAGCGGGAGACATCGGAGCTAGAGCATTCCAGGCCTCAATACTTGGCCAAGCGCTGGATGACCCAGGAAAAAGGTGCCTCTGGAGATAAGACGCAAGCCTTTGACGGTCACTGTGAATTCGACCCTCAGATTCTTGCAGCTCATCAAGCTTTCTTTTCATCCCCGACGAATAGTTATTTGCAAGCACATGCAAACTTCTATTCTCGTACTTAAGCTGCTGGATCTCTTGCTTAAGTCTTTCCACCTCTGCCATCAACGATTCCACTTGGCGGGACCGAGCAAGCAGGCGTTGGCCCATGTTGGACACAGAACTCGCACACTGAACACTAAGTGCGAGGGACTCTTGAACGGCCAACTCATCGGACCGTCCTGACAGCAGCCTACTATCTTTTGGAGTGAGGAGGTTTTTAGCTACTATTGTAGCTGTTGTGGCGTCCTGCATCACAGAGTCTTCACCTGAAAGAGGACCGTTAGAAGATAAAAAAGAAGGGCGCCATGCATTACCTTGACGGGGCGCAACCGGATAGCTGCTGAGACTCAAATCTAAGCTAAGGTTCGATGAGTTTGCCATTTTTTTCAAAAGTGTTCAAAGAGAAGGGGTGGATGGAGTTAAAATTTCACAAAGGGCCGGAGTCGAGTTTCAGGAATGGGAAATCTTCAGAGTGTGTGTGTTGGGGTGATTGATAGCTCTATAAAAAGCCAAGACGACGCGTCCACCGATTCAAAGAGCCGGATTTTCCGGCGTAATTTAGGCGACGCTCCCTCGGCTTTTCAAGAAAACGCGTTCAACTTTGTCAAAAGATTTCTGACAAAGCTGAAAACACGTGGAGGCCATCATCGCATCTACACATCTTTAGCCGACAAGCGCAAAGTTCGGCGACGCTTTCTCTGCTTTTCAGAAGACGCGTGCAGCTTTGTCAAAAGGAGCCGCATCTGCACTACCACGTGTCATTCAGAAAGCGAAGGGGCGTCGTTCAGAAATCGAAGGGGCGCCTGCTCAGAAATCGAAGAGGCGTATTCAAAGATCAAAGAGGCTCCACTATTTCAAAAAGCCGGATTTGCGGGATCAAAACGTTTGTCGACAAGGGTAAAAAGTACCACCACTTGATATTATCTCTATATATGTCGACCTTCGTCTTTTATGGCAGGGCAAACCTGAAGAAAATGCCCAACTCTCCCTCACCTCTGAGGGCGCACTCCCAGCAAAGCCTTTCGAAATACTCAATTCTTTCTTCTTCCCCAAAGATGATACCAGATGCCTGGAGTACATATGACCCAGGAGGAAACGGCGGATTGAAGCATGTGCTGATTCATTCACCGTTTCTTCAAAGCAAAGGTATCTCATATCATTAAGGTCAAAAGCAAAAATATCTCATATCATGCTCTTTCCCTGTCTTTTTCTTTGTCCTTGTTCTTACTTGCATGTGGTGCGAAATTTATACGCACACAAATTAAACCCTCTTTTTGTCAAATTGTAGTATAAGTGTAAGTAGGGATCGTTCTGGACCGGGGATTAGGAGGGATTGTTAATCACTTGGATTTGACTCAAAAATGTAAAAACACAATATAAAACACTATACTAGACTCAAAGAATTCAAAAATACTTTAAAACATAAACTAAACAGATTCTAAGCATTAAAGAACAAGAAAGTAAATGGGGGTTTAGGACTTGACAAAAATTGAAATAACGAAACAAGTTAATAAACTAGACAGAATGTAAATATGAATATGATGAAAGTATGGATGAATGGATGCTAGCCAAGGGGTTCATCTCCACACATGTTACACTTGCATAATAAAATGATTTCCAATTGCATTTCAATAAATCATTAATTCTCAACACTCCAAGTTAATTAGATCCGCTTAAATTAACCTTCAAATCTTCCTAACGTTATTGAATTGGATGATTGCATACGACAACCCAAAACATTCCCCACAAGTCCCCTACATGATTGCATAATAGAGATACAAGCAAGAATCATTACGCTCTATGAAGATTATAAGTTTTGACGAGACATTCGTTACTATGGAATACGCATGAAACTTATGCCAAGAATTCGTTTAACGCGATTGTTTATAAGCAACCTCCACTACTTGTGAATATAAGTTCATAACGATTAGGTGAAATTCACTTATATTCTAGCGTCAAATTCATGCATGAAAATTAAGTGTGCACTCTCAATAAACATACATAAATAGGTTATCAATAAAACAGTTAAACAAATTGAATTCACAACTTATGAAACGTAATTAGAAGTAATCAAATCAAAATGCAAGCATAAACATATATTTCGAATCACCCCCTAGCTAAAGGGGGGTTTAGTTCCTCATACAAAACAAAGAGAATTGAAATTAAACATTGAAATCAAAGAAACGCCTAAACATTCCAACAACTCAAACTTGAATTGTATGAACGTTTAGGCTCTCTTCTCTTCCTCTTTATTGTAGCATAAGGTCTAGGGATAATTGGTTTGGGGGATGGAAGTGTGGAATGGAAGAGGAGTGGTGGAGAAGTGGAAGGGGAATGGAAAAATGGTGTTTGGATTATAAGGGGAGAGATGGGAAGCTCACGGCTAGGGAAGGTTAAATGTGTTTGTAATGTGTTGTGTATGAAATGAGATGTCCCTGAATGAATGAATGCAAGGGTATTTATAGGAGTAGTGGAGGGAACATATGGCTATGTCATTTGTAGGTGAAGTAGGTGGATGTTGTAGGTGAAGTAGGTGGATGTTGTAGGTGAAGTGGATGTTGTAGGTGAAGTAGGTGGATGTTGTAGGTGAAGTGGATGTTGTAGGTGAAGTAGGTGGATGTTGTAGGTGAAGTGGGTGGATGTTGTAGGTGAAGTGGGTGGATGTTATGTTAAGTGATAAGTGATAAGTGATATGATATGTGGTTATGATATGATAAGTGGTTAAGTGGTGATGATAAGTGATAAGTGATTAAGTGATATGATATGTGGTGATGATAAGTGATAAGTGCATGTGGGTTAACTAATGAAGGAAATGCATGTGCAATGACAATGTGTTAGAATGGATGTGTGTTATGCATGGCATGATTGGGATTAGGAAAGGTTTAAATGTCCTAAAACTAAAGAGAACAAGGTTCCAACACTTTGGCTCCAATTAGGTCTTCAATTTCGTCCAACACTTTGGCTTCAAGCATAAGCTATCCGTCCTTAGCCCAAAAGTGCTCCAAAAGTCTCCAAAATGCATCTTTTGCTCCTTTAGCCCTTTGGACCTACAAACACACGAAAATAGCTTAAAGTACTAAAATAACTAAAGAAACATAACGTAAATGTACGAGAACAAGCCATTTAAGTCGCATAAATATGCTCCTATCAAATAACCCCACACTTAGCTTTTGCTAGTCCTCGAGCAAAACAGAAAAACAAAACAAAAAGAACAAAACACAACCTACACCTTCCAACAATCGTATCAGGGACTTCCAATGCACATGACAAGTTAAAAATCATTATTCTCACAGATTTGAGCCATCTTTACACTTAGGTACATTCTTAATCATAGTCACCACATACTAGTTCACAATTAAGCATTTAAAACCATGTTTTGAATGTAGTAACATGCCTTAGAGAATTCCCTCAATTTCTTACTAGATGTACTCTCGTTTTTCACATAGATTTTCTGACTACACACCCTGCACTAGGTATATGTGAGAAGATTGATGTAAACATGTAGACGAACACTCACATATGTTATAATAAGGAAAGCATTTTCTGGAGTTAATAAGCATGTTTAGATATGATCTCATGAATGGAATGCTACTACTTAGACGCGAGAACCAGTGACACCATAAGCTCATACCAAGTTCAAACTCCACAATTGAAATACATAACACTCAATATAGAAGTCAAGGGTTGTAACGGGGCTTGGGGTAATTGGCTAAAAATGAAAGGTAAGGATAACAAACGTTCTTCAAGCAATAGTGAGCAAAGTATTGAATTAGGCACTTAGAATTTCCTTTAGAATGCAGAAGTCAACTTTGATCACCCAAGGGGAATTACACAGAACTTAGGGCCATATCCATTTTTTTTTTGGACCCTTTCTTCAACCATCAACGCTCGTGAGTTCATTTTCACTTATTTTCATTTTTTTTTTTAAGCTCTTTTTTCTTTCTTTCTTTCTTTTTTTTTTTTTTTTTTTTTTTTTTTTCTTTTCTTTTTCTTTTCTTTTGAATCTCAAAACATAAACACTTAAACATTCTCTCCCCCACACTTATTTTCTTTCATAATGTAACTCAAAAGGAATTCAATTAAGTCATGCTCACTATCTTTTAAGAACAAGGGTGGGGATTGTCCTAAACTAGGCTAGGTGAGGAAAATGTGGGTAAACAAAGAATAAAGGCTAAACAAGGCTCAACGGGGTTAAAACTTACAACATATACGAAGTATGGGAAGTAAGGCTATTTGGCTATGGTGGTGGTCACTACACAACTTCTTCTTGAATATGTGTTATGCAAATCAATAACATGCTTTGAATGAAATGGGCATGAGTTCTAGCATTTAGTTCTATCATGATACAATTGCATTCTAAGTAGCAACCAAGCAAGGAATAATGAGATCATGCAACAACTTTAGAAAATAAAGAATCACAGAAAATAACTCTCCAAAGAAAGTAATGGCTCGAGTCTCACAGGGATGTAGCGTTTGTTTGAGTTTCTTCCTTCAAGCATGTTACAAAAACGAATTTTTCTTTTATGATTGCATGTGAAGTCATACATTATAACCATAACCAAGCATATACCAAGAGTAAATCAAACTTTTCTCTATGTTTATAACTCTTTCTAACCGTCATGCAATTATAAACCAAATCCTTATCATTGTGTTGGAAGGTACCCTAAGACACAAAAACGACTTTTAAAACAACTCTTTTTGGGTTTTTCAAAACAATTTTTCAAATTTTTATGGGATTTTCGAATTATAAAACAAAACACACTAAAACACTCTAAAACAACTTAAAAACACCTTAAAACAGCAAGGAACAACATTAGAAGTTATGGTGGATAAAACCCTACGAATTTGCATCAAAACACTTTAGTTACCCCCCCACACTTAAATCAAACATTGTCCTCAATGTTTTAAGCATAGATTCACACAAAACATAAGTAAACACACAAAAAACATTTAAACATACTAAACATGGCAGAATGTAATTAACAAAGAGAAGAGTTTAGGGACGCAAATCTGGTTATGGAGTGTAAATTCCCTCTTCTCCTTGGTGATTGCATTGAGGCTTTGATCTTTGTGATTCCACAGGCTTACTCTTGAACTGGTTTCTGCCCATCGTTGATTTTCCTTTGTGCTACTTCTTGAACTGGGCAGCAGGATGGTTCTTTTGGTTTCCCCCGAAGGTCTGAGCTTCCTCCTGTTATCTGTTTCTTTGTTCAATCTTTGCAGGAGTGGTCCCTTCTCTGGAAGTGTAACAACCGTTGAAGATGACTACTCGAGAGCAACGCTAGGTAAGCAATCAGGAATAGATTCCAGGCAGTTGGCTCCAGATCGGAAGACTGACTCCAAGTGCCGGCTGATTGCTTCTTTTACTTTGCCATGCAAGTAAGAACAAGGACAAAGAAAAAGACAGGGAAAGAGCATGATATGAGATACTTTTGCTTTTGACCTTGATGATATGAGATACCTTTGCTTTGAAGAAGCGGTGAATGAATCAGCACATGCTTCAATCCGCCGTTTCCTCCTGGGTCATATGTACTCCAGGCATCTGGTATCATCTTTGGGGAAGAAGAAAGAATTGAGTATTTTGAAAGGCTTTGCTGGGAGTGCGCCCTCAGAGGTGAGGGAGAGTTGGGCATTTTCTTCAGGTTTGCCCTGCCATAAAAGACGAAGGTCGACATATATAGAGATAATATCAAGTGGTGGTACTTTTTACCCTTGTCGACAAACGTTTTGATCCTGCAAATCCGGCTCTTTGAAATAGTGGCGCCTCTTCGATCTTTGAATACGCCTCTTCGATTTCTGAGCAGGCGCCCCTTCGATTTCTGAACGACGCCCCCTTCGCTTTCTGAACGACACGTGGTAGTGCAGATGCGGCTCCTTTTGACAAAGCTGCACGCGTCTTCTGAAAAGCAGAGAAAGCGTCGCCGAACTTTGCGCTTGTCGGCTAAAGATGTGTAGATGCGATGATGGCCTCCACGTGTTTTCAGCTTTGTCAGAAATCTTTTGACAAAGTTGAACGCGTTTTCTTGAAAAGCCGAGGGAGCGTCGCCTAAATTACGCCGGAAAATCCGGCTCTTTGAATCGGTGGACGTGTCGTCTTGGCTTTTTATAGAGCTATCAATCACCCCAACACACACACTCTGAAGATTTCCCATTCCTGAAATCGACTCCGGCCCTTTGTGAAATTTTAACTCCATCCACCCCTTCTCTTTGAACACTTTTGAAAAAAAATGGCAAACTCATCGAACCTTAGCTTAGATTTGAGTCTCAGCAGCGATCCGGTTGCGCCCCGTCAAGGTAATGTATGGCGCCCTTCTTTTTTATCTTCTAACGGTCCTCTTTCAGGTGAAGACTCTGTGATGCAGGACGCCACAATAGCTACAATAGTAGCTAAAAACCTCCTCACTCCAAAAGATAGTAGGCTGCTGTCAGGACGGTCCGATGAGTTGGCCGTTCAAGAGTCCCTCGCACTTAGTGTTCAGTGTGCGAGTTCTGTGTCCAACATGGGCCAACGCCTGCTTGCTCGGTCCCGCCAAGTGGAATCGTTGATGGCCGAGGTGGAAAGACTTAAGCAAGAGATCCAGCAGCTTAAGTACGAGAATAGAAGTTTGCATGTGCTTGCAAATAACTATTCGTCGGGGATGAAGAGGAAGCTTGATGAGCTGCAAGAATCTGAGGGTCGAATTCACAGTGACCGTCAAAGGCTTGCGTCTTATCTCCAGAGGCACCTTTTTCCTGGGTCATCCAGCGCTTGGCCAAGTATTGAGGCCTGGAATGCTCTAGCTCCGATGGCTCCCGCTCCGATGGCTTCCGCTCCGATGCCTCCCGCTTCTATGGCTTCCGCTCCGATGCCTCCCGCTTCTATGCCTCCCGCTTCTATGCCTTCCGCTTCTGCGCCTCGTAGTGGGGCTTCACGCAAACAACCTTTGTGAAGCTCCACCTTTCTCCATGTTTAGTATCTTTCTTTCTCTTTTTATTTTTTTTTATTTTTTTATTTTTATTTTTTTATTTTTTATTTTTATTTTTTTTTTATTTTTTTACCTTCCAACATTTTTTTTTTTTTTTTTTTAACATAAATAAAATCAAACGGCATGGAATTGGTCCTTGAATGGAAGGTGATACTTGAAGTGAACCGGCAATGGTTTGAATTCTAGTGTAGGTGCCTGATTCATAAAAAACAGCAAGTTAGTATAAAATGTAAAGGAATTTGAAAAAAACTTACTTGTTTTGTCCGACAAGAACTTAATGACAAACACCACTCCTTTGAAAGTTTCAGGGATATTGGACTTGGCCAGATTGCATGTGATGGTTATGACTTGTCCAATGTCATCAAATTCAACTTCTTTGGGCATTGTTGTCTCAAGTATATCCCCTTTGATGAATTCATGAAATTCCCTACTTTGCACCTTTGGAAGGTCTTCCAAGATGTCTTTTTCACTTTCTTCTTCCTTGGAATTCATGAACCGGCAAGGAATAGGGATATTAGGTGGAATGGGGTTAGAACTAATTGGAACAACCTTACTTGAATTAGATGGCGTAGGAGCAATAAGTGCTTCCGGCAAAGGTGCTTCAAATCCTCCCTTCGGATTTACAATGGTTGAACTAGGGAGTTTGCCTTGGTCGCAAAATTGTCCTACGAACTCCGCTATCTGCCCAATTTGCTTTTCCAAGTGATCCAACCTTTTGTCTTCTTGTCGAGCCTCATTGTCTTGATTTTGTGAGCCCTGCACCAAACAAATTAATTCGTTAAGCTTTTGATTATAATCTATTGACGAACTTAAATTTGGTTGGGCATATTGAATATGAGGTTGTGGTGGCTGCCAATATCCTCCTTGTTGAGCATTTTGAGGTTCCCACCACATAGAGTTTGAATGATCACTCCAATCCGAATTGTAAGTATTGGAAAACATGTTATTCCTTGATTGAAGATTAGATATATCAACTCTTTGCATTTGGGACCTTTCCATGAGCTGTGACAAAAGAGAAGCGTTATCAAGTGCCATGTTGTTCTTAACAAACAAAACACAAATAAAAACTAAATCTAAAAGACAATACAGAAACAAACAATCCAAGGGATTAGCAAATTTTCTAATCCCCGGCAACGGCGCCAAAATTTGGTGCGAAATTTATACGCACACAAATTAAACCCTCTTTTTGTCAAATTGTAGTATAAGTGTAAGTAGGGATCGTTCTGGACCGGGGATTAGGAGGGATTGTTAATCACTTGGATTTGACTCAAAAATGTAAAAACACAATATAAAACACTATACTAGACTCAAAGAATTCAAAAATACTTTAAAACATAAACTAAACAGATTCTAAGCATTAAAGAACAAGAAAGTAAATGGGGGTTTAGGACTTGACAAAAATTGAAATAACGAAACAAGTTAATAAACTAGACAGAATGTAAATATGAATATGATGAAAGTATGGATGAATGGATGCTAGCCAAGGGGTTCATCTCCACACATGTTACACTTGCATAATAAAATGATTTCCAATTGCATTTCAATAAATCATTAATTCTCAACACTCCAAGTTAATTAGATCCGCTTAAATTAACCTTCAAATCTTCCTAACGTTATTGAATTGGATGATTGCATACGACAACCCAAAACATTCCCCACAAGTCCCCTACATGATTGCATAATAGAGATACAAGCAAGAATCATTACGCTCTATGAAGATTATAAGTTTTGACGAGACATTCGTTACTATGGAATACGCATGAAACTTATGCCAAGAATTCGTTTAACGCGATTGTTTATAAGCAACCTCCACTACTTGTGAATATAAGTTCATAACGATTAGGTGAAATTCACTTATATTCTAGCGTCAAATTCATGCATGAAAATTAAGTGTGCACTCTCAATAAACATACATAAATAGGTTATCAATAAAACAGTTAAACAAATTGAATTCACAACTTATGAAACGTAATTAGAAGTAATCAAATCAAAATGCAAGCATAAACATATATTTCGAATCACCCCCTAGCTAAAGGGGGGTTTAGTTCCTCATACAAAACAAAGAGAATTGAAATTAAACATTGAAATCAAAGAAACGCCTAAACATTCCAACAACTCAAACTTGAATTGTATGAACGTTTAGGCTCTCTTCTCTTCCTCTTTATTGTAGCATAAGGTCTAGGGATAATTGGTTTGGGGGATGGAAGTGTGGAATGGAAGAGGAGTGGTGGAGAAGTGGAAGGGGAATGGAAAAATGGTGTTTGGATTATAAGGGGAGAGATGGGAAGCTCACGGCTAGGGAAGGTTAAATGTGTTTGTAATGTGTTGTGTATGAAATGAGATGTCCCTGAATGAATGAATGCAAGGGTATTTATAGGAGTAGTGGAGGGAACATATGGCTATGTCATTTGTAGGTGAAGTAGGTGGATGTTGTAGGTGAAGTAGGTGGATGTTGTAGGTGAAGTGGATGTTGTAGGTGAAGTAGGTGGATGTTGTAGGTGAAGTGGATGTTGTAGGTGAAGTAGGTGGATGTTGTAGGTGAAGTGGGTGGATGTTGTAGGTGAAGTGGGTGGATGTTATGTTAAGTGATAAGTGATAAGTGATATGATATGTGGTTATGATATGATAAGTGGTTAAGTGGTGATGATAAGTGATAAGTGATTAAGTGATATGATATGTGGTGATGATAAGTGATAAGTGCATGTGGGTTAACTAATGAAGGAAATGCATGTGCAATGACAATGTGTTAGAATGGATGTGTGTTATGCATGGCATGATTGGGATTAGGAAAGGTTTAAATGTCCTAAAACTAAAGAGAACAAGGTTCCAACACTTTGGCTCCAATTAGGTCTTCAATTTCGTCCAACACTTTGGCTTCAAGCATAAGCTATCCGTCCTTAGCCCAAAAGTGCTCCAAAAGTCTCCAAAATGCATCTTTTTGCTCCTTTAGCCCTTTGGACCTACAAACACACGAAAATAGCTTAAAGTACTAAAATAACTAAAGAAACATAACGTAAATGTACGAGAACAAGCCATTTAAGTCGCATAAATATGCTCCTATCAGCATGGCAAAGTAAAAGAAGCAATCAGCCGGCACTTGGAGTCAGTCTACCGATCTGGAGCCAACTGCCCGGAATCTATTCCTGATTGCTTACCTAGCGTTGCTCTCGAGTAGTCATCTTCAACGGTTGATACACTTCCAGAGAAGGGACCACTCCTGCAAAGATTGAACAAAGAAACAGATAACAGGAGGAAGCTCAGACCTTCGGGGGAGACCCTAAAAGGAATCCTGCTGCCCAGTTCAAGAAGTAGCACAAAGGAAAATCAACGATGGGCAGAAACCAGTTCAAGAGTAAGCCTGTGGAATCACAAAGATCAAAGCCTCAATGCAATCACCAAGGAGAAGAGGGAATTTACACTCCATAACCAGATTTGCGTCCCTAAACTCTTCTCTTTGTTAATTACATTCTGCCATGTTTAGTATGTTTAGTTGCTTTTTGTGTGTTTACTTATGTTTTGTGTGAACCATATGCTTAAAACATTGAGGACAATGTTTGATTTAAGTATGGGGGGGGTAACTAAGTATATTTAATGCAAATTTGTGGGATTTTATCACCCATAACTTCAAATGTTGTTCCTTGCTGTTTTAAGGTGTTTTTAAGTTGTTTTAGAGTGTTTTAGTGTGTTTTGTTTTATAACTCCGAAAATCACATAAAAATTTGAAAAACTTGTTTTAAAAACCCTAAAAAGAGTGTTTTGAGTCGTTTTTGTGTGTTTGTGTCTTAGGGTACCTTCCAACACAATGATAAGGATTTGGTTTATAATTGCATGACGGTTAGAAAGAGTTATAAACATAGAGAAAAGTTTGATTTACTCTTGGTATATGCTTGGTTATGGTTATAATGTATGACTTCACATGCAATCATAAAAGAAAAAAATTCGTTTTTGTAACATGCTTGAAGGAAGGAACTCAAACAAACGCTACGACCCTGAGAGACTTGAGCCTATAACGTTCTTTGGAGAGTATAATCTGTGATTTCTTGTTTTCTAAAGTCGTTGCATGATCTCATTATTCTTTGCTTGGTTACTACTTAGAAGGCGTTTCATCATATAGTTCCAAATGCTAGAACTCATGCCCATTTCATTCAAAGCATGTTATTGATTTGCATAACACATATTCAAGAAGAAGTTGTGTAGTGACCACCACCATAGCCAAATAGCCTTACTTCCCATACTTCGTATATGTTGTAAGTTTTAACCCCGTTGAGCCTCGTTTTGCCTTTATTCCTTGTTTACCCACATCACCCCTTACCTAGCTTAGAGTAGGACTTTCCTATACCCTTGTTCTTAAAGTTTAGTGAGCATGACTTAAATGAATTCCTTTTGAGTTACATTATGCAAGAAAATGAGTGTGGGGGAGTAAAAGTTTGTTCTTACATTTATATGTATGTTTTGAGATTCAAAAGAAAAAGAAGAAAAGAAAAAAAAAAAAAAAAGGAGTGAAAATAAGTAAGAATGAACTCACGAGCGTTGATGGTTGAAGAAAGGGTCCAAAAAGTTGAATATTGCCCTAAGTTTTGTGTGATTTTCCCTTCGATGTTCAAAGTTGACTTCTGCGTTCTTAAGGGAATTCTAAGTGCCTAATTCAATACTTTGCTCACTATTGCTTTAAGAATGTTTGTTTATCCTTCACCTTTCATTGTTAGCCAATACCCTAGCCCCGTTACTACCCTTTGACTTCTATATTGAGTGTTATGTATTTCAATTGTGGAGTTTGAACTTGGTATGAGCTTATGGTGTCACTGGTTCTCGCGTCTAAGTAGTAGCATTCCATTCATGAGATCATATCTAAACATGCTTATTAACTCCAGAAAATGCTTTCCTTATTATAACATATGTGAGTGTTCGTCTACATGTTTACATCAATCTTCTCACATATACCTAGTGTAGGGTGTGTAGTCAGAAAATCTGTGTGAAAAACGAGAGTACATCTAGTAAGAAATTGAGGGAATTCTCTAAAGGCATGTTACTACATTTGAAATGTGTTTTAATTGCTTAATTGTGAACTAGTATGTGGTGACTATGATTAAGAATGTACTTAAGTGTAAAGATGGCTCAAATCTGTGAGAATAATGATTTTTAACTTGTCATGTGCATTGGAAGTCCCTGATACGATTGTTGGAAGGTGTAGGTTGTGTTTTGTTCTTTTTGTTTTGTTTTTCTGTTTTGCTCGAGGACTAGCAAAAGCTAAGTGTGGGGGTATTTGATAGGAGCATATTTATGCGACTTAAATGGCTTGTTCTCGTACATTTACGTTATGTTTCTTTAGTTATTTTAGTACTTTAAGCTATTTTCGTGTGTTTGTAGGTCCAAAGGGCTAAAGGAGCAAAAAGATGCATTTTGGAGACTTTTGGAGCACTTTTGGGCTAAGGACGGATAACTTATGCTTGAAGCCAAAGTGTTGGACGAAATTGAAGACCTAATTGGAGCCAAAGTGTTGGAACCTTGTTCTCTTTAGTTTTAGGACATTTAAACCTTTCCTAATCCCAATCATGCCATGCATAACACACATCCATTCTAACACATTGTCATTGCACATGCATTTCCTTCATTAGTTAACCCACATGCACTTATCACTTATCATCACCACATATCATATCACTTAATCACTTATCACTTATCATCACCACTTAACCACTTATCATATCATAACCACATATCATATCACTTATCACTTACCTACTTCACCTACAACATTCACCTACTTCACCTACAACATCCACCTACTTCACCTACAACATCCACCTACTTCACCTACAAATGACATAGCCATATGTTCCCTCCACTACTCCTATAAATACCCTTGCATTCATTCATTCATGGACATCTCATTTCATACACAACACACCATTTTTCCATTTCCCTATTAATCCAAACACCACTCCCCAAACTATTCACACCATCAAACTATCCTTAGACCTTGTGCTACAACAACGAGGAAGAGAAGAGTGCCTAAACGTTCATACAATTCAAGTTTGAGTTGTTGGAATGTTTAGGTGTTTCTTTGATTCTCTTTGTTTTGTACCATGAGGAACTAAACCCCCCTTGGCTAGGGGGGGATTCGAAATAAATGTTTATGCTTGCATTTTAATTTGATTACTTCTAATTACGTTTCATAAGTTGTGGATTCAATTTGTTTAACCGTTTGATTGATAACTTATTTATGTATGTTTATTGAGAGTGCACGCTTAATTTTCATGCATGAATAAGACGCTAGAATATAAGTGAGTTTCACCTAATCGTTATGAACTTATATTCACAAGTAGTGGAGGTTGCTTATAAACAATCGCGTTAAATGAATTCTTGGCACGAGTTTCATGCTCATCATAGTAACGAATGCCTCGTCAACACTTATAGTTTTCATAATGCTTAATGATCTTTGATTGTATCTTTACTGTGCTGTTCACGTAAAGGACTTTTGGAGAATGTAGTGAATTGCGTTGCGCTAACCCATCCAATTCATTAACTTAAGGAAAACTTGACGGTTAATTTAAGCGGACCTAATTGACCCGGGGTGATGAGTTTCATAATTTATTAAAATGCAATTGGAAATCTTTTTATTATGCAAGTGTAACATGTATGGAGATGAACCCCTTAGCTATTCTATCATCCATTCATTCCATTTCGTCAATTTCGTTTTTATAATCTGTTTTAATTAGAATCTGTCCATTTAGTTTATTTTCGTCCAAACCTCAATCCCCATTTATTTTAAAGTGTTAGATTAGTTAGAAATACTTTTAGTTTGTGTTTATAAGTGTTTTGATTCAATTTGTTAAACAAATTTGTCCAAATTTGTGTTTGTGCTCAAATCTGCCCAGAAAGTGGTTTTTAGGCAGATTTGAGTGTGTTTGTGTTGTTTTGAGTCTTTTGGTTTGTTTTAGTGTTTTAAACTTTAGTTTTACATTCTTTGAGTCTAGTTTAGTGTTTTATATTGTGTTTTTATGTTTTTGAGTCAAATCCAAGTGATTAACAATCCCTCCTAATCCCCGGTCTAGAACGATCCCTACTTATACATATACTACAATTTAACGAAAAGAGGGTTAATTTGTGTGCGTATAAATCTCGCATCAGTGGGTTAAAGAGTGAATGGTGGTGTAATGATGAAGTGTGATGGCTGAAAATGTCAAGGGAAATGCATGTGATTGCATGGCAAAGAATTTCAGGATGCATGTGTGTTGGTGTGTTGTGTGATTGTTTTGTGGTTTAAGTGGCTTAATTAAAGAATGGGAGTGCATGTGGCTTAAAGAGTGGGAGTGCATGTGGGTGAATGTGAAGGGAATGCATGTGTTGATGACTAGGTTAGTGGGTGGAAATCTGAAAATGACATAAGGGAATGGGAGCTCACGGTTTTGAGTTGTTTGTTTGTGTGAAGTGTGTGTGAATGCATGTGAAGATGCTAATAAATAATGCATGTAGGGTTAGGAAATAAAATCATAACTTAAAGGGAGATGATTAGAGGGTGTTGAAAGGTTTGAAATGCATGTGTTGAATTGGTGGTTGAATGATGAAAGAATAAGTGAATGATTATGATAAGTGATAAGTGTATGATATGTTAAGTGATAAATGAATGATATGTTAAGTGATAAATGAATGATATGTGGTGAGTGATAAGTGAATGGAAGTGATAAGTGATAAGTGAATGGTTTGATAAGTGATAAGTGAGTGGAAGTGATAAGTGATAAATGAATGATATGTTAAGTGATAAATTCATGATATGATAAGTGAATGCTTTAAGTGTTTAAAATAGGGAACAAAGCCCTTCCTTGCATGGCAAGGAAGGGGGACACAAGGAAACACACGACAATGTCCTAAGGTTGCAAGGAATGTTGTTTTTGTGTTCTAAAATGCGTAGGAGTCTTCAATGATGCTTAAACATGAGGTCTTTTAGGATTTAACTTTCCTACTTCAAGTCTTTAATTTCGTCCATCCTCTTGGCTCCAAGCATATGATATCCATTCCAATCTCTAATTTGCTCCAAAAGGCTCCAAAAGGCATCCTTTTGCATACCTTGCCCTTAGAACCTGAAAACACACAAAAGAAGCATAAAGGACTAAAATAACTAGAGAAACATAACGTAAATGCACGAGAACAAGCCATTTAAGTCGCATGAATATGCTCCTATCATCGGACAAAACAAGTAAGTTTTTTTTTCCAAATTCCATTAGATTTTATACTAACTTGCTATTTTTTTTGAATCAGGCACCTACACTAGAATTCAAACCAATGCCGGTTCACTTCAAGTATCACCTTCCATTCAAGGACCAATTCCATGCCGTTTGATTTTATTTATGTTAATAAAAAAAAAAAAAAAAAAAAGAAAAAAAAAGAAAGATACTAAACATGGAGAAAGATGGTGCCTTCACAGAGGATGTTTACGTGAAGCCCCACTACGAGGCGTCGAAGCAGAAGGAATAGAAGCGGACGGCATAAGAGCGGAAGGCATAGAAGTAGGAGGAATAGAAGCGGAAGGCTTCGGAGCGGAAGGCATCGGAGCTAGAGCATTCCAGGCCTCAATACTTGGCCAAACGCTGGATAACCCAGGAAAAAGGTGCCTCTGGAGATAAGACGCAAGCCTTTGACGGTCACTGTGAATTCGACCCTTAGATTCTTGCAGCTCATCAAGCTTCCTCTTCATGCCCGCCGAATAGTTATTTGCAAGCACATGCAAACTTCTATTCTCGTACTTAAGTTGTTTGATTTCCTGCTTAAGACTTTCCACCTCTGCCATCAACGATTCCACCTGACGGGAGCGGGCAAGCAGGCGTAGGCCCATGTTGGACACAGAGCTCGCACACTGAACACTAAGTGCGAGGGACTCTTGAACGGCCAACTCATCGGACCGTCCTGACAGCAGCCTACTATCTTTTGGAGTGAGGAGGTTCCTAGCTACTATTGTAGCTGTTGTGGCGTCCTGCATCACAGAGTCTTCACCTGAAAGAGGACCGTTAGAAGATAAAAAAGAAGGGCGCCATACATTACCTTGACGGGGCGCAACCGGATCGCTGCTGAGACTCAAATCTAAGCTAAGGTTCGATGAGTTTGCCATTTTTTTCAAAAAGTGTTCAAAGAGAATGGGTGGATGGAGTTAAATTTCGAAGGGCCGGAGACGATTTTCAAGAATGAGAGATCTTCAGAGTGTGTATGTTGGCGGTGATCGATAGCTTTATAAAAAGCCAAGGCGACGCGTCCACCGATTCAAAGAGCCGGATTTTTCGGCGTAAGTTAGGCGACGCTCCCTCGGCTTTTCAGAAAACGCGTTCAACTTTGTCAAAAGATTTCTGACAAAGCTGAAAACACGTGGAGGCCATCATCGCAACTACACATCTTTAGCCGACAAGCGCAAAGTTCGGCGACGTTTTCTCTGCTTTTCAGAAGACGCGTGCAGCTTTGTCAAAAGGAGCCGCATCTGCACTACCACGTGTCGTTCAGAAAGCGAAGGGGCGTCGTTCAGAAATCGAAGGGGCGCCTGCTCAGAAATCGAAGAGGCGTATTCAAAGATCGAAGAGGCGCCACTATTTCAAAAAGCCGGAATTGCGGGATCAAAACGTTTGTCGACAAGGGTAAAAAGTACCACCACTTGATATTATCTCTATATATGTCGACCTTCGTCTTTTATGGCAGGGCAAACCTGAAGAAAATGTCCAACTCTTCCGCACCTTTGAGGGCGCTCTCCCAGCAACGCCTTTTGAAATACTCAATTTTTTCTCCCCCAAAGAAGATACCAGAAACCTGGAGTACAAATAAGGCAGAAGGAAACGGTCGATCGAAGCATGTGGAGACAACCACAACAAATACATGTGCTGCTTCATTCACCGCTTCTTCAAAAGCAAAGGTATCTCATATCATCAAGGTCAAAAGCAAAAGTATCTCATATCATGCTCTTTCCCTGTCTTTTTCTTTGTCCTTGTTTTTACTCGCATGGCAAAGTAAAAGAAGCAATCAGCCGGCACTTGGAGTCAGTCTTCCGATCTGGAGCCAACTGCCTGGAACCTATTCCTGATTGCTTACCTAGCGTTGCTCTCGAGTAGTCATCTTCAACGGTTGATACACTTCCGGAGAAGGGACCACTTCTGCAAAGGGGAGCGAGTAAGGCAAGTGAAAATGATACATTGAAGCATGTGGAGACAAACATAGGCTGAGTTATCCTCCAACCCTTTTCAATACGAATTGGAAAGATTGAACAAAGAAACAGATAAAAGGGATAAGCTCAGACCTTCGGGGGAGACCAAAAGAACCATCCTGCTGCCCAGTTCAAGAAGTAGCACAAAGGAAAATCAACAATGGGCAGAAACCAGTTCAAGAGTAAGCCTGTGGAATCACAAAGATCAAAGTCTCAATGCAATTACCAAGGAGAAGATGGAATTTACACTCTATAACCAGATTTGCGTCTCTAAACTCTTCTCTTTGTTAATTACATTCTGCCATGTTTAGTATGTGATGCGAGATTTATACGCACACAAATTAAACCCTCTTTTTATCAATTGTAGTATAAGTATAAGTAGGGATCGTTCTGGACCGAGGATTAGGAGGGATTGTTAACCACTTGGATTTGACTCAAAAACGTAAAATAACAATATGAAACACTATACTAGACTCAAAGAATGCAAAACTAAACTTTAAAACACTAAGACAAACCAAAAGACTCAAACATCACCCAAAACACTCAAAACTGCCTTAAAATCACTTTCTGGGCAGTTTTGAGCACTTTGGTGAATTTGGACGAAATTATGTAACAAAATGAATCAAAACACTTATAAACACAATATAAAACACTAAACTAACTCAAAGAATGTAAAACTAAACACTTAAAACATTAAAACAAACCAAAAGACTCAAACATCACCCAAAACACTCAAAACTGCCTTAAAATCACTTTCTGGGCAGTTTTGAGCACTTTGGTGAATTTGGACGAAATTATGTAACAAAATGAATCAAAACACTTATAAACATAAACTAAAACACTTTCTACTAAATTGGACAATAAAGTAAAGGGGGATTGAGTTTTATACGAAATTAAATAAAATGTACAGATTCGAATTAAGACAGATAGTATATATGAATGTGATGAAATGGAATGAATGGATGAATGCTAGCCAAGGGGTTCATCTCCATACATGTTATACTTGCATAATAAATGATTTCCAATTGCATTTCAATAAACCATGAATTCTCAACACCCCAAGTTAACCGTGATGCACTAATTAACCTTCAAATCTTCCTAACGTTATTGAATTGGATGATGCATGCGACAATTCAAAACATTCCCCACAAGTCCTCAACATGA
The DNA here is from genome assembly GCF_019419815.1 of Pyrus x bretschneideri. NCBI lineage: Eukaryota > Viridiplantae > Streptophyta > Magnoliopsida > Rosales > Rosaceae > Pyrus > Pyrus x bretschneideri. Next base: position 249,824 of record NW_025999400.1, on the reverse strand, counting down.
ATGCATAGAAGAGGTACAAGCAAGAATCATTACGCTCTATGAAAATTATAAGTGTTGACGAGGCATTTGTTACTATGAATGCATGAAACTCTTGCCAAGAATTCGTTTAACGCGATTGTTTATAAGCAACCTCCACTACTTATGAATATAAGTTCGTAACTATTAGGTGAAACTCACTTATATTCTAGCGTCATATTCATGCATGAAAATTAAGCGTGCACTCTCAATAAACATACATAAATAAGTTATCAATAAAACGGTTAAACAAATTGAATCACAACTTATGAAACGCAATTAGAAGTAATCAAATCAAAATGCAAGCATAAACATATATTCGAATCACCCCCCAACCAAGGGGGAGTTTAGTTCCTCATGGTACAAAACAAAGAGAATCAAAGAAACACCTAAACATTCCAACAACTCAAACTTGAATTGTATGAACGTTTAGGCCCTCTTATCATCCATTCCTCATTCGTACAAAACAAAGAGCATTGAAATTAAACATTGAAATCAAAGAAACACCTAAACATTTCAACAACTCAAACTTGAATTGTATGAACGTTTAGGCACTCTTCTCTTCCTCTTCGTTGTAGCACAAGGTCTAAGGATAGTTTGATGGTGTAAATGGTTTGGGGAGTGGTGGAGGAATGGAAGGATGGTGTTTGGATTTGTAGGGAAGACTCACGGCACAAAGGGGGTGGTTTGATGGTCTACATTTCTGCAATGGATGAGTTTATGGAAGAGTGTTTGGAATGGGTGAATTTCTGGCACAAAGGCCTTATTTCTGTGGTGAATGGATTGTGTGTGAATGAGAATGAATGAATGAGTATTTATAGGTGAAATGGGGGGAACATGACAGCTAGGAACTTGGTGGAAATCTGAAATGGTGATGGGAGATGCATGTGGCTGTTTGTGCATGTGATTAAAGGGTGGAAATGCATGTGCTTTGACAGAAATGAAAGGGAATGCACGGTTTTGGTTGATTTCTGGTGGTTGTGAGGTGGAAATCTAGGTGGAAATGCATGTGGATTAAAGCTATGTGAATGATTAAGGTGAATGTGCATGAGTGCATGTGAAATCTGCCAAGATGCATGTGTTATGAAGTGGATTTTCTGCAAATGCAAGGTGAATGTGCATGTGATTAAATTAAAAGATGGAATGCATGTGAATGACAGCTAGATATGTTGATGAATGCATGTGACTTGTTTGTGGTGAGTGAATGCATGTGCAAAGCTTTTTGGGAGAAAGGTGGATGAATGTACATGTGACTTAGGTTGTGAAATCTGATGGAATGATGAAGTGGCTGAAATGATGAAAGAATGAGGGTATGCACGGCACAAGGGAAGTGTTGGGTGATGGATGCATGTGGGTTAATTAATTAAGTGTATGATATGATAAGTGATTGATAAGATAAGTGAATGATATGATAAGTGGTTGATAAGATAAGTGGTGAATGATATGTGGTGAATGATATGTGATAAGTGATAAGTGATAAGTGATAAGTGATGATGATAAGTGGTTATGATAAGTGATAAGTGGTGATGATAAATAATGGAAGCATGTGAGGGAATGAATAATGAATGCATGTGATAAGGGAATTGGAAAGGTTTAAATGTCCTAAAACTAAAGGGAACAAGGTTCCAACACTTTGGTCTTCAATTTCGTCCAACATTTTGGCGCCAAGTGATAGGAGCATATTTATGCTACTTAGTTGTGTTGTTTCCTTACACTTAGTGAGTTAATTACTATGTATTTCAGTCTTTTAAAGTATTTTCGTGTGTTTTTAGGTCCTAATGGCAAAAGGAGCAAGAAAGTGCATTTTGAGGCTATTTGGAGCATTTTTGGGCATGGATTGGATAGCTTAATCATGGAGCAAAGAGGATGGACGAAATTGAAGACTAGAAGAGCTAGGAAAGGCTACAAATCTGGTGGAAGAAGTTCTATTCCAATGAAGATAAGGAAGAAGCAAGAAACAAGGAACCTTATCCCACCTTATCCAAACCTTATCTTATCCTATCCTAGAAACCTTATCCTATCCTATCTCTAACATTATCCTTTTCTCTCCTATCCAAATCAGATTGGAACCTAAACCTAGCTACTTAGGGAGAATCAATTACACATTTAAGCACATAATTCAGTTTCTAGAAGCCTTATCCACTAAATTGCCGCAAGAACTCCATTCCTTGTAGGTTTAGGAATTGCAATCCTTTTCCTACACAAATATCATGTATCCTTGGCCCTTTAGGTTTAGGAATCTGCCCTAAACCTTCCCTTCTAGAAACCTTATCTCAGCCCTATACATGTGCCGCACCAAAAACCTTCTAGAATCCCTAAATCCTAGCCGAATTCCCTATTTCCAATCCCCTTTGGTTTCTGCCTTAAGATACCCCTTTTTCAATAGGATTAGGCAATCCTTTTCCTACACTAAGTGTGCCAAAATAGCCTATATAAACAGCCTTGCCGTGCCATTTAATCACCACCATCCCTTCACACAACATTCATACATCCCTTCAGAACAAGTGCATGTGAATGCATGGTGATAGCATGTGCACGGTTTTGGTTGGAATGATGGCAGATTGTGAAAACATGTGAATGCATGTGTTTGATGAATGATAAGTGGTGAATGATATGATAAGTGATAAGTGGTGAATGATAAGTGATGAATGATAAGTGGTGAATGATATGATAAGTGATAAGTGGTGAATGATAAGTGATGAATGATGAGTAATGGGAGCATGTGAGGGAATGAATAATGAATGCATGTGTATGGTTTTGGGAGAAAGGTGGAGATGCACGGCATAAGGGAATTGGAAGGTTTAAATGTCCTAAAACTAAAGGGAACAAAGTTCCGACACTTTGGTCTTCAATTTCGTCCAACATTTTGGCGCCAAGCATAAGCTATCCATCCTTAGCCCCAAAGTGCTCCAAAAGTCTCCAAAATGCATCTTTTTGCTCCTTTAGCCCTTTGGACCTACAAACACACGAAAATAGCTTAAAGGACTAAAATAACTAAAGAAACATAACGTAAATGCACGAGAACAAGCCATTTAAGTCGCATGAATATGCTCCTATCATATTTTCTGACCATGCAGCTCTTAGGTACTTATTCACTAAAAAGGAGGCTAAACCACGGCTCATTAGATGGATGCTTCTTCTCCAAGAGTTTGATATTGAAATTCGAGACAAGAAAGGGAGTGAGAACGTAGTTGCTGACCATTTAAGTCGTTTGGTGTGCAATGAGGACTCCTTACCCATCCAAGAGACTTTCCCCGATGAACAATTGCTGTCCATTAAGGTATGTGAGCCTTGGTATGCCGATTTGGTCAATTTTTTGGTGTCAAAACGTGTTCCAAGTACCCTAGCAAGGCACCAACGTGATAAATTAAAGAAAGAGGCACGGTTTTATGTATGGGATGACCCATATTTGTGGAAGTTTTGTGCAGATCAGATTGTGCGTCGTTGTGTGCATGATTGTGAGTTTAATTCGATTCTAACATTTTGTCATACTTATGCTTGTGGTGGACACTTTGGCACACAACGCACTGCCCTTAAAGTATTAGAATGTGGTTTTTATTGGCCAACAATCTTTAAAGATGCTAGAACATTTTGTTTAACTTGTGATCGTTGCCAACGAATGGGAAATATTGGTGCAAGGGACCAAATGCCGCAAACACCTATCTTTAACGTTGAAATTTTTGATGTTTGGGGCATTGATTTCATGGGTCCTTTCCCATCTTCGTTTGGCTTTACTTATATTTTGCTTGCGGTGGATTATGTCTCAAAATGGGTGGAAGCCAAAGCCACCCGTACTAATGATTCTAGAGTTGTTGCAGATTTTATAAAGACTAACATTTTTGCTAGATTTGGGATGCCTCGAGTGCTTATTAGTGATGGAGGCTCTCACTTTAATCGTACCATTGAAGCACTACTCAAGAAGTATCAAGTCACACATAAGGTTTCAACACCTTACCATCCCCAAACCAATGGCCAAGCCGAGGTGTCCAATAGAGAAATCAAGCAAATCTTGGAGAAGACCGTTGGACCAACAAGAAAAGATTGGAGTGTGCGTTTGGAGGATGCTTTATGGGCCTATAGGACGGCTTACAAGACACCAATAGGCATGTCCCCTTTTCGGCTAGTGTATGGCAAGCCATGTCATCTCCCCGTGGAATTAGAGCACAAGGCTCATTGGGCGATCAAGACATTCAATATGGACATAGATGCGGCTAGAATGCATAGGAAGTTGCAATTGAATGAACTTGAGGAACTTAGGCGTGAAGCATATGAGAATGCGTGCATTTACAAGGAAAAGACCAAAGCTTTTCATGACAAGATGATCCGAAGCAAAACATTCTCCATAGGGCAAAAAGTTTTACTTTTTAATTCCCGCCTTCGTTTATTCCCTGGTAAGTTACGTTCTAAATGGATTGGACCTTTTGTTGTTACTAATGTTTTTTCACATGGCGCAGTTCAAATCCAAAGCTTGAGGAATGGCCAAGAATTCAAGGTGAACGGGCACCGTTTGAAGCCCTATTATGCAAATGTTGAAGGGCAAGTTGTGGAGGATATCACACTCCATGCCGTGGGCTCCAAATGAGGACAAGAAGAAGGTTCGTCCGGCTGCACGACGTTAAAGCAAGCGCTTCTTGGGAGGCAACCCATGCATTCAACGAGAGAGGATGTGGGCAATTCACCAATTCAAGCTACAAAATCAGATTTGCGTTCCTCAATCTCTATCTCTTTATTATTTTTATTTTGTCATGTTAGTTCGTTTTTATTGTTTGTTTGGATGTGAGTCTTTGTGTGAAACATTGAGGACAATGTTTGATTTAAGTGTGGGGGGGTAAACAAAGTGTTTTTCATGCAAATTCGTGGGATTTTATCACCCATCATTTCTAATGTTGTTTCACACTGTTTTTAAGTGTTTTTAGAGTGTTTTGAAGTGTTTTTATGTCTTTTGGTCAGAAAATCCGAAAATTTACAAAACAATTACAAAATAGTTTTGAAAAACCCAAAAAGAGTTGTTTTTAAGATGTTTTTGTGTGTTTGTTTGTGTCTTAGGTCACCTTCCAACACAATGATGAGGATTTGGTTTTTAATTGCATGACTATTAAAGAATGTTGTAAACATGGCTGGAAGTTGATTTATGCTTTGGTTTATGCTTGGTTATGGTTATAATTTATGAATTCACATGTAATTACAAAGATAAAATCAGTTTTTGTAACATGCTTGAAGGAAGAAACTCAAACTAACGCTACATCCTTGAGAGACTTGAGCCTATAACGTTCTTTGGAGAGTATAATCTATGATTTCTTGTTTTCTAAAGTCGTTGCATGATCTCATCATTCTTTGCTTGGTTGCTATTTAGAATGCATTTCATTATAGTTCCAAATACTAGAACTCATGCCCATTTCATTCAAAGCATGATATTGATTGCATAACATACAATAAGATGAAGTTGTTAGTCAAGCCAGAGCCAAAAAGCCTATCCCTTTTCATATGTATTGTAGGATTAACCCTCTTGAGCCTTTTCAAAACCTATTTTCGTTGTTAGCCACATTATCCTCACCTAGCCTAGAATAGGACTTTCCATACCTTGATTCTTAAAGGATAGTGAAGCATGACTTAGAGTGAACTCCTTTAGTCAATTCATGGCAGAAAACAAGTGTGGGGGAAGATGATAGGGCACGAAAAAGAAAAAAAAAAAGAAAAAGAAAGAAAAAAAAAAAAGAGAAAAAGAGAAGGAAAGAAGAGAAATTCGTAGAAAAATCAAAAGAAAATAGAAAAGTGTTCAAAAGAAAGAAAAGGAGTTGAAAAATAAGTGAGAATGAACTCACAAGTGTTGGTTGTTGAAGGAAGGGTCCAAAATAGTGAATTTGACCCTAAATGTTGCATGAATCTTCCCTTGTGTTTAAAAGTTGGTTTTTTGCTATTAGAAGTGAGTCTAAGTGTCAATTTCATTACTTTGCTTACTATTGCTTTAAGAACGTTTGTTTATCCTTACCTTTCTTTGTTAGCCAATACCTTAGCCTCGTTACAACCCTCAACTTCTATCTTGATGTTATGTGTTCAATATGTGGAGTTTGAATTTGGTATGAGCATATGGAATCACTGGTTCTCGTTCTAAGTAGTAGCATTCCATTCATGAGATCATATTCATGTCATTGTCGTAAATCCAGAAAATGCTTTCTTTGATATAACATATGTGAGTATTAGTCTTCATATTTACATCAATCTTCTCACATATAACTAGTGTAGGGTGTGAAGTTAGAAAATCTGTGTGAAAATAGAGTGCATTCTAGTGAGGAATTGAGGGAATTCTCTAAGGCATGTTACTACATTCGAAACATTGTTTTAATTGATTATATGTGAACTAATAGGTAGTAACTATGATTAAGTGTTTGTTGAAGTATAAAGAAAGCTAAAAACCGTGGGGATGATGTTCTCTAATGTGTCATGTTCGTTGGGAATCCCTGAGATACATGTTGGAAGGTTTAGAAGGTGTTTTGTTTTGTTTTTGATTTATTTCGTTTTGCTTGAGGACTAGCAAAAGCTAAGTGTGGGGGAATTTGATAGGAGCATATTTATGCTACTTAGTTGTGTTGTTTCCTTACACTTAGTGAGTTAATTACTATGTATTTCAGTCTTTTAAAGTATTTTCGTGTGTTTTTAGGTCCTAATGGCAAAAGGAGCAAGGAAGTGCATTTTGAGGCTATTTGGAGCATTTTTGGGCATGGATTGGATAGCTTAATCATGGAGCAAAGAGGATGGGCGAAATTGAAGACTAGAAGAGCTAGGAAAGGCTACAAATCTGGTGGAAGAAGTTCTATTCCAATGAAGATAAGGAAGAAGCAAGAAACAAGGAACCTTATCCCACCTTATCCAAACCTTATCTTATCCTATCCTAGAAACCTTATCCTATCCTATCTCTAACATTATCCTTTTCTCTCCTATCCAAATCAGATTGGAACCTAAACCTAGCTACTTAGGGAGAATCAATTACACATTTAAGCACATAATTCAGTTTCTAGAAGCCTTATCCACTAAATTGCCGCAAGAACTCCATTCCTTGTAGGTTTAGGAATTGCAATCCTTTTCCTACACAAATATCATGTATCCTTGGCCCTTTAGGTTTAGGAATCTGCCCTAAACCTTCCCTTCTAGAAACCTTATCTCAGCCCTATACATGTGCCGCACCAAAAACCTTCTAGAATCCCTAAATCCTAGCCGAATTCCCTATTTCCAATCCCCTTTGGTTTCTGCCTTAAGATACCCCTTTTTCAATAGGATTAGGCAATCCTTTTCCTACACTAAGTGTGCCAAAATAGCCTATATAAACAGCCTTGCCGTGCCATTTAATCATCACGATCCCTTCACACAACATTCATACATCCCTTCAGAAATCAACCTTTGCCGTGACCTTGCAACCACCCATCCATCATTCCCCTACTTCCATACATCCATCCCAACCTCCATACACCACCATAACCCCTTGCCGCACCACCATATATACCTAAAACCATCCAAAATCCAGAAAATCGTCCACAAACTCACCATAGACCTTTGTGCCGTGACCTAGCAAGGAGAAGGAGAAGGAAGACCAAGCCTTGGGCGTTTGTACATTCAAGTTGGAGTGTTGGACGTGTCTAGGTGTAATCTATCTTTTATTTTCAATGTTTAAATCTATATTGCTTTGTTTTGTCATGAACATGAGAGGCTAAACTCGTTTTAGCCTAGGGATGCTTTGAAACCATGATTACAATTATAATATGATTTGATTAATTCCAGTTGTGATTTCATAAATTGCGAATGCAATTTACTTAACCGTTTGATGGATAACTTATTCTTGTATGTTTATTAGGGAGGCCTACTTAATTTGCATGCTTGAATTTGGGGCTAGAATATAAGGGTGTTTCACATAATCGTCACAAACTTATATTCACAAGTAGTTAAGGTTGTTTTCACAATCATGTTAAGTAAATTCCTAGCATGCGTATCATGATGTCATAGTTACAAGTGCTTTGTCAATACTTATGGTTTCCATTGAACGTAATGATCTTTAACCGTATCTCTATTATGATGTCATGTAGGGGACTTTTTGAAGAATGCTTTGGGTTGTCGTATGATGTCATCCAATCCACTAACTTAAGGGAAATCTGAGGGTTAATTAGTGATGTCACGGTTAATCTGGGGTGTTGAGGTTCATGGTTTATCGGAAAAGCAACTGGAAATCAATTTATGTTAGAAAGTATCATGTGTGGAGAAGTATCCCTTGGCTATCCCATCATCCATTAGTTTTTCTTATTTTCGTCCAAAATCTGTTTTAAAGTTTTAAGTCACTTGTTTTCTTTTAAATTCGTCCAAAATCAAAACCCCCTTTCTTATTTGTTCCAAATCTGTCCAAAAGAGTCTTTTTGAGTCTTTAGAGTCAAAACCAAGTGTATTTTCGTCCAAATTAAGTCATAGAGTCTAAATTGAGTCTTTTTGGTTGTTTTTGGTTGTTTTGAGTCTTTAAAGTTTGTTTTGAGTCATATAAGTTAGTAAGAGTCTTGTGAGTCTATTTAAAGTGTTTTAAAACATATTTTCACATCTTTGAGTCAATTTTCATTAGATTAGCAATCCCTCCTAATCCCCGGCAACGGCGCCAAAAATTTGATGCGAAATATATAAGCACACAAATTAAACCCTCTTTTCGATACTTCTATGAAGGTCTTCTTCCCATTGAAAGACAAATGCTTGATGCTTCGGCGGGAGGAGCGTTGGTGGATAAAACCCCTATGGCAGCCAAGAACCTTATTGCAAACCGGGCTCTCAATGCACAACAATACGAAGGAATTGGGCAAAGGGACCCCCCACGGCAACAAGTGAATGAGGTAAGTTCTCAATCCGACATTCAAACTCAATTAGCTAATCTTACTTCTCTTGTGTCTCAGATGGCCGAAGGAATGAAGATCCAAAGTCCAATTGTATGTGGCGTATGTTCTATTCAAGGTCATCCTTCGGAAAAGTGCCCTCAATTGATTGAGAATGGGGGATGGGAGAGTGCAAACGCCATTGGATTTCCAAGCCAAAATCAGCCAAGGAATGATCCATATTCCAATACATACAATCCGGGTTGGAGAGACCATCCAAATTTCAAGTGGAGGGAGCCTCAACAACCTTACCAACAAGGAGGCTTTAGGCAGCAACCCCCGGGGTTTTACACCAAACCCCACGGCCAAGACCAAAACCAACCCCAATCCGCCCAAAACCATCAAGGTACATCTTTAGATAACGCTACAATTCTTAAGTTACTTACTAGTTTGTCTCAGGGGCAAGAAAATCAAAACAAGGCAATGCAAAACCAAGACAAAAGGGTGGACCACTTAGAAAAGCAAATAGGGCAGATTGCGGAGTTTGTGGGACAATTCCGAGACCAAGGCAAGCTTCCAAGTTCAACCATTGTCAATCCAAAGGGAGGGTTCGAATCTGCCAAAGCAATTACTTTGAGGAGTGGAAAAGAAGTTGGCACTACATCCACACCACCCAAAACAAGTCCTAATGAAGATGAGACGTTGCAACATGAAGAGAAGGCTCCAAACATACCCACGGCAAGGACACAACATCTATTGCCGCAAGCATCTAAGGACACTACTTCATCCAATACATCCCATTCGGCCACCAAAGGTAAGATAGGTTCAAATTTGATTAATTCTAACCCCGTTCCTCCCAATGTTCCTTTTCCTCACAGATTTTTGCAAACAAAGAAGGAGGAGCATGAGAAGGACATTCTTGAGACATTTAGGAAAGTTCAAGTCAATATCCCGCTCCTAGATGCCATAAAGCAAGTGCCCAAATACGCTAAGTTCTTGAAAGAATTGTGCACTACAAGGAAGAGGCCATCACATAAAGAGGTAGTAAGGGTAAGTGAGAATGTTTCCGCTGTTTTACAAAGAAAATTACCACCAAAGTGCAAAGATCCAGGTAGCTTTACAATCCCTTGTATTATTGGTCAAACTAAGTTCGAACATGCTATGTTAGACTTAGGAGCTTCAATTAACGTCATGCCATACTCTATTTATGCTTCAATGAACCTTGGTGAATTGAAAAATGATGGTGTGATTATTCAATTAGCCGATAGATCTAATGCCTATCCAAAGGGAGTATTGGAAGATGTCTTAGTGCAGGTGAATAATTTGATCTTCCCGGCGGATTTCTATGTCCTTGAAATGGAGGAAACTACCCATGCTCCATCCTTGCCGATTCTTCTTGGGAGACCATTCATGAAGACAGCACGAACTAAGATAGACGTGTTTAAAGGCACTTTAACAATGGAATTCGATGGGGAAGTGATTGATTTTAATATTTCTGAAACTATGAGATTTCCTAATGATGATCACTCATGTTTCTCTATTGATATTCTTGATTCTTTGGCGCAGGCACACCTTGATCAATTACATGGCGATGCACTTGAAACGGTCATTACAAATGGCATAGAATTGAAGGATCACATGGCTGCCACCATAGCAACCCACGGCACACAATTGAACACCCATGCCGTGGCCTTTGAGGAAGATGTGATTGAGACCGTGGCAGCCCTAGAGTCATTGCCATGGCTCCAAGGTAAGCACCCTAGTCCAATTTCAATTCCAATTACGACTAATAAGTTGCTCCCTTCTATAGAACAACCACCTACACTTGAGCTCAAACCGTTGCCAAATCACTTGAAGTATGTGTTTTTGGGCGAGCAAGACACATTGCCCGTCATTATAGCTTCATCACTCACGGCACAAGAGGAGGAGAAATTGGTGAGGGTTCTCAAAGAGCACAAGACGGCCATTGGGTGGACTTTGGCCGATATCAAGGGTATAAGTCCTACCACATGCATGCATCGAATTCTCATGGAAGAAGGCGCCAAACCATCAAGGGAAGCCCAACGTCGACTCAACCCACCAATGATGGAAGTAGTGAAGAAGGAAATCATCAAATTGCTTGATTGTGGCGTCATCTATCCCATCTCGGATAGTTGTTGGGTTTCACCGGTCCAAGTGGTTCCCAAGAAGTCCGGAGTCACGGTGGTGAAGAATGAAGAAGATGAACTTGTGCCTACACGTATTCAAACCGGTTGGAGGGTGTGCATTGACTATAGGAAGCTAAATGCCGCAACAAGGAAAGATCACTTCCCTTTACCATTCATTGATCAAATGCTTGAAAGGTTAGCTGGTCATTCTTTTTATTGCTTTCTTGATGGTTACTCGGGATATAATCAAATTGTCATAGCACCGGATGATCAAGGAAAGACCACCTTTACTTGTCCATTTGGTACTTTTGCATATCGTCGTATGCCATTTGGTTTATGCAATGCACCCGCCATTTTCCAACGATGCATGGTAAGTATCTTCTCCGATTATGTTGAAAAGATAATTGAAGTATTTATGGACGATTTTAGTGTCTTTGGGGACTCATTTGATGATTGCTTGCATAATCTTACTTTAATCTTGCAAAGATGTACGGAAACTAACCTTGTTTTGAATTGGGAAAAATGTCATTTTATGGTTAAACAAGGCATAGTTTTGGGCCATATCATCTCTGAAAAAGGAATTGAAGTTGATAAGTCTAAAATAGATCTTGTACGCTACTTACCCTCTCCTACTACGGTTAGAGAGGTTCGTTCTTTTCTTGGCCATGCAGGATTCTATAGGCGATTTATCAAGGATTTCTCCAAGATTGCACAACCCCTATGCCGTCTCCTACAAAAAGAAGTGGCGTTCGAGTTCAACGACGAGTGTGAGAAGGCATTCAAGCTTCTCAAGGACAAGCTTACCACGGCACCTATCATCCTTCCACCTGATTGGACGTTGCCTTTTGAGCTCATGTGTGATGCATCCGATTATGCAATAGGGGCTGTTTTGGGTCAAAGGAAGAACAAGCATTCCCACGCCATCTACTATGCTTCTAGGACCTTGAACGATGCTCAATTAAACTATTCTACCACTGAAAAAGAACTTCTTGCCGTTGTATTTGCTTTAGATAAGTTTCGTTCATATTTACTTGGCACTAAAGTGATTGTATTTTGATGCGTGATTTATACGCACACAAATTAAACCCTCTTTTCGTCAAATTGTAGTATATGTATAAGTAGGGATCGTTCTGGACCGGGGATTAGGAGGGATTGTTAATCACTTGGATTTGACTCAAAAACGTAAAATAACAATATGAAACACTATACTAGACTCAAAGAATGCAAAACTAAACTTTAAAACACTAAGACAAACCAAAAGACTCAAAACAACACAAACACACTCAAATCTGCCTAAAAACCACTTTCTGGGCAGATTTGAGCACAAACACAAATTTGGACGAAATTAAGTAATAACTTGACTCAAGAACGTAAAAACACAATATAAAACACTAAACTAACTCAAAGAATGTAAAACTAAACACTTACAACATTAAAACAAACCAAAAGACTCAAACATCACCCAAAACACTCAAAACTGCCTTAAAATCACTTTCTGGGCAGTTTTGAGCACTTTGGTGAATTTGGACGAAATTGGGAAATAAAATGAATCAAAACACTTAAAAGCACAAACTAAATTGATTTCTAACTAAATTGGACATTAAAGTAAAGGGGGATTTAGATTTATACGAAAATTGAAATAACAAAACAAGTTAATAAACGAAACAGATTGTAAAACGAATTTGATGGAATGGAATGAATGGATGATAGAATGGCTAAGGGGTTCATCTCCATACATGTTATACTTGCATAATAAAATGATTTCAAATTGCATTTCAATAAACCATGAAACTCAACACCCCGGGTTAACCGTGATGCACTAATTAATCTTCAAATCTTCCTAACGTTATTGAATTGGATGGGTTAGCGCATACAACAATTCAAAACAGTCCCCACAAGTCCTCAACATGAATGCATAGAAGAGATACAAGCAACAATCATTACGCTCTATGAAAATTATAAGTGTTGACGAGGCATTCGTTACTATGGATTGCATGAAACTTATGCCAAGAATTCGTTTAACGCGATTGTTTATAAGCAACCTCCACTACTTGTGAATATAAGTTCATAACGATTAGGTGAAACTCACTTATATTCTAGCGTCATATTCATGCATGAAAATTAAGCGCGCATTCTCAATAAACATACATAAATAAGTTATCAATCAAACGGTTAAACAAATTGAATCCACAACTTATGAAACGCAATTAGAAGTAATCAAATCAAAATGCAAGCATAAACATATATTTCGAATCCCCCCCCTAGCCAAGGGGGGTTTAGTTGAATTTAAACATTGGAATCAAAGAAACACCTAAACATTCCAACAACTCAAACTTGAATTGTATGAACGTTTAGGCCCTCTTCTCTTCCATTCCTCATTCGTACAAAACAAAGAGTATTGAAATTAAACATTGAAATCAAAGAAACACCTAAACATTCCAACAACTCAAACTTGAATTGTATGAACGTTTAGGCCCTCTTATCTTCCTCTTCGTTGTAGCACAAGGTCTAAGGATAGTTTGATGGTGTGAATGGTTTGGGGAGTGGTTGGAGTGGCTGCAATGGAGGAGAAAAGTGTTTTGGTGGCTGCTGCAAGGGTGTGGAGAGGTTTTGACGAATTTCTGGAATATGGAAGAGTGAATGAATGAGTATGAATGCAATGGATGCTTATTTATAGGTGAAATGGGGGGAACATGACAGCTAGGTGATAGTCACATTTTGCATGCATGTATAGCTTTCTTATTTGGCGTTTTTGTATTGTTTTTGGATTAAACTAGTTGCATTTTACTTTGTTTGGTGTTAGTGTGCAGCCAAGTGTGTAATAAGATCAATTGGAAGGCAAATGAAGGAATGTGGTGAAATTCGGCCAAATTGAGTGATTCTAAATAAAACAAGCATTGAAGTCAGATTAGGTGGTTTCAACACCAAAACATGCATTCACATGCATGTTCAAACACTTTGCACATGTTTCTTGGATTAAATATCCACATACCTGCAGATTATGTCCATTCCTTGCATCCTTTATTCCAGAAATTCCATTTCATGCCATCATTTCAGAAATCCAACCCATTCCTTTGTCCATGCCGTGTGTTCTTCCCATTTTTAGACTTGTATAAACATTTTCTGGTGCTCCAATTGACCTTTGCAGGTTCCACTCCCTTGTGGCAGACTTTGCACATGCATTTTGATTAAACAAAACACATCCTTGCAGATCTTGTCCATGCCATGCGTCCACTATCTCAGAAACACAATCATTCCATCACTTATGCACTGCCATCTGAGTTAAACAAAGCCAAGATCCAATCTGATTGTCTCCCCATCATTAGACTCATTCAGAAATGCACCAAGACTTAGGGATTTTCGGACTGAGATCAGGGGGGATCACACACAGCCTATTACACTCCATTTTCTGTCCATAACACTCACTAATCTCCATCTCGGATCCATTCCATTACATACACCATTTTGCTCCATTTTCTGCCCATCATTCACTCTTATTTCCCCTCTCCATTCCATTAGATTCTACATTCTTCTCCTTTCACAGAAACTGCTCATTTTCTCCCCCTTTCCCATCCGCAAGGTTCCTTCTTCATTTTCAGTCCATTACACACTCTAAAACCCCCCTACTTCACTCCATTCTCTGTCCATTTCTGTCCTAAGGGCAGAAACCATCCAAACCAAACCAATCTACTTCATCCGCACCACATTTGGAGAAGCAACACCAAGGAACTCTTCAAGGACTTCAACATCAGTTTTGGCTTCAAGGGTTCATTCTTATCAATTCTATGTTCATTCATGTTTCATATGTTTATGTTAAATCTTTTGTAGACATGAATTGTAACTAAGCTTCCTCTAGGGATTCGATGTAACCTTGCAAAGTTTGCCATGTAATTAAGTTAGAATGCTCATTTTGTCCATCTATTTCTTGTTTCATTTTCTGTTTTAATGGTGACTTAATGTATTGATTTTAATGTTTGATCATCATTTGAATTAATCACTAAGTTGTGTAGCCAAGATTAAAGCACACATCATGCATAATCTTGGTAGATATGTGAATGAATGAAGGGAGTGTTTAGCACACATCCTGCCGAGTTACTCCCTTTGGTTTTATGAAAGTTTCTTGTACATTACATAATCTTGATTATGAACCAAAGTTGCACATCACAATTAGGCTCATGATTAGAGACATTTGATCAAATCCACACATCATATGGTTGATCATATCCAAGTGAAACAAACTCAAGAAATAGGTAGATGAATGAGTATAAACTAACTTGACAAACATGGATTTAATTGAGCAATGGTGAAATCGAATCCCTAGTTTCATTTCCATTGATACTATCTCGTTATATTGGTTGTTGATTCATTTAGTTGTGTTTACTTCTTTTATTTATGCTTTTAAGTAACAACAACAAATCTGCTCAATTTGATTAGTTTGATTCATTTCTTAGATTTCTTGCAAACAAGTAGTTACATAGGTCCAATTAGTCCCTGTGGATTCGACACCCTTACTTATGCCATTATACTAAACATATTCTAGCATTAGGAAGGAATATTACATCACCAAAAATGGCGCCGTTGCCGGGGACTGATTTCAGTCCCTTGTAATTGCTTGTTTGCTTGTTTGCTATTTTGATTAGTGTCAAGGTTCATAACTTGTCAAATTGATAATTGGAAGTTGATTTAAGTTGCATACATTTCAGGTGTGGAAAAGAATCCCTTAGCCATTCCATTATCCATTGGTTTACATCAACTTGCTTTACAATCTGCTTTTGTTATAATCTGACCATTTAATTGCATTTCGTCCAAATACAATTTCCCCCATATTTTGTTAAGTTTTAGGCTTAGAATCTGTCTTATCTTGTGTTTTGAAGCATTTTGAGTCAAGCTCAAACCTAATTTTCGTCCAAAGTTGAGTTTAGTGTCAAAACTGCCCAATTTGTGTTTTTAGGCAGTTTTGAGAGTTTTTAGCTTGTTTTGAGTCTTGTGAATCTGTTTTGAGTCCTTTGAGTCTTTGTTTTGTCCAAATTAGTTAGAAAGTGTTTTGATTTGTGTTTATAAGTGTTTTGATTCAAGTTTCCATCCAATTTCGTCCAAATTAGTGTAGGTGCTCAAAACTGCCCAGAAAGTGGTTTTTAGGCAATTTTGAGTCTTCTAGTTGCTGTTTTGGGTTTTAGGATTGTTTAAGTGTTCTAAGCGTTTAGTTCCACATCCTTTGAGTCTTTTCAAACGTTTTTAAGTTTATTTTTGTTCATTTCATTGTTGTTTGCTAGTAGATTTTCATTCACACTTGTGTTATTTTATTTAAGGTAGTTTATGTCAAATAGACTTGTTGAGTTAGGCCAAAGAATTGAACGGTTGAAGGGCCACACTTTGGACAACTTTGTGCCATCAAGTTCATCCCTAATCCGTGAGGAAGAGGAAAGGACTTCACCTAGTTCAACAAGTAAAGGATCTGAGCAATTTGATTGGGAAAGAGAGGAAGAGATGGCGGGCAACCAAGATGAACTTAGAGCTTTGGAGGACTTTGCTCAACCAATCATACCAAATTCACCTTCATGCATCTTGCTGCCCACAGAAGCAAGATGAACTTGAGAGTTTTTGGATTGTTTTATTTTCGTTTGTTCTTTTTATTCCAGATTCTTAATCTTGTTTTGTTTCTTGTTTTAGGTACTAGTTTATGACTCGGAGTTTTCATCCGATTCGTGAACATATCCTGGAGTGATTGGGTTCTTCGTCCGGCTGCAAGACGTAAAAGAAAGCGCTACTTGGGAGGCAACCCAATGCACTGAATAAACAAAGCATGTTCAAAAAAAAAAAAAAAAAAAAAAAAAAAAAAAAAAGATACTAAACATGGAGAAAGGTGGAGCTTCACAAAGGTTGTTTACGTGAAGCCCCACTACGAGGCGTCGAAGTAGAAGGCATCGGAGCGGAAGGCTTTGAAGCAGAAGGCATCGGAGCGGAAGGCATCGGAGCGGGAGGCATCGGAGCTAGGGCATTCCAGGCCTCAATACTTGGCCAAGCGCTGGATGAGCCAGGAAAAAGGTGCCTCTGGAGGAAAGACGAAAACCTTTGACGGTCACTGTGAATCCGACCTTCAGACTCTTGCAGCTCATCAAGCTTCCTCTTCATGCCCGTCGAATAGTTGTTGGCAAGCACGTGCAAACTTCTATTCTCATGCTTAAGCTGCTGGATCTCCTGCTTAAGACTTTCCACCTCTGCCATCAATGATTCCACCTGACGGGAGCGGACATGCAGGCGTTGGCCCATGTTGGACACAGAACTCGCACACTGAACACTAAGTGCGAGGGACTCTTGAACGGCCAACTCATCGGACCGTCCTGACAGCAGCCTACTATCTTTTGGAGTGAGGAGGTTCCTAGCTACTATTGTAGCTGTTGTGGCGTCCTGCATCACGGAGTCTTCACCTGTAAGAGGACCGTTAGAAGATAAGAAAGAAGGGCGCCATACGTTACCTTGACGCGGCGCGCCCGTATCACTGCTAAGGCTCAATTCCAAGCTAAGGTTCGATGAGTTTGCCATTTTTCAAAAGTGTTCAAAGAGAAGGGATGGAGTTAAATTTCAAAGGCCCGGAGTCGATTTTCAAGAATGGGAAATCTTCAGAGTGTGTTTGTTGTGGTGATCGATAGCTCAATAAAAAGCCAAGGCGATGCGTCCACCAATTCAAAAAGCCGGAATTTCCGGCGTAATTTAGGCAACGCTCCCTCAGCTTTTCAGAAAACGCGTTCAACTTTGTCAAAAGATTTCTGACAAAGCTGAAAACACGTGGAGGCCATCATCGCAACTACACGTCTTTAGCCGACAAGCGCAAAGTCCGGCGACGCTTTCTCTGCTTTTCAGAAAACGCGTGCAGCTTTGTCAAAAGGAGCCGCATCCGCACTACTACGTGTCGTTCAGAAAGAAAAAGGGCGTCGTTCAGAAATCGAAGGGGCGCCTGCTCTGAAATCGAAGAGACGTCTTCAAAGATCGAGGAGGCGCCACTATTTCAAAAAGCCGGATTTGCGGGATCAAAACGTTTGTCGACAAGGGTAAAAGAAGAGTACCACCACTTGATATTATCTCTATATATGTCGACCTTCGTCTTTTATGGCAAGGAAAACCTGAAGAAAATGCCCAACTCTCCCTCACCTCTGAGGACGCACTCCCAGCAAAGCCTTTCGAAATACTCAATTCTTTCTTCTTCCCCAACGATGATACCAGATGCCTGGAGTACATATGACCCAGGAGGAAACAGCACAACAAATACATGTGCTGAATCATTCACCGCTTCTTCAAAAGCAAAGGTATCTCATATCATAAAGGTCAAAAGCAAAAGTATCTCATATCATTGTTGAAGTATATTTCCTTCCTAATGCTAGAATATATTTAGTATAATGGCACAAGTAAGGGTGTCGAATCCACAGGGACTAATTGGACCTATGTAATCACTTGTTTTGCAAGAACTCTATGAAATGAATCAAACTAATCAAATTGAGCAGATTTGTTGTTGTTACTTAAAAGCATAAATAAAAGAAGTAAACACAACTAAATGAATCAACAACCAAAATAATGAGATAGTATCAATGGAAATGAAACTAGGGATTCGATTTCACCATTGCTCAATTAAATCCATGTTTGTTAAGTTAGTTTATACTCATTCATCTACCTATTTCTTGAGTTTGTTTCACTTGGATATGATCAACCATATGATGTGTGGATTTGATCAAATGTCTCTAATCTTGAACCTAATTGTGATGTGCAACTTTGGTTCATAAACTAGAGTATGTAATGCACAAGAAACTTTCATAAAACCAAAGGGAATAACTCGGCAGGATGTATGCTAAACCTTCCCTTCATTCATTCACATATCCACCAAGATTATGCATGATGTGTGCTCTAATCTTGGCTAAACAACCTGTGGTTAATTCAAATGGTGATCAAACATTAAAATCAACTCACAAAGTCACAATTAAATCGGAGAATGAAACAAGAAATAGATTGACAAAATGAGCATTCTAACTTGATTACATGGCAAACTTTGCAAGGCTACATCGAATCCCTATAGAAAGATTAGTTACAATTCATGCTTACAGAATGTTTAACATAAAGATACACAACATGAATGAACATAGAATTAAGTAGAAGGAACCCTTGAAGCAAAACTGATGTTGAATTCCTTGAAGAGTGCCTTCGGTGTTGGAGCTCCCAAATGTGTTTGTAAATGAGGGTGGAGAAACTAATGTCGAATGGTATGGAATGGGGAGAATGTGAGAGTGTCTAAGGGACTGAAAAATGAAGAAGTAACTTGCGGACAGAAACTGGAGCAAAATATGGTCTGTAATGGAAAAATGGATCCGAGAGAGGGAATTAGTGAGTGACCTTGGTGAATTTCTGAATGAGTCTAATGATGGGGAGACAATCAGATTGGATCTTGGCTTTGTTTAACTCAGATGGCAGAGCTTAAGTGATGGAAATGATTGTGTTTCTGAGATGGAAGACTCACGGCATGTGTAATGTCCAAGGAAATGTTAATGTATTCAAAGAAGCACATGCTCTTGCTGCAACAAGTGAGTGGACAATCTGACTTGGTTATAATAATCTGGGCATGGGAATGGAAATGCACGGGATGGACTTGAAGGAGTGCTGAAATGGTATGGAATGTTTAATGGGGATGCATGTGGAAGTGCATAAGGGAGCTGCACATGCATGGAATGAATGGATGCACGGAATGGGCAATGTCCAAGCATGTGGTTATTTTAATTGAATCATGCAGGTGGATTTCTGCACAGATGAAATGGAGAAAGCAATGGAATCCACGGCATAAGTCATGTGGAATAATAAGAAATCTGCATGTTTTTGCCTTGTTTAGAACCATCCAATGTGACTCCAAAGCACCACTTTCCTAATCACATCTTCTCTTGAATCTCCTCCGCCATATTAGTCTTAGATTTCACATATTTGGACTTCAAATTAATTCCCAAGAACCCTTTCCATGTTTGGAATAATGCTCAGCTACCAAAAGGAATGTTTTTACTTCATTTGCCTTCCAATTGATCTTATTACACACTTGGCTGCACACTAACACAAAACAATGTAAAACGCAACTAGTTTAATCCAAAACAATCACAAAGACACCAAATAAGGAAGATTTAAATGCATGCAAAATGTGACTTATCAATCATGCTCTTTCCCTGTCTTTTTCTTTGTCCTTGTTCTTACTCGCATGGCAAAGTAAAAGAAGCAATCAGCCGGCACTTGGAGTCAATCGCCAACTGCCTGGAATCTATTCCTGATTGCTTACCTAGCGTTGCTCTCGAGTAGTCATCTTCAACGGTTGATACACTTCCGGAGAAGGGACCACTTCTGCAAAGGGGAGCGAGTAAGGCAAGTGAAAATGATACATTGAAGCATGTGGAGACAAACATAGGCTGAGTTATCCTCCAACCCTTTTCAATACGAATTGGAAAGATTGAACAAAGAAACAGACCAAAGGGGTAAGCTCAGACCTTCGGGGAAGACCAAATGAATCCTGCTGCCCAGTTCAACAGTAGCACAAAGGAAAATCAATGATGGGCGGAAACCAGTTCAAGAGTAAGCCTGTGGAGTCACTATGATCAAAGCCTCATTGCAATTACCAAGGAGAAGAGGGAATTTACACTCCATAACCAGATTTGCGTCCCTAAACTCTTCTCTTTGTTAATTACATTCTGCCATGTTTAGTATGTTTAAATTGCTTTTTGTGTGTTTACTTATGTTTTGTGTGAATCTATGCTTAAAACATTGAGGACAATGTTTGATTTAGGTTTGGGGGTATTGGGTAACTAAAGTGTTTTGATGCAAATTCGTAGGGTTTTATCCACCATAACTTCTAATGTTGTTCCTTGCTGTTTTAAGGTGTTTTTTAAGTTGTTTTAGAGTGTTTTAGTGTGTTTTGTTTTATAATTCGAAAATCCCATAAAAATTTGAAAAATTGTTTTGAAAAACCCAAAAAGAGTTGTTTTTAAGGTTGTTTTGTGTTGTGCCTATTTGAGGTGTTAGTGTTGGTTAAGAATGTTTTTGCATGCTAATACGAATGTATATGAGGATTATGTTTGAAAACAAACGATTGGGTTGCTATGGAAAAGAGTTGCATCTTGTTGTCATTTATAAGGCTATAACTCTTGAAATTATGATGATAGAGGTACCATACTCAAATTCTGGAAGAAGAATAGTGGAGACTACCCTAGTGAGTTATTTTGAGCCTATTTGCTTCTTTGAGAGGGTTTAAAGTGTTTCTACTCCTATTTCTTTCTTTCAATTTCACTTTAAATGATCTCATTACTTCTATTTTGATTGGATACTAAGAATTACTCTCTTTGCAGATACCATGTGTTTAGTATCATTCGTGAATGAACTCAATGAGATGATGTTAGGCTATGCATGTTTAACTACTAAAAGGCTTAAATCCTACCCATTTGTGTGCTCCATTCACCCTCGTTGCAGCCAAACACTTTAGCCCAATTCTTTCATCACCCACACCACATTCTAGCCCATTACAAGCCATACCTTATAGTTTGGGGAATACCAAGGTGATGAAGACTATAGGTAAATTGAGCTTAGAACAAGATTGTGGCATGTACCGAGGGCACCTATGTTGAAGATGTTTCTAAAAAAAAAAAAAAGGGGTTATAAAAAAAAAGATAAAAAAAGAAGAGAATCAAAGTGGATACAAATTCCAAATCGCCTAATTATAAAGCATAGGGCCTGGATGCCAAAAACAAAGAAGAAAGAAAACAAATGCAAGTGAAGAGCATGATCCTCAAGAACACTTTGGTAAGCCCCAAGCTCTAGTATTTCATATCACTTCTCTCGTAACCTATAACCTAAGCCTTACATTACAATCTTGAGAAAGACCTAGCTGATCATTGAGGATGTATTCATGGGTGATGGTAAGTGTGTGTGTTATCTATATTCTTAGCATCTGATTCATTTCATGAGATCTACTCAGAAACTGTGCTTCCATTTCAGATTTCATATGTGAGAATTTTGATTTCCTTTACATAATTTCACTCATATATGTTGTTGAGAGACTAAACCTTAAGATCTGAGTGAAAACTTGAGTGGATTCTGTGAGGAGTAGAGTTGAGGCGAATTCTATCTGAAGCATTTGGGTATGGTGACCTTGAAGTTGTAAGACATGGAGAAATATCTTTATACGTTACAATTGATACGATTCTTTGAAGTGGCAATCTTTTGAGTTGAATGAATGACAAAATCTTCATTGGTTCTTATTAGTTTGTTTAAAGCATGTTTTAACCAAGTTGTTTGCAGATTTTGTAAATGTTTGTGGGTGTCATCACTGCAAACCCTCAGGAGACACAACTCCTCCAACTAGGGACACCTAGGGGTTCAAAGGCTTGTTGCACATGCTTAGTGCAATCGTTTAGCCAGCGAAAGTGGTTTAGTTAGATGTTTGAGTTTTGTGTGTTTTAGTTTTAAGTTTGCTCGAGGACTAGCAAAAACCAGGTTTGGGGGTATTTGATAGTCACATTTTGCATGCATGTATAGCTTTCTTATTTGGCGTTTTTGTATTGTTTTTGGATTAAACTAGTTGCATTTTACTTTGTTTGGTGTTAGTGTGCAGCCAAGTGTGTAATAAGATCAATTGGAAGGCAAATGAAGGAATGTGGTGAAATTCGGCCAAATTGAGTGATTCTAAATAAAACAAGCCTTGAAGTCAGATTAGGTGGTTTCAACACCAAAACATGCATTCACATGCATGTTCAAACACTTTGCACATGTTTCTTGGATTAAATATCCACATACCTGCAGATTATGTCCATTCCTTGCATCCTTTATTCCAGAAATTCCATTTCATGCCATCATTTCAGAAATCCAACCCATTCCTTTGTCCATGCCGTGTGTTCTTCCCATTTTTAGACTTGTATAAACATTTTCTGGTGCTCCAATTGACCTTTGCAGGTTCCACTCCCTTGTGGCAGACTTTGCACATGCATTTTGATTAAACAAAACACATCCTTGCAGATCTTGTCCATGCCATGCGTCCACTATCTCAGAAACACAATCATTCCATCACTTATGCACTGCCATCTGAGTTAAACAAAGCCAAGATCCAATCTGATTGTCTCCCCATCATTAGACTCATTCAGAAATGCACCAAGACTTAGGGATTTTCGGACTGAGATCAGGGGGGATCACACACAGCCTATTACACTCCATTTTCTGTCCATAACACTCACTAATCTCCATCTCGGATCCATTCCATTACATACACCATTTTGCTCCATTTTCTGCCCATCATTCACTCTTATTTCCCCTCTCCATTCCATTAGATTCTACATTCTTCTCCTTTCACAGAAACTGCTCATTTTCTCCCCCTTTCCCATCCGCAAGGTTCCTTCTTCATTTTCAGTCCATTACACACTCTAAAACCCCCCTACTTCACTCCATTCTCTGTCCATTTCTGTCCTAAGGGCAGAAACCATCCAAACCAAACCAATCTACTTCATCCGCACCACATTTGGAGAAGCAACACCAAGGAACTCTTCAAGGACTTCAACATCAGTTTTGGCTTCAAGGGTTCATTCTTATCAATTCTATGTTCATTCATGTTTCATATGTTTATGTTAAATCTTTTGTAGACATGAATTGTAACTAAGCTTCCTCTAGGGATTCGATGTAACCTTGCAAAGTTTGCCATGTAATTAAGTTAGAATGCTCATTTTGTCCATCTATTTCTTGTTTCATTTTCTGTTTTAATGGTGACTTAATGTATTGATTTTAATGTTTGATCATCATTTGAATTAATCACTAAGTTGTGTAGCCAAGATTAAAGCACACATCATGCATAATCTTGGTAGATATGTGAATGAATGAAGGGAGTGTTTAGCACACATCCTGCCGAGTTACTCCCTTTGGTTTTATGAAAGTTTCTTGTACATTACATAATCTTGATTATGAACCAAAGTTGCACATCACAATTAGGCTCATGATTAGAGACATTTGA
This sequence comes from Pyrus x bretschneideri, assembly GCF_019419815.1. Lineage (NCBI taxonomy): Eukaryota > Viridiplantae > Streptophyta > Magnoliopsida > Rosales > Rosaceae > Pyrus > Pyrus x bretschneideri. Next base: position 225,819 of record NW_025999400.1, on the reverse strand, counting down.
TCAAATCCACACATCATATGGTTGATCATATCCAAGTGAAACAAACTCAAGAAATAGGTAGATGAATGAGTATAAACTAACTTGACAAACATGGATTTAATTGAGCAATGGTGAAATCGAATCCCTAGTTTCATTTCCATTGATACTATCTCGTTATATTGGTTGTTGATTCATTTAGTTGTGTTTACTTCTTTTATTTATGCTTTTAAGTAACAACAACAAATCTGCTCAATTTGATTAGTTTGATTCATTTCTTAGATTTCTTGCAAATAAGTAGTTACATAGGTCCAATTAGTCCCTGTGGATTCGACACCCTTACTTATGCCATTATACTAAACATATTCTAGCATTAGGAAGGAATATTACATCACCACTAGGAGGGAATGTGGCTGCATGTGCAAGGGGACAATCTGAAAATGCATGTGAAAGCATGTGTTGGCTGCAATGATGAAATGGATGGGAGTGCATGTGGCTTAATTAATTAAAGGGAGTGCATGTGCAATGTTTTAAAGGATGGAATGCATGTGAATATAATGGAAATCTGATTTATTTGAAGATGCATGTGCAATGAAGTGGAATGACAGCTAGGTTATGATGATGAATGCATGTGGCTGATTTAATTGAATAGGAAGGCATGTGGATTTAATGGTTTAAAGGGTGAATGCATGTGGATGCATGTGTTGATGAATGGGATTGTGGAGTGGCTGGAATGATGAAAGAATAAAGGGTGCATGTGGGTTAATTAATTAAAGGGAGTGCATGTGCAATGTTGTTGTTGGTGCAATGATAGAGGAACAAGTGCATGTGAATGCATGGTGATAGCATGTGCACGGTTTTGGTTGGAATGATGGCAGATTGTGAAAACATGTGAATGCATGTGTTTGATGAATGATAAGTGGTGAATGATATGATAAGTGATAAGTGGTGAATGATAAGTGATGAATGATAAGTGGTGAATGATATGATAAGTGATAAGTGGTGAATGATAAGTGATGAATGATAAGTAATGGGAGCATGTGAGGGAATGAATAATGAATGCATGTGTATGGTTTTGGGAGAAAGGTGGAGATGCACGGCATAAGGGAATTGGAAGGTTTAAATGTCCTAAAACTAAAGGGAACAAAGTTCCAACACTTTGGTCTTCAATTTCGTCCAACATTTTGGCGCCAAGCATAAGCTATCCATCCTTAGCCCAAAAGTGCTCCAAAAGTCTCCAAAATGCATCTTTTTGCTCCTTTAGCCCTTTGGACCTACAAACACACGAAAATAGCTTAAAGGACTAAAATAACTAAAGAAACATAACGTAAATGCACGAGAACAAGCCATTTAAGTCGCATGAATATGCTCCTATCATATTTTCTGACCATGCAGCTCTTAGGTACTTATTCACTAAAAAGGAGGCTAAACCACGGCTCATTAGATGGATGCTTCTTCTCCAAGAGTTTGATATTGAAATTCGAGACAAGAAAGGGAGTGAGAACGTAGTTGCTGACCATTTAAGTCGTTTGGTGTGCAATGAGGACTCCTTACCCATCCAAGAGACTTTCCCCGATGAACAATTGCTGTCCATTAAGGTATGTGAGCCTTGGTATGCCGATTTGGTCAATTTTTTGGTGTCAAAACGTGTTCCAAGTACCCTAGCAAGGCACCAACGTGATAAATTAAAGAAAGAGGCACGGTTTTATGTATGGGATGACCCATATTTGTGGAAGTTTTGTGCAGATCAGATTGTGCGTCGTTGTGTGCATGATTGTGAGTTTAATTCGATTCTAACATTTTGTCATACTTATGCTTGTGGTGGACACTTTGGCACACAACGCACTGCCCTTAAAGTATTAGAATGTGGTTTTTATTGGCCAACAATCTTTAAAGATGCTAGAACATTTTGTTTAACTTGTGATCGTTGCCAACGAATGGGAAATATTGGTGCAAGGGACCAAATGCCGCAAACACCTATCTTTAACGTTGAAATTTTTGATGTTTGGGGCATTGATTTCATGGGTCCTTTCCCATCTTCGTTTGGCTTTACTTATATTTTGCTTGCGGTGGATTATGTCTCAAAATGGGTGGAAGCCAAAGCCACCCGTACTAATGATTCTAGAGTTGTTGCAGATTTTATAAAGACTAACATTTTTGCTAGATTTGGGATGCCTCGAGTGCTTATTAGTGATGGAGGCTCTCACTTTTGTAATCGTACCATTGAAGCACTACTCAAGAAGTATCAAGTCACACATAAGGTTTCAACACCTTACCATCCCCAAACCAATGGCCAAGCCGAGGTGTCCAATAGAGAAATCAAGCAAATCTTGGAGAAGACCGTTGGACCAACAAGAAAAGATTGGAGTGTGCGTTTGGAGGATGCTTTATGGGCCTATAGGACGGCTTACAAGACACCAATAGGCATGTCCCCTTTTCGGCTAGTGTATGGCAAGCCATGTCATCTCCCCGTGGAATTAGAGCACAAGGCTCATTGGGCGATCAAGACATTCAATATGGACATAGATGCGGCTGGAATGCATAGGAAGTTGCAATTGAATGAACTTGAGGAACTTAGGCGTGAAGCATATGAGAATGCGTGCATTTACAAGGAAAAGACCAAAGCTTTTCATGACAAGATGATCCGAAGCAAAACATTCTCCATAGGGCAAAAAGTTTTACTTTTTAATTCCCGCCTTCGTTTATTCCCTGGTAAGTTACGTTCTAAATGGATTGGACCTTTTGTTGTTACTAATGTTTTTTCACATGGCGCAGTTCAAATCCAAAGCTTGAGGAATGGCCAAGAATTCAAGGTGAACGGGCACCGTTTGAAGCCCTATTATGCAAATGTTGAAGGGCAAGTTGTGGAGGATATCACACTCCATGCCGTGGGCTCCAAATGAGGACAAGAAGAAGGTTCGTCCGGCTGCACGACGTTAAAGCAAGCGCTTCTTGGGAGGCAACCCATGCATTCAACGAGAGAGGATGTGGGCAATTCACCAATTCAAGCTACAAAATCAGATTTGCGTTCCTCAATCTCTATCTCTTTATTATTTTTATTTTGTCATGTTAGTTCGTTTTTATTGTTTGTTTGGATGTGAGTCTTTGTGTGAAACATTGAGGACAATGTTTGATTTAAGTGTCGGGGGGTAAACAAAGTGTTTTTCATGCAAATTCGTGGGATTTTATCACCCATCATTTCTAATGTTGTTTCACACTGTTTTTAAGTGTTTTTAGAGTGTTTTGAAGTGTTTTTATGTCTTTTGGTCAGAAAATCCGAAAATTTACAAAACAATTACAAAATAGTTTTGAAAAACCCAAAAAGAGTTGTTTTTTGATGCGAAATAATTAAGCACACAAATTAAAACCCTCTTGTGACAATTGTAGTAAAGATGCAAGTAGGGATCGTTCTAAACCGGGGATTAGGAGGGATTGCTAAACACTTGGTAACTGACTTAAAAACTCAAAAACAAAGTTTAAAACACTAAACTCGACTCAAAGAATGCAAAACTAAAAGTTAAAACACTTAAACAAACCTAAAACCCAAAACAGCAACTAGAAGACTCAAAACTGCCTAAAAACCACTTTCTGGGCAGTTTTGAGCACCTACACTAATTTGGACGAAATTGGGTGAAAACTTGAATCTAAATACTTAGAAACACAAATCAAAACACTTTCTAACTAATCTAAGACTTCAAATTAAAGGGGGATTTGTTTTGGACGAAAATTCAACATAAAACAGAAACTTTAAACTAAACAGATTGTAGAATGTTTTTGGATAAAAAGGTTGGATAAAAGGCTAGTTAGGAGGTTCTTCTCCACACATGTCACACTTGCAAACAAAACGATTTTCAGTTGTTCTTCCAATAAATTATAAATACTCAACACCCCAGATTAACCGTGAATTGCACTAATTAACCCTCAGTTTTTCCACAAGTTATTAAGTTGGATGATTGCATACAACAACCTAAAACATTCCCTACAAGTTCCCTACATGAATTGCATAATAGAGATACAAGCAAGAATCATTAAGTTCTATGAGAAACATAAGCATTGACGAAGCATTCGTTACTATGAATTGCATGAAACTTATGCTAAGAATTCATTCAACGCGATCGTTTTCAAGCGACCTTCACTACTTGTGATTATAAGATTGTAACTATTAGGTGAAACTCCCTCATAATCTAGCATCATATTCATGCATGAAAACTAAGCGTGCACTCTCAATCAACATACACAAATAAGTTATCAATCAAATAGATGAACGAATTGAATCCACAACTTATGAAATAACAACTGAATGTAATCAAATCATATTGCAAGCATGTACATGGTTTCGAATTCCCCCCCTAACCAAGGGGGTTTAGTTCCTCATACTCACAACACAAAGAATATCAAAATTAAACATGGGATTCAACAGAAAGACAACACCTAAAACGTTCCAACAATCCTCAATAGAATGGCATGAACGTCCCAAGCTTTTTCTCCTCCTCTTGTCTGCGGCACAAGAACTAGGACAGGTTCTAGGGGTTATTTAGATGGATGAGTGGGTAAGGAATGATATGGTAGTGTTTAGGGGACATGGGGGTTGCGGCAAAGTGTGAAAATATGGCAGATTGGTGGTGGAAGGCTGCGGCAAGGGGGCTGAATATATTTTGACGAATTTCTGAGTTGTGTTGAGGGTTCTCCTTGCGGCAAGGTGGTAAAACATATATATATAGGCAGCCAAACCCTAAAGAAATCAGGTTAGACAAATGGGCTAGGGTTTGGGTGCGGCAAGGGTTGGAAATCCACCAGAAAATAGGGTTTCTAGAACATTAGGTGCGGCATGGGCTTAGGGTAGATGGATTAGGGTTTAACTTGGCAGAAATTAAATGATTAGGCCCTAGGGTGCGGCTGATTAAGTGGGCTAGGATTAGGGTTTAGGTGCGGCATGGGCTTAGGGTCCACAAGGAGTTAGGGTTTAGGTCATCTAAAAGCCCAAAGCCAAGAATAGAAACTCACGACAATGGAAACCTCCAAGAATAGAAACTTCCAAAATTAGAAACTTTGGTTGCCAATTCTGACTTCTTTGCTCTTCACTTTCATTTCTTCATTTCTTAAGCTCCTTCGACCTTCAACCTCGTCCATTCCTCGTGCTCCATTTGCATACACCACATTCCAGCTCAGTTTTGCTCCAAAAGCTCCAAATTGCATCATTTCATGTAATATGTCCTTTAAACCTGAAAACACATGAAAGTAGCTTAAAAGACTACTTTAACTAAGAAAACATAACAAAAATGCATAAGAACTAGCTAACTAAGGCGCATAAATATGCTCCTATCATTTTTAAGATGTTTTTGTGTGTTTGTTTGTGTCTTAGGTCACCTTCCAACACAATGATGAGGATTTGGTTTTTAATTGCATGACTATTAAAGAATGTTGTAAACATGGCTGGAAGTTGATTTATGCTTTGGTTTATGCTTGGTTATGGTTATAATTTATGAATTCACATGTAATTACAAAGATAAAATCAGTTTTTGTAACATGCTTGAAGGAAGAAACTCAAACTAACGCTACATCCTTGAGAGACTTGAGCCTATAACGTTCTTTGGAGAGTATAATCTATGATTTCTTGTTTTCTAAAGTCGTTGCATGATCTCATCATTCTTTGCTTGGTTGCTATTTAGAATGCATTTCATTATAGTTCCAAATACTAGAACTCATGCCCATTTCATTCAAAGCATGATATTGATTGCATAACATACAATAAGATGAAGTTGTTAGTCAAGCCAGAGCCAAAAAGCCTATCCCTTTTCATATGTATTGTAGGATTAACCCTCTTGAGCCTTTTCAAAACCTATTTTCGTTGTTAGCCACATTATCCTCACCTAGCCTAGAATAGGACTTTCCATACCTTGGTTCTTAAAGGATAGTGAAGCACGACTTAGAGTGAACTCCTTTAGTCAATTCATGGCAGAAAACAAGTGTGGGGGAAGATGATAGGGCACGAAAAAGAAAAAAAAAAAAAAGAAAAAGAAAGAAAAAAAAAAAAAAAGAGAAAAAGAGAAGGAAAGAAGAGAAATTCGTAGAAAAATCAAAAGAAAATAGAAAAGTGTTCAAAAGAAAGAAAAGGAGTTGAAAAATAAGTGAGAATGAACTCACAAGTGTTGGTTGTTGAAGGAAGGGTCCAAAATAGTGAATTTGACCCTAAATGTTGCATGAATCTTCCCTTGTGTTTAAAAGTTGGTTTTTTTTGCCATTAGAAGTGAGTTTAAGTGTCAATTTCATTACTTTGCTTACTATTGCTTTAAGAACGTTTGTTTATCCTTACCTTTCTTTGTTAGCCAATACCTTAGCCTCGTTACAACCCTCAACTTCTATCTTGATGTTATGTGTTCAATATGTGGAGTTTGAATTTGGTATGAGCATATGGAATCACTGGTTCTCGTTCTAAGTAGTAGCATTCCATTCATGAGATCATATTCATGTCATTGTCGTAAATCCAGAAAATGCTTTCTTTGATATAACATATGTGAGTATTAGTCTTCATATTTACATCAATCTTCTCACATATAACTAGTGTAGGGTGTGAAGTTAGAAAATCTGTGTGAAAATAGAGTGCATTCTAGTGAGGAATTGAGGGAATTCTCTAAGGCATGTTACTACATTCGAAACATTGTTTTAATTGATTATATGTGAACTAATAGGTAGTAACTATGATTAAGTGTTTGTTGAAGTATAAAGAAAGCTAAAAACCGTGGGGATGATGTTCTCTAATGTGTCATGTTCGTTGGGAATCCCTGAGATACATGTTGGAAGGTTTAGAATGTGTTTTGTTTTGTTTTTGATTTATTTCGTTTTGCTTGAGGACTAGCAAAAGCTAAGTGTGGGGGAATTTGATAGGAGCATATTTATGCTACTTAGTTGTGTTGTTTCCTTACACTTAGTGAGTTAATTACTATGTATTTCAGTCTTTTAAAGTATTTTCGTGTGTTTTTAGGTCCTAATGGCAAAAGGAGCAAGAAAGTGCATTTTGAGGCTATTTGGAGCATTTTTGGGCATGGATTGGATAGCTTAATCATGGAGCAAAGAGGATGGACGAAATTGAAGACTAGAAGAGCTAGGAAAGGCTACAAATCTGGTGGAAGAAGTTCTATTCCAATGAAGATAAGGAAGAAGCAAGAAACAAGGAACCTTATCCCACCTTATCCAAACCTTATCTTATCCTATCCTAGAAACCTTATCCTATCCTATCTCTAACATTATCCTTTTCTCTCCTATCCAAATCAGATTGGAACCTAAACCTAGCTACTTAGGGAGAATCAATTACACATTTAAGCACATAATTCAGTTTCTAGAAGCCTTATCCACTAAATTGCCGCAAGAACTCCATTCCTTGTAGGTTTAGGAATTGCAATCCTTTTCCTACACAAATATCATGTATCCTTGGCCCTTTAGGTTTAGGAATCTGCCCTAAACCTTCCCTTCTAGAAACCTTATCTCAGCCCTATACATGTGCCGCACCAAAAACCTTCTAGAATCCCTAAATCCTAGCCGAATTCCCTATTTCCAATCCCCTTTGGTTTCTGCCTTAAGATACCCCTTTTTCAATAGGATTAGGCAATCCTTTTCCTACACTAAGTGTGCCAAAATAGCCTATATAAACAGCCTTGCCGTGCCATTTAATCACCACCATCCCTTCACACAACATTCATACATCCCTTCAGAAATCAACCCTTGCCGTGACCTTGCAACCACCCATCCATCATTCCCCTACTTCCATACATCCATCCCAACCTCCATACACCACCATAACCCCTTGCCGCACCACCATATATACCTAAAACCATCCAAAATCCAGAAAATCGTCCACAAACTCACCATAGACCTTTGTGCCGTGACCTAGCAAGGAGAAGGAGAAGGAAGACCAAGCCTTGGGCGTTTGTACATTCAAGTTGGAGTGTTGGACGTGTCTAGGTGTAATCTATCTTTTATTTTCAATGTTTAAATCTATATTGCTTTGTTTTGTCATGAACATGAGAGGCTAAACTCGTTTTAGCCTAGGGATGCTTTGAAACCATGATTACAATTATAATATGATTTGATTAATTCCAGTTGTGATTTCATAAATTGCGAATGCAATTTACTTAACCGTTTGATGGATAACTTATTCTTGTATGTTTATTAGGGAGGCCTACTTAATTTGCATGCTTGAATTTGGGGCTAGAATATAAGGGTGTTTCACATAATCGTCACAAACTTATATTCACAAGTAGTTAAGGTTGTTTTCACAATCATGTTAAGTAAATTCCTAGCATGCGTATCATGATGTCATAGTTACAAGTGCTTTGTCAATACTTATGGTTTCCATTGAACGTAATGATCTTTAACCGTATCTCTATTATGATGTCATGTAGGGGACTTTTTGAAGAATGCTTTGGGTTGTCGTATGATGTCATCCAATCCACTAACTTAAGGGAAATCTGAGGGTTAATTAGTGATGTCACGGTTAATCTGGGGTGTTGAGGTTCATGGTTTATCGGAAAAGCAACTGGAAATCAATTTATGTTAGAAAGTATCATGTGTGGAGAAGTATCCCTTGGCTATCCCATCATCCATTAGTTTTTCTTATTTTCGTCCAAAATCTGTTTTAAAGTTTTAAGTCACTTGTTTTCTTTTAAATTCGTCCAAAATCAAAACCCCCTTTCTTATTTGTTCCAAATCTGTCCAAAAGAGTCTTTTTGCGTCTTTAGAGTCAAAACCAAGTGTATTTTCGTCCAAATTAAGTCATAGAGTCTAAATTGAGTCTTTTTGGTTGTTTTTGGTTGTTTTGAGTCTTTAAAGTTTGTTTTGAGTCATATAAGTTAGTAAGAGTCTTGTGAGTCTATTTAAAGTGTTTTAAAACATATTTTCACATCTTTGAGTCAATTTTCATTAGATTAGCAATCCCTCCTAATCCCCGGCCTAGAACGATCCCTACTTATATCTATACTACAATTGTCGAAAAGAGGGTTTAATTTGTGTGCTTATATATTTCGCATCACCAAGCATAAGCTATCCATCCTTAGCCCAAAAGTGCTCCAAAAGTCTCCAAAATGCATCTTTTTGCTCCTTTAGCCCTTTGGACCTACAAACACACGAAAATAGCTTAAAGGACTAAAATAACTAAAGAAACATAACGTAAATGCACGAGAACAAGCCATTTAAGTCGCTTGAATATGCTCCTATCAAATACCCCCACACTTATCTTTTGCTAGTCCTCGAGCAAAACAAAACAACAAAAGATCACGAAACTAGACAAAACGAACAAAACACAACCTACACCTTCCAACAATCGTCTCACGGATTTCCAATGCTCATGACAAGTTAAAAATCATTATTCCCACAGATTTTAGCCATCTTTACACTTAAGTACATTCTTAATCATAGTCACCACATACTATTTCACAATTAAGCAGTTAAAACCATGTTTTGAATGAAGTAACATGCCTTAGAGAATTTGCTCAAATCCTTACAAGATATGCACTCGTTTTTCACACAGATTTTCTGACTACACACCCTACACTAGTTATATGTGAGAAGATTGATGTAAATATGAATTCTAACACTCACATATGTTATAACAAAGAAAGCATTTTCTGGATTTACGATAATGACATGAATATGATCTCATGAATGGAATGCTACTACTTAGAATGAGAACCAGTGATTCCATAAGCTCATATCAATTCCAAACTCCACATATTGAATACATAACATCAAGATAGAAGTTGAGGGTTGTAACGGGGCTAAGGGTAATGGTTTAACAAAGAAAGGAAGTCACACAAAATTCCCTTTAGAACGCAGAAGTCAACTTTGAACACCCAAGGGGAAGTCACACAAAACTTAGGGCCATATTCAGACTTTTTGGGCCCTTTCTTCAACAATCACACTTGTGAGTCCATTCTCACTTATTTTCACTCTTTTTCTTTCTTTTCTTCTTCTTTTTCTCACATTTTTTTTTTCTTTTTCCCGTGCCTCCTTTAAGACTTAGGCACATACATACACACAAAAATCCCTTCCCCCACACTTATTTTCTTTCATAATGTACTCAAAAGGAATTCATTTAAGTCGTGCTCACTATCTTTTAAGAACAAGGGTGTGGACAAAGAAAATAAGCTTGAAAAGGCTCAAAAGGGATAATCCTACAATACATGTGAAAAGGGATAGGCTTTTTGGCTTTGGCTTGACTAACAACTTCATCTTATTGTATGTTATGCAATCAATATCATGCTTTGAATGAAACGGATATTAGTTCTAGCATTTAGTTCTATCATGATACAATTGCATTCTAAGTAGCAACCAAGCAAGGAATAATGAGATCATGCAATGATAGGAGCATATTCATGCGACTTAAATGGCTTGTTCTCGTGCATTTACGTTATGTTTCTCTAGTTATTTTAGTCCTTTATTCTTCTTTTGTGTGTTTTCAGGTTCTAAGGGCAAGGTATGCAAAAGGATGCCTTTTGGAGCCTTTTGGAGCAAATTAGAGATTGGAATGGATATCATATGCTTGGAGCCAAGAGGATGGACGAAATTAAAGACTTGAAGTAGGAAAGTTAAATCCTAAAAGACCTCATGTTTAAGCATCATTGAAGACTCCTACGCATTTTAGAACACAAAAACAACATTCCTTGCAACCTTAGGACATTGTCGTGTGTTTCCTTGTGTCCCCCTTCCTTGCCATGCAAGGAAGGGCTTTGTTCCCTATTTTAAACACTTAAAGCATTCACTTATCATATCATGCATTTATCACTTAACATATCATTCATTTATCACTTATCACTTCCACTCACTTATCACTTATCAAACCATTCACTTATCACTTCCATTCACTTATCACTTATCACTCACCACATATCATTCATTTATCACTTAACATATCATTCATTTATCACTTAACATATCATACACTTATCATAATCATTCACTTATCACTTATCATAATCATTCACTTATTCTTTCATCATTCAACCACCAATTCAACACATGCATTTCAAACCTTTCAACACCCTCTAATCATCTCCCTTTAAGTTATGATTTTATTTCCTAACCCTACATGCATTATTTATTAGCATCTTCACATGCATTCACACACACTTCACACAAACACCTTAAACAAATAGCCATATACATCTCCACTCCTCCTATAAATACCCTTGCATTCCCATCATTCAAAACATCTCATTCACAACACAACACCCCTCAAACACTTCCATTCTTTCCTTAGCCGTGAGTCCCCCCTCCCTACTAATCCAAACACCAACCATTTTTCCATTCCCCTTCCACTTCTCCACCACTCCTTTTCCATTCCACACTTCCATCCCCCAAACCAATTATCCCTAGACCTTATGCTACAATAAAGAGGAAGAGAAGAGGGCCTAAACGTTCGTACAATTCAAGTTTGAGTTGTTGGAATGTTTAGGAGTTTCTTTGATTTCAATGTTTAATTTCGATTCTCTTTGTTTTGTATGAGGAACTAAACCCCCCTTTAGCTAGGGGGGGATTCGAAATATATGTTTATGCTTGCATTTTGATTTGATTACTTCTAATTGCGTTTCATAAGTTGTGGATTCAATTTGTTTAACCGTTTGATTGATAACTTATTTATGTATGTTTATTAAGAATGCGCGCTTAATTTTCATGCATGAATATGACGCTAGAATATAAGTGAGTTTCACCTAATCGTTATGAACTTATATTCACAAGTAGTGAAGGTTGCTTATAAACAATCGCGTTAAACGAATTCTTGGCATAAGTTTCATGCAATCATAGTAACGAATGCCTCGTCAACACTTATAGTTTTCATGATGCTTAATGATTCTTGCTTGTTTCTCTATTATGCAATTCATGTAGGGAACTTGTGAGGAATGCTTTGGGTTGTCGTATGCAATCATCCAATTCATTAACTTAAGGAAAACTTGACGGTTAATTTAAGCGGACCTAATTAACCCAGGGTGTTGAGAATTCATGGTTTATTGAAATGCAATTGGAAATCATTTTATTATGCAAGTGTAACATGTATGGAGATGAACCCCTTAGCTAGCCATACCATCCATTCATTTCCGTCAATTTCATATTTACAATTTGTTTTCTTTACAATCTATCCATTTTAGTTTAAATTCGTCCAAAATCAATCCCCCCATATTTCGTTTAAGTCTTAGTCTTAATCTTTCTTATTTTTAGTTTTGAATTCTTCGAGTTTAGTATAGCATTTTAGTTTGTGTTTTTAAAAGCATTTTGAGTCTTTTGATTTGTTTTACTGTTTTAAAGTTTAGTTTTACATTCTTTGAGTCTAGTTTAGTGTTTTATATTATGTTTTTACGTTTTTAAGTCAAATCCAAGTGATTAACAATCCCTCCTAATCCCCGGTCCAGAACGATCCCTACTTGCACCTATACTACAATTGATAAAAAGAGGGTTTAATTTGTGTGCGTATAAACCACGCATCAAATTTTGGCGTCGTTGCCGGGGATTAGAAAATTTGCTAATCCCTTGGATTGTTTGTTTCTGTATTGTCTTTTAGATTTAGTTTTTTTTTTTTATTTTTTATTTTTATTTTGTTTGTTAAGAACAAGATGGCACTTGATAATGCTTCTCTTTTGTCACAACTCATGGAAAGGTCTCAAATGCAAAGAGTTGATATATTGAATCTTCAATCAAGGAATAACGTGTTTTCCAATACTTACAATTCGGATTGGAGTGATCATTCAAACTCTATGTGGTGGGAACCTCAAAATGCTCAACAAGGAGGATATTGGCAGCCACCACAACCTCATATTCAATATGCCCAACCAAACTCAAGTTCGTCAATAAATTATAATCAAAAGCTTGATGAATTAATTTGTTTGGTGCAGGGCTTACAAAATCAAGACAATGAGGCTCAACAAGAAGGATATTGGCAGCCGTATGAGGAGTTCTATTCAACGCCTATGCAGCCACCACAACCTGCCCAAAGTAATGTAGGTAATTCAAATGATAATGATACGATTTTTCAATTACTTACTACTCTGGAAAAGCAATTTGGGCAAATAGCGGAGTTCGAAGGACAATTTTGCGACCAAGGAGAACTCCCTAGTTCAACCATTGCAAATCAGAAGGGAGAATTTGAAACCACCAATGCTATCATGTTGAGAAGTGACAAGGAGGTTGGAACGGACCCTCAACCATCAAAATCAAATCACAAGGAAGAGGAATACACCCAACCCACGGAAAGGGTGGAAACACCTTTACCGGAGGCACCTATTGCTCCTATGCCATCTAATACAGGTATGGTTGTTCCAAATTTCATTATTTTTAACCCCGTTCCAACAAGTATCCCTATTCCTTGCAGATTCATGACTTCCAAGGAAGAAGAAGGTGAAAAAGACATCTTGGAAGCCCTTCCAAAGGTGACAAGTAGGGAATGTCATGAATCCATCAAAGAGGACGTTCTTGAAACCACAAAATCCAAAGAAGTTAAATTTGATGACATTGGACAAGTAATAACCATCACTTGCAATCTGGCCAAGTCCAATATCCCTGAAACTTTCAAAGGAGTGGTATTTGTCATTGAGTTCTTGTCGGACAAAACAAGTAAGTATTTTTTTCCAAATTCCATTAGATTTTATACTAACTTGCTAATTTTTTTGAATCAGGCACCCAATCTGGAATTTAAACTATTACCGGATCATTTCAAGTATCACCGCCCATTCAAAGATAAATTCCATGCCGTTTGATTTTATTTATGTAAAAAAAAAAAAAAAGAAAAAAAAAAAGAAAAAAAGAAAGATACTAAACATGGAGAAAGGTGGAGCTTCACAAAGGTTGTTTGCGTGAAGCCCCACTACGAGGCGCAGAAGCGGAAGGCATAGAAGCGGGAGGCATAGAAGCGGGAGGCATCAGAGCGGAAGCCATCGGAGCGGGAGGCATCGGAGCTAGAGCATTCCAGGCCTCAATACTTGGCCAAGCGCTGGATGACCCAGGAAAAAGGTGCCTCTGGAGATAAGACGCAAGCCTTTGATGGTCACTGTGAATTCGACCCTCAGATTCTTGCAGCTCATCAAGCTTCCTCTTCATCCCCGACGAATAGTTATTTGCAAGCACATGCAAACTTCTATTCTCGTACTTAAGCTGCTGGATCTCTTGCTTAAGTCTTTCCACCTCTGCCATCAACGATTCCACCTGACGGGAGCGGGCAAGCAGGCGTAGGCCCATGTTGGACACAGAGCTCGCACACTGAACACTAAGTGCGAGGGACTCTTGAACGGCCAACTCATCGGACCGTCCTGACAGCAGCCTACTATCTTTTGGAGTGAGGAGGTTTTTAGCTACTATTGTAGCTGTTGTGGCGTCCTGCATCACAGAGTCTTCACCTGAAAGAGGACCGTTAGAAGATAAAAAAGAAGGGCGCCATACGTTACCTTGACGCGGCGCGCCCGTATCACTGCTAAGGCTCAATTCCAAGCTAAGGTTCGATGAGTTTGCCATTTTTCAAAGGTGTTCAAAGATAGGGGTTGATGGAGTAAATTTTCAAAGGGTCGGAGTCTATTTTCAAGAATGGGAATTCTTCAGAGTGTGTTTGTTGTGGTGATCGATAGCTCTATAAGAAGCCAAGGCGACGCGTCCACCAATTCAAAAAGCCGGAATTTCCGGCGTAATTTAGGCGACGCGTTCTCGGCTTTTCAGAAGACGCGTTCAACAAAGCTGAAAACACGTGGAGGCCATCATCGCAACTACACGTCTTTAGCCGACAAGAGCAAAGTTCGGCGACGCTTTCTCTGCTTTTCAGAAAACGCGTGTAGCTTTGTCAAAAGGAGCCGCATCTGCATTACCACGTGTCGTTCAGAAATCGAAGGGGCGTCGTTCAGAAATCGAAGGGGCGCCTGCTCAGAAATCGAAGAGCCGAATTCAAAGATCGAAGAGGCGCCACTATTTCAAAAAGCCGGAGTTGCGGGATCAAAATGTTTGTCGACAAAGGTAAAAAGTACCACCACTTGCTATTATCTCTATATATGTCGACCTTCGTCTTTTATGGCAGGGCAAACCTGAAGAAAATGCCCAACTCTCCCTCACCTCTGAGGGCGCACTCCCAGCAAAGCCTTTCAAAATACTCAATTCTTTCTTCTTCCCCAAAGATGATACCAGATGCCTGGAGTACATATGACCTAGGAGGAAATGGCGGATTGAAGCATGTGCTGATTCATTCACCGCTTCTTCAAAGCAAAGGTATCTCATATCATCAAGGTCAAAAGCAAAGGTATCTCATATCATGCTCTTTCCCTGTCTTTTTCTTTGTCCTTGTTCTTACTCGCATGGCAAAGTAAAAGAAGCAATCAGCCGGCACTTGGAGTCAATCTTCCGATCTGGAGCCAACTGCCTGGAACCTATTCCTGATTGCTTACCTAGCGTTGCTCTCGAGTAGTCATCTTCAACGGTTGATACACTTCCGGAGAAGGGACCACTTCTGCAAAGGGGAGCGAGTAAGGCAAGTGAAAATGATACATTGTAGCATGTGGAGACAAACATAGGCTGAGTTATCCTCCAACCCTTTTCAATACGAATTGGAAAGATTGAACAAAGAAACAGACCAAAGGAGTAAGCTCAGACCTTCGGGGAAGACCAAATGAACCATCAT
This sequence comes from Pyrus x bretschneideri, assembly GCF_019419815.1. NCBI lineage: Eukaryota > Viridiplantae > Streptophyta > Magnoliopsida > Rosales > Rosaceae > Pyrus > Pyrus x bretschneideri. The sequence goes on along the minus strand of NW_025999400.1, from coordinate 210,206 downwards.
GCTGCCCAGTTCAAGAAGTAGCACAAAGGAAAATCAACGATGGGCAGAAACCAGTTCAAGAGTAAGCCTGTGGAATCACAAAGATCAAAAGCCTCAATGCAATTACCAAGGAGAAGATGGAATTTACACTCTATAACCAGATTTGCGTCTCTAAACTCTTCTCTTTGTTAATTACATTCTGCCATGTTTAGTATGTTTAAGTGCTTTTTGTGTATTTACTTATGCTTTGTGTGAATCTATGCTTAAAACATTGAGGACAATGTTTGATTTAAGTGTGGGGGGGTAACTAAGTATATTTAATGCAAATTCGTTGGATTTTATCACCCATTACTTCAAATGTTGTTCCTTGCTGTTTTAAGGTGCTTTTAAGATGTTTTAGAGTGTTTTTAGTGTGTTTTGTTTTATAACTCCGAAAATCACATAAAAATTTGAAAAAAATGTTTTGAAAAGCCTAAAAAGAGTGTTTTGAGTCGTTTTTGTGTGTTTGTGTCTTAGGGTACCTTCCAACACAATGATAAGGATTTGGTTTGTAATTGCATGACTGTTAAAGAGAGTTATAAACATGGATGAAAGTTTGATTTACTCTTGGTATATGCTTGGTTATGGTTATAATGTATGACTTCACATGCAATCATAAAAGAAAAATTCGTTTTTGTAACATGCTTGAAGGAAGGAACTCATAATAACGCTACATCCCTGTGAGACTCGAGCCATTACCTTCTTTGGAGAGTTATTATCTGTGATTTCTTGTTTTCTCAAAGTCGTTGCATGATCTCATTATTCTTTGCTTGGTTACTACTTAGAATGCAATTGTATCATGATAGAACTAAATGCTAGAACTTATATCCGTTTCATTCAAAGCATGATATTGATTGCATAATATATATCAAGATGAAGTTGTTGCCACCATAGCCAAATAGCCTTACTTCCCATATTTCGTATATATTAGTTTTAACCCCGTTGAGCCTCGTTTAGCCTATTTTCTTTGCTAACCACATCACCCCTTACCTAACCTAGTGATAGGAGCATATTTATGCGACTTAAATGGCTTGTTCTCGTACATTTACGTTATGTTTCTTTAGTTATTTTAGTACTTTAAGCTATTTTCGTGTGTTTGTAGGTCCAAAGGGCTAAAGGAGCAAAAAGATGCATTTTGGAGACTTTTGGAGCACTTTTGGGCTAAGGACGGATAGCTTATGCTTGAAGCCAAAGTGTTGGACGAAATTGAAGACCTAATTGGAGCCAAAGTGTTGGAACCTTGTTCTCTTTAGTTTTAGGACATTTAAACCTTTCCTAATCCCAATCATGCCATGCATAACACACATCCATTCTAACACATTGTCATTGCACATGCATTTCCTTCATTAGTTAACCCACATGCACTTATCACTTATCATCACCACATATCATATCAGTTAATCACTTATCACTTATCATCACCACTTAACCACTTATCATATCATAACCACATATCATATCACTTATCACTTATCACTTAACATAACATCCACCTACTTCACCTACAACATCCACTTCACCTACAACATCCACCTACTTCACCTACAACATCCACCCACTTCACCTACAACATCCACCTACTTCACCTACAACATCCACTTCACCTACAACATCCACCTACTTCACCTACAAATGACATAGCCATATGTTCCCTCCACTACTCCTATAAATACCCTTGCATTCATTCATTCAAGGCACATCTCATTTCATACACAACACATTACAAACACATTCTCCCTTCCCTAACCATCTTTCCATTTCCACCACTCCTCATCCATTTCCATAATCCCCCAAACCTCACCTTAGACCTTGTGCTACAACAACGAGGAAGATAAGAAGGCCTAAACGTTCATACAATTCAAGTTCGAGTTGTTGGAATGTTTAGGTGTTTCTTTGATTTCAAAGTTTAAATTTAATTCTCTTTGTTTTGTACGTATGAGGAATGGAAGAGAAGAGTGCCTAAACGTTCATACAATTCAACTTTGAGTTGTTGGAATGTTTAGGCGTTTCTTTGATTTCAAAGATATGAGGAACTAAACCCCCTTTAGCTAGGGGGTGATTCGAAATTATGTTTATTACTTGCAATATGAATTGATTAACTTTCGTTGGAATTTCATAAGTTGTTGATTCAATTTGTTTAACCGTTTGATTGATAACTTATTTATGTATGTTTATTAAGAATGCGCGCTTAATTTTCATGCATGAATATGACGCTAGAATATAAGTGAGTTTCACCTAATCGTTATGAACTTATATTCACAAGTAGTGGAGGTTGCTTATAAACAATCGCGTTAAATGAATTCTTGGCACGAGTTTCATGCGTATTCCATAGTAACGAATGCCTTGTCAACACTTATAGTTTTCATGATGCTTAATGATCTTTGATTGTATCTTTATTGTGCTGTTCACGTAAAGGACTTTTGGAGAATGTTGTGAATTGCGTTGCGCTAACCCATCCAATTCATTAACTTAAGGAAAACTTGACGGTTAATTTAAGCGGACCTAATTAACCCGGAGTGTTGAGTTTCATAATTTATCAAAAGACCAACTGAGAATCAATCTTGTATGCAAGTGTAACATGTATGGAGATGAACCCCTTAGCTAGCATTCATCCATAAATTTCATATTTACATTCTGTCTAGTTTATTAACTTGTTTCGTTATTTCAATCTTCGTAAAAACCTCAATCCCCCTTTTGCTTTAATGTTCATTTTAGTTAGAATTCAATTTAGTTTGTGTTTTTAAAGCATTTTGCGTTTTTGGTTTGTCTTAGTGTTTTAAACTTTAATTTTGCATTCTTTGAGTCTAGTTTAGTGTTTTAAACTTTATTTTACATTTTTGAGTCAATTCCAAGTGCCGTATGCCGAAAGGACCACAATGCAGAGTGTCCCTACATTTGGTGCTTCATATAGGCAAGGATTTCAAGCCAATCAATGTCCACAAAGAGATTGGAGGGATCATTCAAACTCTATATGGTGGGAAGATCAACAAGTTCAACGTGAAGCATATTGGCAACCATATGAGGAGTTCTATTCAAGACCTATGCAGCCACCACAACTTCATATGCAATATGCTCAATTAAATTCAAGTTTGCCAATAGATTATAATCAAATTCTTAATGAAATAAATTCTTTGGCGCAGGGGTCACAAAATCAAGCCAAGGAGGCTCAACAAGAAGCATATTGGCAACCATATGATGAGTTCAATACAACACCTATGCAGCCACCACAACCTCCCCCACAACAATTCCAATCAAGTTCAAGTATGTCCATGGATAATGATAAAAATTTTCAATTACTAACCTCTTTGGCGCAGGGGTCACAAAATCAAGCCAAGGAGTTGGGTAAATTGGACGAGCAATTTGGGCAGATTATGGAGTTCATGAAACAAATTCAAGAGCAAAGTGAACTCTCCAACTCAACTATTGAAAACTCGAAGGAAGATTTTGAAATCCATAATGCTATCACTTTGGGAAGTGCTATGGAGGTTGGAGCTGACCTAAAAATGTCTAAACATAGCCTAGAAGTGGATGAAGAGCTGCTAATTGAGGAGGAGGAAGAAGACATGCACACGGCAAGGGTAGAACAACCCTTGCCGCAGATCCCTAAGCCCTCTAAACCACCCACCACCAGTAAGGACGTCCCAATTCCATGTTATTCTGATGTTATTCCACCCAATGTCCCTTTTCCTAGCAGGTTTTTGATTCCCAACCAAGAAGAGAGTAAAAAGGACATCGTGGAAGCCTTCCCAAAGGAGCAAAATGCTATTCAAATTCTTGGTGCAACACAGCAAGTTTTAGATGGTGTTGAATTCTTCAAAGGACTTTGTACACCAAGAAGAATGATTCAAGAGAAGGTAGTGGCTGGAGAAGATGTAGAATGCATCAAAGAGGACATATTTGAAACCACAATTCCCAAGGAAGTTGGATTTTATGACACGGGACAAGTCATAACTTTCGAAGGGGTGTTTATTCTGGAGTTCATTTTGGAGCACACAGGTAAGCCGCCTCCCCGAATTTCAATTTTCTTTTATACTAACATGTGGTTAATGATTCAGGCACCCAATCTGGAATTTAAACTATTACCGGATCATTTCAAGTATCACCGCCCATTCAAAGATAAATTCCATGTTGTTTGATTTTATTTATGAAAAAAAAAAAAAAAAAAAAAAAAAAAAGATACTAAATTTATGAAAAAAAAAAAAAAAAAAAAAAAAAAAAACATGGCAGAATGATGGAGCTTCACAAAGGGCGTTTACTTGAAGCCCCACTACTGGGCAAAACTCTAGAAGCAGGAGGCATAGATGCGGAAGGCATCGGAGCGGAAGGCATCGGAGCGGAAGGCATCGGAGCAGAAGGCATCGAGGCGGAAGGCATCGGGGCGGAAGGTATCGGAGCGGGAGGCATCAAAGAAGAGGCCTCAATACTTGGCCAAACGCTGGATGAGCCCGGAAAAATGTGCCTCTGGAAGTAAGCCGCAAGCCTTTGACGGTCAGTTTGACGGTCACTTTGCATCCGACCATTGGATTCTTGTAGCTCATCAAGCTTCCTCTTCATACCCGTCGAATAGTTGTTGGCAAGCACGTGCAAACTTCTATTCTCATACTTAAGCAGTTTGATCTCCTGCTTGAGACTTTCCACCTCTGCCATCAAAGATTCCACCTGACGGGAGCGGGCAAGCAGGCGTTGGCCCATATTGGACACAGAGCTCGCACACTGAACACTAAGTGCGAGGGACTCTTGAACGGCCAACTCATCGGACCGTCCTGACAGCAGCCTACTATCTTTTGGAGTGAGGAGGTTCCTAGCTACTATTGTAGCTGTTGTGGCGTCCTGCATCACGGAGTCTTCACCTGTGAGAAGACCGTTAGAAGATAAGAAAGAAGGGCGCCATACGTTACCTTGACGCGGTGCGCCCGTATCACTGCTAAGGCTCAATTCCAAGCTAAGGTTCGATGAGTTTGCCATTTTTCAAAAGTGTTCAAAGAGAAGGGATGGAGTTAAATTTCAAAGGGCCGGAGTCGATTTTCAAGAATGGGAATTCTTCAGAGTGTGTTTGTTGTGGTGATCGATAGCTCTATAAAAAGCCAAGGCGACGCGTCCACCGATTCAAGAAGCCAGAATTTCCGGCGTAATTTAGGCGACGCGTTCTCGGCTTTTCAGAAGACGCGTTCAACTTTGTCAAAAGATTTCTGACAAAGCTGAATACACGTGGAGGCCATCATCGCAACTACACATCTTTAGCCGACAAGCGCAAAGTTCGGCGACGCTTTCTCTGCTTTTCAGAAGACGTGTGCAGCTTTGTCAAAAGGAGCCGCATCTGCACTACCACGTGTCGTTCAGAAAGCGAAGGGGCGTCGTTCAGAAATCGAAGGGGCGCCTGCTCAGAAATTGAAGAGGCGTATTCAAAGATCGAAGAGGCGCCACTATTTCAAAAAGCCGGATTTGCGGGATCAAAACGTTTGTCGACAAGGGTAAAAAGTACCACCACTTGATATTATCTCTATATATGTCGACCTTCGTCTTTTATGGCAGGGCAAACCTGAAGAAAATGCCCAACTCTCCCTCACCTCTGAGGGCGCACTCCCAGCAAAGCCTTTCGAAATACTCAATTCTTTCTTCTTCCCCAAAGATGATACCAGATGCCTGGAGTACATATGACCCAGGAGGAAACGGCGGATTGAAGCATGTGCTGATTCATTCACCGCTTCTTCAAAGCAAAGGTATCTCATATCATCAAGGTCAAAAGCAAAAGTATCTCATATCATGCTCTTTCCCTGTCTTTTTCTTTGTCCTTGTTCTTACTTGCATGGCAAAGTAAAAGAAGCAATCAGCCAGCACTTGGAGTCAGTCTTCTGATCTGGAGCCAACTGCCTGGAATCTATTCCTGATTGCTTACCTAGCGTTGCTCTCGAGTAGTCATCTTCAGCGGTTGATACACTTCCGGAGAAGGGACCACTTCTGCAAAGGGGCGCGAGTAAGGCAAGTGAAAATGATACATTGAAGCATGTGGAGACAAACATAGGCTGAGTTATCCTCCAACCCTTTTCAATACGAATTGGAAAGATTGAACAAAGAAACAGACCAAAGGGGTATGCTCAGACCTTCGGGGGAGACCAAAAGAATCCTGCTGCCCAGTTCAAGAGTAGCACAAAGGAAAATCAACGATGGGAGGAACCCCTGTGGAATCAACAACATCAAGCCTCAATGAAATCAACAAGGAGAAGATGGAATTTACATTCCACAACCAGATTTGCGTCTCTAAACTCTTCTCTTTGTTATTTACATTCTGCCATGTTTAGTATGTTTAAATGCTTTTTGTGTGCTTACTTATGCTTTGTATGATTTTAAGCTTAAAACATTGAGGACAATGTTTGATTTAAGTGTGGGGGGGGGTAACTAATGTTGTTAATGCAAATTCGTGGGATTTTATCGCCCATAACTTCAAATGTTGTTCCTTACTGTTTTAAGGTGTTTTTAAGTTGTTTTAGAGTGCTTTAGTATGTTTTGTTTTTATAACTCCGAAAATACCATAAAAATTTGAAAAAATTGTTTTGAAAAGCCTAAAAAGAGTGTTTTGAGTCGTTTTTGTGTGTTTGTGTCTTAGGGTACCTTCCAACACAATGATAAGGATTTGGTTTATAATTGCATGACGGTTTGAAAGAGTTATAAACATAGAGAAAAGTTTGATTTACTCTTGGTATATGCTTGGTTATGGTTATAATGTATGACTTCACATGCAATCATAAAAGAAAAAAATTCGTTTTTGTAACATGCTTGAAGGAAGGAACTCAAACAAACGCTACAACCCTGAGAGACTTGAGCCTATAACGTTCTTTGGAGAGTATAATCTGTGATTTCTTGTTTTCTAAAGTCGTTGCATGATCTCATTATTCTTTGCTTGGTTACTACTTAGAAGGCGTTTCATCATATAGTTCCAAATGCTAGAACTCATGCCCATTTCATTCAAAGCATGTTATTGATTTGCATAACACATATTCAAGAAGAAGTTGTGTAGTGACCACCACCATAGCCAAATAGCCTTACTTCCCATACTTCGTATATGTTGTAAGTTTTAACCCCGTTGAGCCTCGTTTTGCCTTTATTCCTTGTTTACCCACATCACCCCTTACCTAGCTTAGAGTAGGACTTTCCTATACCCTTGTTCTTAAAGTTTAGTGAGCATGACTTAAATGAATTCCTTTTGAGTTACATTATGCAAGAAAATGAGTGTGGGGGAGTAAAAGTTTGTTCTTACGTTTATATGTATGTTTTGAGATTCAAAAGAAAAAGAAGAAAAGAAAAAAAAAAAAAAAAAAAGAAAAAAAAAGAGGAGTGAAAATAAGTAAGAATGAACTCACGAGCGTTGATGGTTGAAGAAAGGGTCCAAAAAGTTGAATATGGCCCTAAGTTTTGTGTGATTTTCCCTTGGGTGTTCAAAGTTGACTTCTGCGTTCTTAAGGGAATTCTAAGTGTCTAATTCAATACTTTGCTCACTATTGCTTTAAGAATGTTTGTTTATCCTTCACCTTTCATTGTTAGCCAATACCCTAGCCCCGTTACTACCCTTTGACTTCTATATTGAGTGTTATGTATTTCAATTGTGGAGTTTGAACTTGGTATGAGCTTATGGTGTCACTGGTTCTCGCGTCTAAGTAGTAGCATTCCATTCATGAGATCATATCTAAACATGCTTATTAACTCCAGAAAATGCTTTCCTTATTATAACATATGTGAGTGTTCGTCTACATGTTTACATCAATCTTCTCACATATACCTAGTGTAGGGTGTGTAGTCAGAAAATCTGTGTGAAAAACGAGAGTACATCTAGTAAGAAATTGAGGGAATTCTCTAAAGGCATGTTACTACATTTGAAATGTGTTTTAATTGCTTAATTGTGAACTAGTATGTGGTGACTATGATTAAGAATGTACTTAAGTGTAAAGATGGCTCAAATCTGTGAGAATAATGATTTTTAACTTGTCATGTGCATTGGAAGTCCCTGATACGATTGTTGGAAGGTGTAGGTTGTGTTTTGTTCTTTTTGTTTTGTTTTTCTGTTTTGCTCGAGGACTAGCAAAAGCTAAGTGTGGGGGTATTTGATAGGAGCATATTTATGCGACTTAAATGGCTTGTTCTCGTACATTTACGTTATGTTTCTTTAGTTATTTTAGTACTTTAAGCTATTTTCGTGTGTTTGTAGGTCCAAAGGGCTAAAGGAGCAAAAAGATGCATTTTGGAGACTTTTGGAGCACTTTTGGGCTAAGGACGGATAGCTTATGCTTGAAGCCAAAGTGTTGGACGAAATTGAAGACCTAATTGGAGCCAAAGTGTTGGAACCTTGTTCTCTTTAGTTTTAGGACATTTAAACCTTTCCTAATCCCAATCATGCCATGCATAACACACATCCATTCTAACACATTGTCATTGCACATGCATTTCCTTCATTAGTTAACCCACATGCACTTATCACTTATCATCACCACATATCATATCAGTTAATCACTTATCACTTATCATCACCACTTAACCACTTATCATATCATAACCACATATCATATCACTTATCACTTATCACTTAACATAACATCCACCTACTTCACCTACAACATCCACTTCACCTACAACATCCACCTACTTCACCTACAACATCCACCCACTTCACCTACAACATCCACCTACTTCACCTACAACATCCACTTCACCTACAACATCCACCTACTTCACCTACAAATGACATAGCCATATGTTCCCTCCACTACTCCTATAAATACCCTTGCATTCATTCATTCAAGGCACATCTCATTTCATACACAACACATTACAAACACATTCTCCCTTCCCTAACCATCTTTCCATTTCCACCACTCCTCATCCATTTCCATAATCCCCCAAACCTCACCTTAGACCTTGTGCTACAACAACGAGGAAGATAAGAAGGCCTAAACGTTCATACAATTCAAGTTCGAGTTGTTGGAATGTTTAGGTGTTTCTTTGATTTCAAAGTTTAAATTTAATTCTCTTTGTTTTGTACGTATGAGGAATGGAAGAGAAGAGTGCCTAAACGTTCATACAATTCAACTTTGAGTTGTTGGAATGTTTAGGCGTTTCTTTGATTTCAAAGATATGAGGAACTAAACCCCCTTTAGCTAGGGGGTGATTCGAAATTATGTTTATTACTTGCAATATGAATTGATTAACTTTCGTTGGAATTTCATAAGTTGTTGATTCAATTTGTTTAACCGTTTGATTGATAACTTATTTATGTATGTTTATTAAGAATGCGCGCTTAATTTTCATGCATGAATATGACGCTAGAATATAAGTGAGTTTCACCTAATCGTTATGAACTTATATTCACAAGTAGTGGAGGTTGCTTATAAACAATCGCGTTAAATGAATTCTTGGCACGAGTTTCATGCGTATTCCATAGTAACGAATGCCTTGTCAACACTTATAGTTTTCATGATGCTTAATGATCTTTGATTGTATCTTTATTGTGCTGTTCACGTAAAGGACTTTTGGAGAATGTTGTGAATTGCGTTGCGCTAACCCATCCAATTCATTAACTTAAGGAAAACTTGACGGTTAATTTAAGCGGACCTAATTAACCCGGAGTGTTGAGTTTCATAATTTATCAAAAGACCAACTGAGAATCAATCTTGTATGCAAGTGTAACATGTATGGAGATGAACCCCTTAGCTAGCATTCATCCATAAATTTCATATTTACATTCTGTCTAGTTTATTAACTTGTTTCGTTATTTCAATCTTCGTAAAAACCTCAATCCCCCTTTTGCTTTAATGTTCATTTTAGTTAGAATTCAATTTAGTTTGTGTTTTTAAAGCATTTTGCGTTTTTGGTTTGTCTTAGTGTTTTAAACTTTAATTTTGCATTCTTTGAGTCTAGTTTAGTGTTTTAAACTTTATTTTACATTTTTGAGTCAATTCCAAGTGATTAACAATCCCTCCTAATCCCCGGTCCAGAACGATCCCTACTTGCACCTATACTACAATTTGACAAAAAGAGGGTTTAATTTGTGCGCGTATAAATTCTCGCATCACCTAGAGTAGGACTTTCCTATACCCTTGTTCTTGAAGTATAGTGAGCATGACTTAAAAGAATTCCTTTTGAATAATATGTTGCAGAAAATAAGTGTGGGGGAAGGGATTTTTGTGTGTATGTATGTGCCTAAGTCTTAAAGGAGGCACGGAAAAAAAAGAAAAAAAAATGTGAGAAAAAGAAGAAGAAAAGAAAGAAAAAGAGTGAAAATAAGTGAGAATGGACTCACAAGTGTGATTGTTGAAGAAAGGGCCCAAAAAGTTTGAATATGGCCCTAAGTTTTGTGTGACTTCCCCTTGGGTGTTCAAAGTTGACTTCTGCGTTCTAAAGGGAATTCTAAGGGCCTAATTCAATACTTTGCTCACTATTGCTTAAAGAACGTTTGTTTTCCCTATCCTTTCTTTGTTAGCCAAACACTTTTTAGCCCCGTTACACCCCTTTGACTTCTATCTTGATCGTTATGTGTTTAATAAAGTGGAGTTTGGAATTGATATGAGCTTATGGTGTCACTGGTTCTCATTCTAAGTAGTAGCTTTCCATTCATGAGATCATATTCATGTCATTATCGTAAATCCAGAAAATGCTTTCCTTGTTATAACATATGTGAGTGTTCGTCTACATGTTTACATCAATCTTCTCACATATAACTAGTGTAAGGTGTGTAGTCAGAAAATCTGTGTGAAAAACGAGTGCATATCTTGTAAGGATTTGAGCAATTTCTCTAAGGCATGTTACTGCATTCGAAATGTGTTTTAAATGTTTAATTGTGAACTAGTATGTGGTGACTATGATTAAGAATGTACTTAAGTGTAATTGTGACATCCCGTCCCGGGATTATTAAACGCACGTGTGAAATTACCTTTTTGCCCTTAGGTTGTTTTGTCACGTTGTGGGTTGTTTTGTGTGGTGTGGCATGTGTTGGACCACACACACACACACTCACACACATAGCCACTCTTCCCCTCCCTCTGTCTCTCTCCCCCGTGCCTCTCTCTTCCTTCCCGTTATCACCATACGTACGGACAAACACCAAAACCACCCAAACCATCACGGATCGAGGAAACCAAGGACACCATTCAACTCGTGAGGACAAGGGGAGCACGACCATAGCATTTTCAGGTAAGAACTTCGACGTTTTCACGTCGATATCGCGAGGTCCGTTTTGAGCACTGTTCATGCAACATTAATTTACTTAGTTTTTGGACATTTGAAGCTTGTAGGTGTGTTGGTGAGGTCCTAAGGAGCGTCGGAGTAGCTCGTTGGACGAATTTGGACGTCGGGAAGGCCTAGTTCGAAGTTGGCCGGTTTTTGAGTTTTGAGACAGGTATGATCGCGTAACTTTTAGCCTTTAAAAGTGGTCCATCGTGATTCTTCTAGTTTAGGGCTTTCTTTTGGTCCAAGAATCATAGAAAACGGTTGAGAAACGAAGGAGAATAGTTAGTTTAAAGTTTTTCCCAGTTTCCGGCGACCGGAGTCCGGCGAGGGTAGGCCGGAGAAGAAAGGGGAATATTCCGTCAAGTTTGACGGAATATTCCTAACGGCAGTGACGGTATCCGGTTAGATTTGACGGAATATTCCGTCAATTTAACGGAATATTCCTGACGGCGTCTGTTGACACCGTCAGTGTGCCTGGCACGTGGCCGCGCGTGGGGGGCGCGTAGGTCCGTGCCTGTGCTGGCGCGTGGGGGCGCGTGCGGGGTCCAAAAATTTTTCTAAAAATATGGTTGTGACCCTGAGGTTGTGTAGAGCACGTGGGTATATTCATTTGTCCATTTTGAGCAATGTATGAGAAGTTATTACGAGAAACGGGTTATGTGCTTTAAAGTTAACGTTTTTATAGTTGTTTCGCATTTAGGTGACACGTACCCAGAGGACGAGCGTGCACACGCGAGGCAGGGGGGCTACGACCCTTCTACATACCAGTGAGTGGGCTTTTGTTTTCCGTATATACCTATATACATTTATATTCCCAGAAATTGATTTAAAAAGGGTTATTTGCCTTATGCCATGCATATTATTATTATCGTTTATGCATCATCACATTTATTAGTAGTGGCATGCATATACATATTTATATGTGGGTGCTGTGGAGGCATAGGTAAGTGCCAGGTAAGCGTTAATTAACGATTGCATTAATTAGTGGTTAAAGATGCTTAGAGAGCTCATAACCTGCACCCCCGGTGTTAGTGCTCCCGCCCAGAGTAGGGCACAGTCCTTCACGTGTTGTTCACCTCCCGCACCATACGCTCAGCTTGGATCCAAGCTAGGTGCATAGGCCTGTCGTACAGACCACAATAGGTGGTTCCGACTCGTAGGTGACCCGCGATTATTCGCACAGCCTTCACGTGATCGTAGCACTAGAGCGTATATATATGTTACACCCAGACTTGTCGTACAGACCACTTTAAGTGGTTCCGACTCGTGGGCAGGTTTAGATATTGAGATTGAGATTTGAGCTCTAGATGCAGCCGTACAGGTCACGTTAGGTGACTCCGGCTGCCGGATTAAATGATATTGATATGGTTATACCTGGGCACTTGCATATCACTTTGAGATTGTGGCATGGCATATTTTGAGCATGATTGGTATACCCTTGAGCATGTTTTGCATGTTCACACATACGTATATATGTTTATTTTCTGGGAAGTGTACAGGTTTTACGGCGAGGGGTTAGAAAGTATTTTGTAAATGGTTTTAGAAAGAATTGTTTTTGCCCACTCACGCTTTTGTTTTGCGCCCCTCCAGGTTCTAGTTGCTTAGCCGTTGCGGTGGTTTCCCTTGTGAGCTTTTCGGCGTTCTGACAGACACTCCACATCGTAGGGTCGCCTTCGGGCGTACTATTGTTGTCGTTTTATTTGGACTGCTATAGACCTGCTCTGAATTTGTATCGCACTAACTAGCACTCATTTTAGTACTTGTATGCTAGTTTTTAATTATTCGTACTTTTATATTACTACTTACTAGCTTCCGCACGTGCACATGGCTACGTCACCTTTGTGCGACGGCCAGCACGCTCCGATCTCGGTCGGAGTGTGTCAGTAATGATGGCTAAAATCTGTGGGAATAATAATTTTTAACTTGTCATGTGCTTTGGAAATCCCTGAGACGTTTGTTGGAAGGTTTAGGTTGTGTTTTACTTGTTCGTTTTGTTTTGTTTCTGGTTTCTTTTGTTTTGTTTTGCTCGAGGACTAGCAAAAGATAAGTGTGGGGGTATTTGATAGGAGCATATTCATGCAACTTAAATGGCTTGTTCTCGTGCATTTACGTTATGTAATTAACAAAGAGAAGAGTTTAGGGACGCAAATATGGTTATGGAGTGTAAATTCCATCTTCTCTTTGTTGATTGCATTGAGGCTTGATCTTGATGATTCCACAGGCTTACTCTCGAACTGGTTGCCGCCCATCGTTGATTTTCCTTTGTGCTACTCTTGATCTGGGCAGCAGGATTCTTTTGGTCTCCCTCGAAGGTCTGAGCTTACTCCTTTGGTCTGTTTCTTTGTTCAATCTTTCCAATTCGTATTGAAAATGGTTGGAGGATAACTCAGCCTAAGTTTGTCTCCACATGCTTCAATGTATCATTTTCACTTGCCTTACTCGCTCCGCTTTGCAGAAGTGGTCCCTTCTCTGGAAGTGTATCAACCGTTGAAGATGACTACTCGAGAGCAACGCTAGGTAAGCAATCAGGAATAGATTCCAGGCAGTTGGCTCCAGATCGGAAGACTGACTCCAAGTGCCGGCTGATTGCTTCTTTTACTTTGCCATGCGAGTAAGAACAAGGACAAAGAAAAAGACAGGGAAAGAGCATGATATGAGATACTTTTGCTTTAGACCTTGATGATATGAGATACCTTTGCTTTTGAAGAAACGGCGAATGAAGCAGCACATGTATTTGTTGTGGTTGTCTCCACATGCTTCGATCGACCGTTTCCTTCTGCCTCATTTGTACTCCAGGTTTCTGGTATCTTCTTTGGGGAAGAAGAAAGAATTGAGTATTTCGAAAGGCTTTGCAGGGAGTGCGCCCTCAGAGGTGAGGGAGAGTTGGGCATTTTCTTCAGGTTTGCCTTGCCATAAAAGACGAAGGTCGACATATATAGAGATAATATCAAGTGGTGGTACTGTTCTTTTACCCTTGTCGACAAATGTCTCTTCGATTTCTGAACGACGCCTCTTCGATTGCTGAGCAGGCGCCCCTTCGATTTCTGAGCAGGCGCCCCTTCGATTTCTGAACGACGCCCCTTTGCTTTCTGAACGACACGTAGTAGTGCGGATGCGGCTCCTTTTGACAAAGCTGCATGATAGGAGCATATTTAGGCGACTTACTTAGCTTGTTTTCGTGCATTTATATTGTTAATTCATAGTTGTTTTAGTAGTTTAAGCCATTTTCGTGTGTTTTTAGGTTCATATGGCTAAGGAAGCAAAAAGATGCATTTTGGAGCATTTTGGAGCAAATTAGAGATTGGAATGGATATCATATGCTTGGAGCCAAGAGGATGGACGAAATTGAAGGATTCCTAATCCATTGCAGCCACATGCACATTCAATCATTCACACCAAAACCTTGCACATGCTTTCCCATTTCATTATTCATTCACTTTGCAGCCACCATTCACTCTTTAACCCACATGCACTTCCCCCTTTAATCATTCAAACATGCACTCCCTTTAATCACATGCATAAATCAGCCACATGCATCTCCCATCACCATATCAGATTTCCATCATATTCACATGCATTCCATCCTTTAAAACATTGCACATGCACTCCCTTTAATTAATTAAGCCACATGCACTCCCATCCATTTCATCATTGCAGCCAACACATGCTTTCACATGCATTTTCAGATTGTCCCCTTGCACATGCAGCCACATATTCATTGCACATGCAATTCCAACCCACATGCATCCTTTAATCATTCAAACATGCAGCCACATTCCCTCCTAGCTGTCATGTTCCCCCCCATTTCACCTATAAATAAGCATCCATTGCATTCATTCTCATTCACTCCTCCATTTCAGAAATTCATCCATTGTACATACCACAACACAAACCCTTCCATTTTCAGAATGTAGACCATCACAAACTGCCCTTGGTGCCGTGGCCTTGAGGCACCACTCCCTTACAATCCAAACACCATCCTTCCATCTTCACCGCTCCCCAAACCATTCACACCATCAAACTATCCTTAGACCTTGTGCTACAACGAAGAGGAAGAGAAGAGTGCCTAAACGTTCATACAATTCAAGTTTGAGTTGTTGGAATGTTTAGGTGTTTCTTTGATTTCAATGTTTAATTTCAATACTCTTTGTTTTGTACGAATGAGGAATGGAAGAGAAGATGACCTAAACGTTCATACAATTCAAGTTTGAGTTGTTGGAATGTTTAGGTGTTTCTTTGATTCTCTTTGTTTTGTACCATGAGGAACTAAACCCCCCTTGGTTAGGGGGTAATTCGAAATATATGTTTATGCTTGCATTTTGATTTGATTACTTCTAATTGCGTTTCATAAGTTGTGGATTCAATTTGTTTAACTGTTTGATTGATAACTTATTTATGTATGTTTATTGAGAGTGCACGCTTAATTTTCATGCATGAATATGACGCTAGAATATAAGTGAGTTTCACCTAATAGTTACGAACTTATATTCACAAGTAGTGGAGGTTGCTTATAAACAATCGCGTTAAACGAATTCTTGGCATAAGTTTCATGCAATCATAGTAACGAATGCCCCGTCAACAATTATAATTTTCATAGAGCGTAATGATTCTTGCTTGTATCTCTATTATGCAATCATGTAGGGGACTTGTGGGGAATGTTTTGGGTTGTCGTATGCAATCATCCAATTCAATAACGTTAGGAAGATTTGAAGGTTAATTAGTGCATCACGGTTAACTTGGGGTGTTGAGAATTAATGATTTATTGAAATGCAATTGGAAATCGTTTTATTATGCAAGTATAACATGTATGGAGATGAACCCCTTAGCTAGCCTTCCATCCATATTTTCATCACATTCATCTTTACTATCTGTTTTTACTTACAATCTGTTCTTTTAGTTTAAATTCGTCAAAACCAATCCCCCATTTATTTTAAAGTGTTAGATTAGTTAGAATTACATTAACCATGTGTTTATAAGTGTTTTGTTTCATTTTGTTTCCCAAATTCGTCCAAATTCACCAAAGTGCTCAAAACTGCCCAGAAAGTGATTTTAAGGCAGTTTTGAGTGTTTTGGGTGATGTTTGAGTCTTTTCGTTTGTTTTAGTGTTTTAAAGTTTAGTTTTGCATTCTTTGAGTCTAGTATAGTGTTTCATATTGTTATTTTACGTTTTTGAGTCAAATCCAAGTGGTTAACAATCCCTCCTAATCCCCGGTCTAGAACGATCCCTACTTATACATATACTACAATTTGACGAAAAGAGGGTTTAATTTGTGTGCGTATAAATCACGCATCACTGCACGCGTTTTCTGAAAAGCAGAGAAAGCATCGCCGAACTTTGCGCTTGTCGGCTAAAGATGTGTAGTTGCGGTGATGGCCTCCACGTGTTGTCAGAAAAGAAGAAATCTTTTGACAAAGTTGAACGCGCCTTCTGAAAAGCCGAGAAAGCGTCGCCAAAATTACGCCGGAAATTCCGGCTTTTTGAATCGGTGGACGCGTCGCCTTGGCTTTTTATTGAGCTATCGATCACCACAACAAACACACTCTGAAGATTTCCCATTCTTGAAAATCGACTCCGGCCCTTTGAAATTTAACTCCATCCCTTCTCTTTGAACACTTTTGAAAAATGGCAAACTCATCGAACCTTAGCTTGGAATTGAGCCTTAGCAGTGATACGGGCGCGCCGCGTCAAGGTAACGTATGGCGCCCTTCTTTCTTTTCTTCTAACGGTCCTCTCACAGGTGAAGACTCCGTGATGCAGGACGCCACAACAACTACAATAGTAGCTAGGAACCTCCTCACTCCAAAAGATAGTAGGCTGCTGTCAGGACGGTCCGATGAGTTGGCCGTTCAAGAGTCCCTCGCACTTAGTGTTCAGTGTGCGAGTTCTGTGTCTAACTGATGCGAGATTTATACGCACACAAATTAAACCCTCTTTTTGTCAATTGTAGTATATGTATAAGTAGGGATCGTTCTGGACCGGGGATTAGGAGGGATTGTTAACCACTTGGATTTGACTCAAAAACGTAAAATAACAATATGAGACACTATACTAGACTCAAAGAATTCAAAACTAAACTTTAAAACACTAAGACAAACCAAAAGACTCAAAACAACACAAACACACTCAAATCTGCCTAAAAACCACTTTCTGGGCAGATTTGAGCACAAACACAAATTTGGACGAAATTAAGTAATAACTTGACTCAAGAACGTAAAAACACAATATAAAACACTAAACTAACTCAAAGAATGTAAAACTAAACACTTAAAACATTAAAACAAACCAAAAGACTCAAACATCACCCAAAACACTCAAAACTGCCTTAAAATCACTTTCTGGGCAGTTTTGAGCACTTTGGTGAATTTGGACGAAATTGGGTAATAAATTGATTCAAAATACTTAGAAACACAAAATAAGATACTTTCTAACTAAAATGGACAATAAAGTAAAGGGGGATTTGGTTTTTGATGAAATTAAATAAAATGTACAGATTCTAAGTTAAAACAGATAGTAAAGATGAATTTGATGAAAATGAATGGATGGGAACCTAGCTAAGGGGTTCATCTCCATACATGTTATACTTGCATAATGAAATGATTTCCAATTGCATTTCAATAAACCATGAATTCTCAACACCCCAAGTTAACCGTGATGCACTAATTAACCTTCAAATCTTCCTAACGTTATTGAATTGGATGATGCATGCGACAATTCAAAACATTCCCCACAAGTCCTCAACATGAATGCATAGAAGAGGTACAAGCAAGAATCATTACGCTCTATGAAAATTATAAGTGTTGACGAGGCATTCGTTACTATGAATGCATGAAACTCTTGCCAAGAATTCGTTTAACGCGATTGTTTATAAGCAACCTCCACTACTTATGAATATAAGTTCGTAACTATTAGGTGAAACTCACTTATATTCTAGCGTCATATTCATGCATGAAAATTAAGCGTGCACTCTCAATAAACATACATAAATAAGTTATCAATAAAACGGTTAAACAAATTGAATCACAACTTATGAAACGCAATTAGAAGTAATCAAATCAAAATGCAAGCATAAACATATATTCGAATCACCCCCCAACCAAGGGGGAGTTTAGTTCCTTATGATACAAAACAAAGAGAATCAAAGAAACACCTAAACATTCCAACAACTCAAACTTGAATTGTATGAACGTTTAGGCACTCTTATCTTCCTTTCCTCATTCGTACAAAACAAAGAGTATTGAAATTAAACATTGAAATCAAAGAAACACCTAAACATTCCAACAACTCAAACTTGAATTGTATGAACGTTTAGGCACTCTTCTCTTCCTCTTTGTTGTAGCACAAGGTCTAGGGATAGTTTGATGGTGTGAATGGTTTGGGGAGTGGTGGAAATAGAAGGATGGTGTTTGGATTGTAAGGGAGAGGCACGACAAGGGTGGTTTGATGTCTACATTCTGAAAATGGAAGAGTGAATGAGTTGAGGTGTGTTAATGGATGGAATGGTGGAGTGAATGGATGAATTTCTGTGGTGGAAGAGTGTGAATGAAATGTGTATGCAATGGATGCTTATTTATAGGTGAAATGGGGGAACATGACAGCTAGGAGGGAATGTGGCTGCATGTTTGAATGATTAAAGGATGCATGTGGGTTGGAATTGCATGTGCAATGAATATGTGGCTGCATGTGCAAGGGGACAATCTGAAAATGCATGTGAAAGCATGTGTTGGCTGCAATGATGAAATGGATGGGAGTGCATGTGGCTTAATTAATTAAAGGGAGTGCATGTGCAATGTTTTAAAGGATGGAATGCATGTGAATATGATGGAAATCTGATGGGAGATGGAATGGGATGTTTTGCATGTGAATTAAAGAGTGAATGCATGTGCAATGACAGCTAGGTTGAATATGCATGTGGAATGGCTGATTTATTTGAAGATGCATGTGCAATGAAGTGGAATGACAGCTAGGTTATGATGATGAATGCATGTGGCTGATTTAATTGAATAGGAAAGCATGTGGATTTAATGGTTTAAAGGGTGAATGCATGTGGATGCATGTGTTGATGAATGGGATTAGGAAAGGTTTAAATGTCCTAAAACTAAAGGGAACAAGGTTCCAACACTTTGGTCTTCAATTAGGTCTTCAATTTCGTCCAACACTTTGGCTCCAAGCATAAGCTATCCATCCTTAGCCCAAAAGTGCTCCAAAAGTCTCCAAAATGCATCTTTTTGCTCCTTTAGCCCTTTGGACCTACAAACACACGAAAATAGCTTAAAGTACTAAAATAACTAAAGAAACATAACGTAAATGCACGAGAACAAGCCATTTAAGTCGCATGAATATGCTCCTATCAAATACCCCCACACTTATCTTTTGCTAGTCCTCGAGCAAAACAAAACAAAAGAAACCAAAAACAAAACAAAACGAACAAAACACAACCTATACCTTCCAACAATCGTCTCAGGGATTTCCAATGCACATGACAAGTTAAAAATCATTATTCCCACAGATTTTAGCCATCTTTACACTTAAGTACATTTTTAATCATAGTCACCACATACTAGTTCACAATTAAGCATTTAAAACCATGTTTTGAATGTAGTAACATGCCTTAGAGAATTCCCTCAATTCCTTACTAGATGTACTCTCGTTTTTCACACAGATTTTCTAACTTCACACCCTACACTAGTTATATGTGAGAAGATTGATGTAAACATGAAAACGAACACTCACATATATGTATCATAAAGAGAGCAATTTCTGGAGTTAATAAGCATGTTTAGGTATGATCTCATGAATGGAATGCTACTACTTAGAAGCGAGAACCAGTGACACCATAAGCTTATACCAAGTTCAAACTCCACAAATTGAAACACATAACAATCAAGATAGAAGTCAAAGGGTTGTAACGAGGCTAGGCAATTGGCTAACAATGAAAGGTGAAGGATAAGCAAACATTCTTAAAGCAATAGTGAGCAAAGTATTGAATTAGGTACTTAGAATTCCCTTTAGAACGCAGAAGTCAACTTTGAACACCCAAGGGGAAGTCACAAAACTTCGGGCCATATTCAACTTTTTGGGCCCTTTCTTCAACAATCACACTTGTGAGTCCATTCTCACTTATTTTCACTCTTTTTCTTTCTTTTCTTCTTCTTTTTCTCACATTTTTTTTTCTTTTTCCCGTGCCTCCTTTAAGACTTAGGCACATACATACACACAAAAATCCCTTCCCCCACACTTATTTTCTGCAACATATTAATCAAAAGGAATTCATTATCCGTCATGCTTACTATGCTTCAAGAACAAGGGTACGGATGGTCCTAATCTAGGCTAGGTGAGGATGATATGGGTTAACAAAGAACATGGGCTAAACAAGGCTCAACGGGGTTAAAACTTACAACATATACGAAATATGGGAAGTAAGGCTATTTGGCTATGGTGGCAACTACACAACTTCATCTTGATATATGTTATGCAATTCAATGTCATGCTTTGAATGAAACGGATATAAGTTCTAGCATTTAGTTCTATCATGATACAATTGCATTCTAAGTAGCAACCAAGCAAGGATAATGAGATCATGCAACAACTTTAGAAAACAAAGAATCACAGAAAATAACTCTCCAAAGAAAGTAATGGCTCGAGTCTCACAGGGATGTAGCGTTATTATGAGTTTCTTCCTTCAAGCATGTTACAAAAACGAATTTTTCTTTTATGATTGCATGTGAAGTCATACATTATAACCATAACCAAGCATATACCAAGAGTAAATCAAACTTTCATCCATGTTTATAACTCTCTTTAACAGTCATGCAATTACAAACCAAATCCTTATCATTGTGTTGGAAGGTACCCTAAGACACAAACACACAAAAACGACTCAAAACACTCTTTTTAGGCTTTTCGAAACATGTTTTTCAAATTTTTATGTGATTTTCGGAGTTATAAAACAAAACATACTAAAACACTCTAAAACAACTTAAAAACACCTTAAAACAGCAAGGAACAACATTTGAAGTTATGGGTGATAAAATCCCACGAATTTGCATCAAAACACTTTAGTTACCCCCCCACACTTAAATCAAACATTGTCCTCAATGTTTTAAGCATAGATTCACACAAAACATAAGTAAACACACAAAAAGCAACTAAACATATTAAACATGGCGTAATGTAATTAACAAAGAGAAGAGTTTAGGGACGCAAATCTGGTTATAGAGTGTAAATTCCATCTTCTCCTTGGTAATTGCATTGAGGCTTTTGATCTTTGTGATTCCACAGGCTTACTCTTGAACTGGTTTCTGCCCATCGTTGATTTTCCTTTGTGCTACTTCTTGAACTGGGCAGCATGATGGTTCTTTTGGTCTCCCCCGAAGGTCTGAGCTTACCCCTTTGGTCTGTTTCTTTGTTCAATCTTTCCAATTCGTATTGAAAAGGGTTGGAGGATAACTCAGCCTAAGTTTGTCTCCACATACTTCAATGTATCATTTTCACTTGCCTTACTCGCTCCCCTTTGCAGAAGTGGTCCCTTCTCTGGAAGTGTATCAACCGTTGAAGTTGACTACTCGAGAGCAACGCTAGGTAAGCAATCAGGAATAGATTCCAGGCAGTTGGCTCCAGATCGGAAGACTGACTCCAAGTGCCGGCTGATTGCTTCTTTTACTTTGCCATGCGAGTAAGAACAAGGACAAAGAAAAAGACAGGGAAAGAGCATGATATGAGATACTTTTGCTTTTGACCTTGATGATATGAGATACCTTTGCTTTTGAAGAAGCGGTGAATGAATCAGCACACTTCAATCCGCCATTTCCTCCTGGGTCATCTGTACTCCAGGCATCTGGTATCATCTTTGGGGAAGAAGAAAGAATTGAGTATTTCGAAAGGCTTTGCTGGGAGTGCGCCCTCAGAGGTGAGGGAGAGTTGGGCATTTTCTTCAGGTTTGCCTTGCCATAAAAGACGAAGGTCGACATATATAGAAATAATATCAAGTGGTGGTACTGTTTTTTTACCCTTGTCGACAAACGTTTTGATCCCGCAAATCCGGCTTTTTGAAATAGTGGCGCCCCTTCGATTTCTGAAAGACGCCTCTTCGATTTCTGAGCGGGCGCCCCTTCGATTTCTGAACGACGCCCCTTCTCTTTCTGAACGACACGTGGTAGTGCAGATGCGGCTTCTTTTGACAAAGCTGCACGCGTTTTCTGAAAAGCAGAGAAAGCGTCGCCGAACTTTGCGCTTGTCGGCTAAAGACGTGTAGTTGCGATGATGGCCTCCACGTGTTTTCAGCTTTGTCAGAAATCTTTTGACAAAGTTGAACGCGTCTTCTGAAAAGTCGAGAAAGCGTCGCCAAAATTACGCCGGAAATTCCGGCTTTTTGAATCGGTGGACGCGTCGCCTTGGCTTTTTTATTGAGCTATCGATCACCACAACAAACACACTCTGAAGATTTCCCATTCTTGAAAATCGACTCCGGCCCTTTGAAATTTAACTCCATCCCTTTTCTTTGAACACTTTTGAAAAATGGCAAACTCATCGAACCTTAGCTTGGAATTGAGCCTTAGCAGTGATACGGGCGCGCCGCGTCAAGGTAACGTATGGCGCCCTTCTTTCTTATCTTCTAACGGTCTTCTTACAGGTGAAGACTCCGTGATGCAGGACGCCACAACAGCTACAATAGTAGCTAGGAACCTCCTCACTCCAAAAGATAGTAGGCTGCTGTCAGGACGGTCTGATGAGTTGGCCGTTCAAGAGTCCCTCGCACTTAGTGTTCAGTGTGCGAGCTCTGTGTCCAACATGGGCCTACGCCTGCTTGCCCGCTCTCGTCAGGTGGAATCGTTGATGGCAGAGGTGGAAAGACTTAAGCAAGAGATCCAGCAACTTAAGTACGAGAATAGAAGTTTGCATGTGCTTGCAAATAACTATTCGTCGGGGATGAAGAGGAAGCTTGATGAGCTGCAAGAATCTGAGGGTCGAATTCACAGTGACCGTCAAAGGTTTGCGTCTTATCTCCAGAGGCACCTTTTTCCTGGGTCATCCAGCTCTTGGCCAAGTATTGAGGCCTGGAATGCTCTAGCTCCGATGCCTCCCGCTCCGATGGCTTCCGCTCCGATGCCTCCCGCTTCTATGCCTCCCGCTTCTATGCCTCCCGCTTCTGCGCCTCGTAGTGGGGCTTCACGCAAACAACCTTTGTGAAGCTCCACCTTTCTCCATGTTTAGTATCTTTCTTTCATTTTTTTTTTATTTTTTTTTTATTTTTTTTTTTAACATAAATAAAATCAAACGGCATGGAATTGGTCCTTGAATGGAAGGTGATACTTGAAGTGAACCGGCATTGGTTTGAATTCTAATGTAGGTGCCTGATTCATAAAAAACAACAAGTTAGTATAAAATGTAATGGAATTTGAAAAAAATGACTTACTTGTTTTGTCTGACAAGAACTCAATGACAAACACCACTCCTTTGAAAGTTTCAGGGATATTGGACTTGGCCAGATTGCATGTGATGGTTATGACTTGTCCAATGTCATCAAATTCAACTTCTTTGGGCATTGTTGTCTCAAGTATATCCTCTTTGATGAATTCATGAAATTCCCTACTTTGCACCTTTGGAAGGTCTTCCAAGATGTCTTTTTCACTTTCTTCTTCCTTGGAATTCATGAACCTGCAAGGAATAGGGATATTAGGTGGAATGGGGTTAGAACTAATTGGAACAACCTTACTTGAATTAGATGGCGTAGGAGCAATAAGTGCTTCCAGCAAAGGTGCTTCAAATTCTCCCTTCGGTTTTACAATGGTTGAACTAGGGAGTTTGCCTTGGTCGCAAAATTGTCCTACGAACTCCGCGATCTGCCCAATTTGCTTTTCCAAGTGGTCCAACCTTTTGTTTTCTTGTCGAGCCTCATTGTCTTGATTTTGTGAGCCCTGCACCAAACAAATTAATTCGTTAAGCTTTTGATTATAATCTACTGACGAACTTAAGTTTTGTTGGGCATATTGAATATGAGGTTGTGGTGGCTGCCAATATCCTCCTTGTTGAGCATTTTGAGGTTCCCACCACATAGAGTTTGAATGATCACTCCAATCCGAATTGTAAGTATTGGAAAACACGTTATTCCTTGATTGAAGATTCAATATATCAACTCTTTGCATTTGAGACCTTTCCATGAGCTGTGACAAAAGAAAAGCATTATCAAGTGCCATGTTGTTCTTCTCTAGTATTTGAATTCAACAAACAAAACACAAATCAAAAACTAAAACTAAAATACATAACAGAAACAAACAATCCAAGAGATTAGCAAATTTGCTAATCCCCGGCAACGGCGCCAAAATTTGATGCGAGATTTATACGCACACAAATTAAACCCTCTTTTTGTCAATTGTAGTATATGTATAAGTAGGGATCGTTCTGGACCGGGGATTAGGAGGGATTGTTAACCACTTGGATTTGACTCAAAAACGTAAAATAACAATATGAAACACTATACTAGACTCAAAGAATTCAAAACTAAACTTTAAAACACTAAGACAAACCAAAAGACTCAAAACAACACAAACACACTCAAATCTGCCTAAAAACCACTTTCTGGGCAGATTTGAGCACAAACACAAATTTGGACGAAATTAAGTAATAACTTGACTCAAGAACGTAAAAACACAATATAAAACACTAAACTAACTCAAAGAATGTAAAACTAAACACTTAAAACATTAAAACAAACCAAAAGACTCAAACATCACCCAAAACACTCAAAACTGCCTTAAAATCACTTTCTGGGCAGTTTTGAGCACTTTGGTGAATTTGGACGAAATTGGGTAATAAATTGATTCAAAATACTTAGAAACACAAAATAAGATACTTTCTAACTAAAATGGACAATAAAGTAAAGGGGGATTTGGTTTTTGATGAAATTAAATAAAATGTACAGATTCTAAGTTAAAACAGATAGTAAAGATGAATTTGATGAAAATGAATGGATGGGAACCTAGCTAAGGGGTTCATCTCCATACATGTTATACTTGCATAATGAAATGATTTCCAATTGCATTTCAATAAACCATGAATTCTCAACACCCCAAGTTAACCGTGATGCACTAATTAACCTTCAAATCTTCCTAACGTTATTGAATTGGATGATGCATGCGACAATTCAAAACATTCCCCACAAGTCCTCAACATGAATGCATAGAAGAGGTACAAGCAAGAATCATTACGCTCTATGAAAATTATAAGTGTTGACGAGGCATTCGTTACTATGAATGCATGAAACTCTTGCCAAGAATTCGTTTAACGCGATTGTTTATAAGCAACCTCCACTACTTATGAATATAAGTTCGTAACTATTAGGTGAAACTCACTTATATTCTAGCGTCATATTCATGCATGAAAATTAAGCGTGCACTCTCAATAAACATACATAAATAAGTTATCAATAAAACGGTTAAACAAATTGAATCACAACTTATGAAACGCAATTAGAAGTAATCAAATCAAAATGCAAGCATAAACATATATTCGAATCACCCCCCAACCAAGGGGGAGTTTAGTTCCTTATGATACAAAACAAAGAGAATCAAAGAAACACCTAAACATTCCAACAACTCAAACTTGAATTGTATGAACGTTTAGGCACTCTTATCTTCCTTTCCTCATTCGTACAAAACAAAGAGTATTGAAATTAAACATTGAAATCAAAGAAACACCTAAACATTCCAACAACTCAAACTTGAATTGTATGAACGTTTAGGCACTCTTCTCTTCCTCTTTGTTGTAGCACAAGGTCTAGGGATAGTTTGATGGTGTGAATGGTTTGGGGAGTGGTGGAAATAGAAGGATGGTGTTTGGATTGTAAGGGAGAGGCACGACAAGGGTGGTTTGATGTCTACATTCTGAAAATGGAAGAGTGAATGAGTTGAGGTGTGTTAATGGATGGAATGGTGGAGTGAATGGATGAATTTCTATGGTGGAAGAGTGTGAATGAAATGTGTATGCAATGGATGCTTATTTATAGGTGAAATGGGGGAACATGACAGCTAGGAGGGAATGTGGCTGCATGTTTGAATGATTAAAGGATGCATGTGGGTTGGAATTGCATGTGCAATGAATATGTGGCTGCATGTGCAAGGGGACAATCTGAAAATGCATGTGAAAGCATGTGTTGGCTGCAATGATGAAATGGATGGGAGTGCATGTGGCTTAATTAATTAAAGGGAGTGCATGTGCAATGTTTTAAAGGATGGAATGCATGTGAATATGATGGAAATCTGATGGGAGATGGAATGGGATGTTTTGCATGTGAATTAAAGAGTGAATGCATGTGCAATGACAGCTAGGTTGAATATGCATGTGGAATGGCTGATTTATTTGAAGATGCATGTGCAATGAAGTGGAATGACAGCTAGGTTATGATGATGAATGCATGTGGCTGATTTAATTGAATAGGAAAGCATGTGGATTTAATGGTTTAAAGGGTGAATGCATGTGGATGCATGTGTTGATGAATGGGATTAGGAAAGGTTTAAATGTCCTAAAACTAAAGGGAACAAGGTTCCAACACTTTGGTCTTCAATTAGGTCTTCAATTTCGTCCAACACTTTGGCTCCAAGCATAAGCTATCCATCCTTAGCCCAAAAGTGCTCCAAAAGTCTCCAAAATGCATCTTTTTGCTCCTTTAGCCCTTTGGACCTACAAACACACGAAAATAGCTTAAAGTACTAAAATAACTAAAGAAACATAACGTAAATGCACGAGAACAAGCCATTTAAGTCGCATGAATATGCTCCTATCACTAACATGGGCCAACGCCTGCTTGCCCGCTCCCGTCAGGTGGAATCATTGATGGCAGAGGTGGAAAGTCTTAAGCAAGAGATCCAGCAGCTTAAGTACGAGAATAGAAGTTTGCACGTGCTTGCAAACAACTATTCGACGGGCATGAAGAGGAAGCTTGATGAGCTGCAAGAGTCTGAAGGTCGGATTCACAGTGACCGTCAACGGTTTTCGTCTTTCCTCCAGAGGCACCTTTTTCCTGGCTCATCCAGCGCTTGGCCAAGTATTGAGGCCTGGAATGCTCTAGCTCCAATGCCTCCCGCTCCGATGCCTTCCGTTCCGCTCCGATGCCTTCCGCTCCGATGCCTCGTAGTGGGGCTTCACGTAAACAACCTTTGTGAAGCACCACCTTTCTCCATGTTTAGTATTTTATTTAATATATGAATTTTTTTTTTTTTTTTTTTTTTTTTTGCATTGGGCTGCCTCCCACTCCAGGATATGTTCACGAATCGGATGAGAACTCCGAGTCATAAACTAGTACCTAAAACAAGAAACAAAACAAGATTAAGAATCTGGAATAAAAACAAACAAAAATAAAACAATCCAAGGGATTAGCAAATTTTCTAATCCCCGGCAACGGCGCCAAAATTTGATGCGAGATTTATACGCACACAAATTAAACCCTCTTTTTATCAATTGTAGTATAAGTATAAGTAGGGATCGTTCTGGACCGGGGAATAGGAGGGATTGTTAACCACTTGGATTTGACTCAAAAACGTAAAATAACAATATGAAACACTATACTAGACTCAAAGAATGCAAAACTAAACTTTAAAACACTAAGACAAACCAAAAGACTCAAACATCACCCAAAACACTCAAAACTGCCTTAAAATCACTTTCTGGGCAGTTTTGAGCACTTTGGTGAATTTGGACGAAATTATGTAACAAAATGAATCAAAACACTTATAAACACAATATAAAACACTAAACTAACTCAAAGAATGTAAAACTAAACACTTAAAACATTAAAACAAACCAAAAGACTCAAACATCACCCAAAACACTCAAAACTGCCTTAAAATCACTTTCTGGGCAGTTTTGAGCACTTTGGTGAATTTGGACGAAATTATGTAACAAAATGAATCAAAACACTTATAAACATAAACTAAAACACTTTCTACTAAATTGGACAATAAAGTAAAGGGGGATTGAGTTTTATACGAAATTAAATAAAATGTACAGATTCGAATTAAGACAGATAGTATATATGAATGTGATGAAATGGAATGAATGGATGAATGCTAGCCAAGGGGTTCATCTCCATACATGTTATACTTGCATAATAAATGATTTCCAATTGCATTTCAATAAACCATGAATTCTCAACACCCCAAGTTAACCGTGATGCACTAATTAACCTTCAAATCTTCCTAACGTTATTGAATTGGATGATGCATGCGACAATTCAAAACATTCCCCACAAGTCCTCAACATGAATGCATAGAAGAGGTACAAGCAAGAATCATTACGCTCTATGAAAATTATAAGTGTTGACGAGGCATTTGTTACTATGAATGCATGAAACTCTTGCCAAGAATTCGTTTAACGCGATTGTTTATAAGCAACCTCCACTACTTATGAATATAAGTTCGTAACTATTAGGTGAAACTCACTTATATTCTAGCGTCATATTCATGCATGAAAATTAAGCGTGCACTCTCAATAAACATACATAAATAAGTTATCAATAAAACGGTTAAACAAATTGAATCACAACTTATGAAACGCAATTAGAAGTAATCAAATCAAAATGCAAGCATAAACATATATTCGAATCACCCCCCAACCAAGGGGGAGTTTAGTTCCTCATGGTACAAAACAAAGAGAATCAAAGAAACACCTAAACATTCCAACAACTCAAACTTGAATTGTATGAACGTTTAGGCCCTCTTATCATCCATTCCTCATTCGTACAAAACAAAGAGCATTGAAATTAAACATTGAAATCAAAGAAACACCTAAACATTCCAACAACTCAAACTTGAATTGTATGAACGTTTAGGCACTCTTCTCTTCCTCTTCGTTGTAGCACAAGGTCTAAGGATAGTTTGATGGTGTAAATGGTTTGGGGAGTGGTGGAGGAATGGAAGGATGGTGTTTGGATTTGTAGGGAAGACTCACGGCACAAAGGGGGTGGTTTGATGGTCTACATTTCTGCAATGGATGAGTTTATGGAAGAGTGTTTGGAATGGGTGAATTTCTGGCACAAAGGCCTTATTTCTGTGGTGAATGGATTGTGTGTGAATGAGAATGAATGAATGAGTATTTATAGGTGAAATGGGGGGAACATGACAGCTAGGAACTTGGTGGAAATCTGAAATGGTGATGGGAGATGCATGTGGCTGTTTGTGCATGTGATTAAAGGGTGGAAATGCATGTGCTTTGACAGAAATGAAAGGGAATGCACGGTTTTGGTTGATTTCTGGTGGTTGTGAGGTGGAAATCTAGGTGGAAATGCATGTGGATTAAAGCTATGTGAATGATTAAGGTGAATGTAAATGAGTGCATGTGAAATCTGCCAAGATGCATGTGTTATGAAGTGGATTTTCTGCAAATGCAAGGTGAATGTGCATGTGATTAAATTAAAAGATGGAATGCATGTGAATGACAGCTAGATATGTTGATGAATGCATGTGACTTGTTTGTGGTGAGTGAATGCATGTGCAAAGCTTTTTGGGAGAAAGGTGGATGAATGTACATGTGACTTAGGTTGTGAAATCTGATGGAATGATGAAGTGGCTGAAATGATGAAAGAATGAGGGTATGCACGGCACAAGGGAAGTGTTGGGTGATGGATGCATGTGGGTTAATTAATTAAGTGTATGATATGATAAGTGATTGATAAGATAAGTGAATGATATGATAAGTGGTTGATAAGATAAGTGGTGAATGATATGTGGTGAATGATATGTGGTGAATGATAAGTGATAAGTGATAAGTGATGATGATAAGTGGTTATGATAAGTGATAAGTGGTGATGATAAGTAATGGAAGCATGTGAGGGAATGAATAATGAATGCATGTGATAAGGGAATTGGAAAGGTTTAAATGTCCTAAAACTAAAGGGAACAAGGTTCCAACACTTTGGTCTTCAATTTCGTCCAACATTTTGGCGCCAAGCATAAGCTATCCATCCTTAGCCCAAAAGTGCTCCAAAAGTCTCCAAAATGCATCTTTTTGCTCCCTTAGCCCTTTGGACCTACAAACACACGAAAATAGCTTAAAGGACTAAAATAACTAAAGAAACATAACGTAAATGCACGAGAACAAGCCATTTAAGTCGCATGAATATGCTCCTATCAGTATGTTAAGTGCTTTTTGTGTTTACTTATGTTTTGTGTGAATCTATGCTTGAAACATTGAGGACAATGTTTGATTTAAGTGTGGGGGGGGGGGTAACTAAGTATGTTGATGCAAATTCGTTGAATTTTATCACCCATAACTTCAAGTGTTGTTCCTTGCTGTTTTAAATGTTTTTAAGGTGTTTTTAAACTGTTTTAGTGTGTTTTGTTTTATAACTCCGAAAATCACATAAAAATTTGAAAAAAAAAAAAAAAAATGTTTTGAAAAGCCTAAAAAGAGTGTTTTGAGTCGTTTTTGTGTGTTTGTGTCTTAGGGTACCTTCCAACACAATGATAAGGATTTGGTTTGTAATTGCATGACTGTTAAAAAGAGTTATAAACATAGAGAAAAGTTTGATTTACTCTTGGTATATGCTTGGTTATGGTTATAATGTATGACTTCACATGCAATCATAAAAGAAAAATTCGTTTTTGTAACATGCTTGAAGGAAGGAACTCAAACAAATGCTACAACCCTGTGAGACTCGAGCCATTACCTTCTTTGGAGAGTTATTTTCTGTGATTCTTTGTTTTCTAAAGTTGTTGCATGATCTCATTATTCCTTGCTTGGCTGCTACTTAGAATGCAATTGTATCATGATAGAACTAAATGCTAGAACTTATATCCTTTTCATTCAAAGCATGACATTGAATTGCATAACATACATCAAGATGAAGTTGTGTAGTTGCCACCGTAACCAAATAGCCTTACTTCCCATATTTCGTATTTGTTGTAAGTTTTAACCCCGTTGAGCCTCGTTTAGCCTTTATTCTTTGTTAACCCACATCACCCCTTACCTAGCCTAGAGTAGGACTTTCCTATACCCTTGTTCTTAAAGTATAGTGATCATGACTTAAATGAATTCCTTTTGAGTTACATTATGCAAGAAAATGAGTGTGGGGGTGTAAAAGTTTGTTCTTACGTTTATATGTATGTTTTGAGAGTCAAAAGAGAAAAAAAAAAAAAAAAAAAAAAAAAATTGTGAAAAACATATGAAAAAGAAAAAAAACAGAAAAGAAAAGAAAGAAAGGAAAAAGTGCTTGTTCCCCCTTGTTCAAAAGTTGAGTTTTCATTCAAAAGTGAATTCTACGTTAATTCAAATGCTTTGCTCGCTATTTCTTTAAGAACCTTTGTTTTCCATATCCCTTCTTTGTTAGCCAAACACCTTTAGCTCCGTTTCAACCCTTATGCTTCTATCTTGAGTGTTATGTGTTTCAATTTGTGGAGTTTGGAATTGATATGAGCTTATGGTGTCACTGGTTCTCGCATCTAAGTAGTAGCATTCCATTCATGAGATCATATCTAAACATGCTTATTAACTCCAGAAATTGCGTTCTTTGTGATACATATATGTGAGTGTTCGTTTTCATGTTTACATCAATCTTCTCACATATGACTAGATTAGGGTGTGTAGTTAGAAAATATGAGTGAAAATCGAGTGCATATCTTGTAAGGAATTGAGCAAATTCTCTAAGGCATGTTACTACATTCAAAACATGGTTTTAAATGCTTAATTGTGAACTAGTATATGGTGACTATGATTAAGAATGTACTTAAGTGTGAAGATGACTAAAATCTGTGGGAATGATGATTTTTAACGTGTCATGTGCATTGGAAATCCCTAAGACGGTTGTTGGAAGGTTTAGGTTGTGTTTTACTTGTTTTGTTTCGTTTTTCTTTCTGTTTTGCTCGAGGACTAGCAAAAGATAAGTGTGGGGGTATTTGATAGGAGCATATTCATGCGACTTAAATGGCTTGTTCTCGTGCATTTACGTTATGTTTCTCTAGTTATTTTAGTCCTTTATGCTTCTTTTGTGTGTTTTCAGGTTCTAAGGGCAAGGTATGCAAAAGGATGCCTTTTGGAGCCTTTTGGAGCAAATTAGAGATTGGAATGGATATCATATGCTTGGAGCCAAGAGGATGGACGAAATTAAAGACTCGAAGTAGGAAAGTTAAATCCTAAAAGACCTCATGTTTAAGCATCATTGAAGACTCCTACGCATTTTAGAACACAAAAACAACATTCCTTGCAACCTTAGGACATTGTCGTGTGTTTCCTTGTGTCTCCCTTCCTTGCCATGCAAGGAAGGGCTTTGTTCCATATTTTAAACACTTAAAGCATTCACTTATCATATCATTCACTTATCAAACCATTCACTTATCACTTCCATTCACTTATCACTTATCACTTCCATTCACTTATCACTCACCACATATCATTCATTTATCACTTATCATATCATTCACTTATCACTTAACATATCATTCACTTATCACTTAACATATCATACACTTATCATAATCATTCACTTATCACTTATCATAATCATTCACTTATTCTTTCATCATTCAACCACCAATTCAACACATGCATCTTCAAACATATCAACCCTACAAGCACATGCTCCCCCTAATCCATTGCCGTGCCTTCCTCAACCATTTCAGCCACATTCTTCCACTTTGCCTTTCATCATTGCACCACAAATCAATCAACACATGCATTCCCTTCACATTCACCCACATGCACATTTAATCATTCATTTCCCAACTCAATACCGTGCATTTCACTCCCATTTCCAGCATGCATTCACATGCATTTTCAGCACCTACACACCTACATTCCACATGCATAACCAACCTAGTGTCACTCCCATTCATTCCCTTTAATCATTCCCCTTTAAGTTATGTTTTTATTTCCTAACCCTACATGCATTATTTATTAGCATCTTCACATGCATTCCCTTCACATTCACCCACATGCACATTCAAATCAACACATGCACCCTTTAATTCATTTAACACATATAATCATTGATAGGAGCCTATTCATGCGACTTAAATAGCTTGTTCTCGTGCATTTACGTTATGTTTCTTTAGTTATTTTAGTACTTTAAGCTATTTTCGTGTGTTTGTAGGTCCAAAGGGCTAAAGGAGCAAAAAGATGCATTTTGGAGACTTTTGGAGCACTTTTGGGCTAAGGACGGATAGCTTATGCTTGAAGCCAAAGTGTTGGACGAAATTGAAGACCTAATTAAAGACCAAAGTGTTGGAACCTTGTTCCCTTTAGTTTAGGACATTTAAACCTTTTCCTTTATCCTTAGCCGTGCATAACATTCCAACATTCCACACTATCACATATCATACATCACATATCTATCACATATCATTCACCACTTATCATATCATACACTCAATCACTTATCACATATCACTTATCACACACCACATATCACTTATCACATCACTTACCACTTATCATTCACCACATATCATTCACCACTTATCATATCATACATTCATTTATCACTTATCATAATCATTCACTTATCACTTAACATATAAAACTATCACTTATCACTCATAATCACCTACAAACATCCACCTACTTCACCTACAACATCCACCTACTTCACCTACAATATCCACTACTTCACCTACAACATCCACCTACTTCACCTACAACATCCACCTACTTCACCTACAACCTCCACTTACTTCACCAACCTCACACACTTACTTCACCTACAAATGACATAGCCATATGTTCCCTCCACTACTCCTATAAATACCCTTGCATTCATTCATTCATGGACATCTCAATTCATACACATTTCATTCTCATTCACTCATCCATTGCAGAAATGTAGACATCAAACCACCCTTGTGCCGTGCCTTCCCCTACAAATCCAAACACCATCCTTCCATCTCCACAACTCCTCTTCCATTCCTCCACCACTCCCCAAACCATTCACACCATCAAACTATCCCTAGACCTTGTGCTACAACGAAGAGGAAGAGAAGAGTGCCTAAACGTTCATACAATTCAAGTTTGAGTTGTTAGAATGTTTAGGTGCTTCTTTGATTTCTATGTTTAATTTCAATACTCTTTGTTTTGTACGAATGAGGCATGGAAGAGAAGAGGGCCTAAACGTTCATACAATTCAAGTTTGAGTTGTTGGAATGTTTAGGTGTTTCTTTGATTCTCTTTGTTTTGTACCATGAGGAACTAAACCCCCCTTGGCTAGGGGGGGATTCGAAATAAATGTTTATGCTTGCATTTTGATTTGATTACTTCTAATTACGTTTCATAAGTTGTGGATTCAATTTGTTTAACCGTTTGATTGATAACTTATTTATGTATGTTTATTGAGAGTGCACGCTTAATTTTCATGCATGAATATGACGCTAGAATATAAGTGAGTTTCACCTAATCGTTATGAACTTATATTCACAAGTAGTGGAGGTTGCTTATAAACAATCGCGTTAAATGAATTCTTGGCACGAGTTTCATGCTCATCATAGTAACGAATGCCTCGTCAACACTTATAGTTTTCATAATGCTTAATGATCTTTGATTGTATCTTTATTGTGCTGTTCACGTAAAGGACTTTTGGAGAATGTTGTGAATTGCGTTGCGCTAACCCATCCAATTCATTAACTTAAGGAAAACTTGACGGTTAATTTAAGCGGACCTAATTGACCCGGGGTGATGAGTTTCATAATTTATTGAAATGCAATTGGAAATCTTTTTATTATGTAAGTGTAACATGTGTGGAGAAGAACCCCTTAACTATTCTATCATCCATTCATTCCATTTCATCAATTTCGTTTTTATAATCTGTTTTAATTAGAATCTGTCCATTTAGTTTATTTTCGTCCAAACCTCAATCCCCATTTATTTTAAAGTGTTAGATTAGTTAGAAATATTTTTAGTTTGTGTTTATAAGTGTTTTGATTCAATTTGTTAAACAAATTCGTCCAAATTTGTGTTTGTGCTCAAATCTGCCCAGAAAGTGGTTTTTAGGCAGATTTGAGTGTGTTTGTGTTGTTTTGAATCTTTTAGTTTGTTTGAGTATTTTAAAGTTTAGTTTTGCATTCTTTGAGTCTAGTATAGTGTTTTATATTGTGTTTTTACGTTTTTGAGTCAAATCCAAGTGATTAACAATCCCTCCTAATCCCCGGTCCAGAACGATCCCTACTTATACTTATACTACAATTGTCAAAAAGAGGGTTTAATTTGTGCGCGTACAAAATTCGCATCAAATTTTGGCGCCGTTGTTTGTGCTTGCATTTTGATTTGATTACTTCTAATTACGTTTCATAAGTTGTTGATTCAATTTGTTTAACCGTTTGATTGATAACTTATTTATGTATGTTTATTGAGAATGCGCGCTTAATTTTCATGCATGAATATGACGCTAGAATATAAGTGATTTTCACCTAATCGTTATGAACTTATATTCACAAGTAGTGGAGGTTGCTTATAAACAATCGCGTTAAATGAATTCTTGGCACGAGTTTCATGCTCATCATAGTAACGAATGCGTCGTCAACACTTATAGTTTTCATAATGCTTAATGAAATCTTTTTATTATGCAAGTGTAACATATGTGGAGATGACCCCCTTAGCTAGCATTCATCCATTCTATTTCATCAATTTCATATTTACATTCTGTTTTAATTTGTTCATTTAATTTAATTTCGTATAAACTTAAATCCCCCTTTACTTTAATGTCAATTTAGTTAGAAATCATTTTAGTTTGTGTTTTTAAAAGCATTTTGAGTCTTTGGTTTGTCTTAGTGTTTTAAAGTTTAGTTTTACATTCTTTGAGTCTAGTTTAGAGTTTATTATTACGTTTTTACGTTTTTGAGTCAAATCCAAGTGATTAACAATCCCTCCTAATCCCCGGTCCAGAACGATCCCTACTTATACATATACTACAATTTGACGAAAAGAGGGTTTAATTTGTGTGCGTATAAATACACGCATCAATCATTCAACCATGCCGTGGCCTACACACACATGCATCCTGAAATCCTCTTTGCCGTGGCCTTCATTCCCATTTCCAACATCTTCACATGCATTTCCAGCTTTCACATGTCTTCACATTCATTTCCAAACAACAATCACTTCAAATGCCATGCATTCACATGCATTTTCAGCACCTACACACTACACACACATGCAATTTCAGCACCAACAAGCATCATTGCCGTGTACCCCTTATGCATTTCCAGCTTTCACATGCTTTCCTAACTATTTTCCATCATTAATTAGCCACTTGCATCCTAAACAAACAGCCATATACATCTCCATTCCTCCTATAAAAACCCTTGCATTCTCATTCATTTGTCATTCATTCACTCCCCACTCCATCTCCATTTCTCACACCACAACTAACACAAACACTTCCCCTTAGAATCCAAAACCGTGAGTCCCCCTTCCACTTCTCCTCCATTGCTTCCATTTCCACCACTCCTCATCCATTTCCATAATCCCCCAAACCTCACCTTAGACCTTGTGCTACAACAACGAGGAAGATAAGAGGGCCTAAACGTTCATACAATTCAAGTTTGAGTTGTTGGAATGTTTAGGTGTTTCTTTGATTTCAAAGTTTAAATTCAATTCTCTTTGTTTTGTACGTATGAGGAATGGAAGAGAAGAGTGCCTAAACGTTCATACAATTCAAGTTTGAGTTGTTGGAATGTTTAGGTGTTTCTTTGATTTCAAAGTTATGAGGAACTAATCCCCCTTTAGCTAGGGGGTGATTCGAAACTATGTTTATGTTTGCAATATGAATTGATTAACTTTCGTTGGAATTTCATAAGTTGTGGATTCAATTTGTTTAACCGTTTGATTGATAACTTATTTATGAATGTTTATTAAGAATGCGCGCTTAATTTTCATGCATAAATATGACGCTAGAATATAAGTGAGTTTCACCTAATCGTTATGAACTTATATTCACAAGTAGTGGAGGTTGCTTATAAACAATCGCGTTAAATGAATTCTTGGCATAAGTTTCATGCGTATTCCATAGTAACGAATGCCTCGTCAACACTTATAGTTTTCATAATGCTTAATGATCTTTGATTGTATCTTTATTGTGCTTTTCACGTAAAGGACTTTTGGAGAATATGGTGAATTGCGTTGCGCTAACCCATCCAATTCATTAACTTAAGGAAAACTTGACGGTTAATTTAAGCGGACCTAATTAACCCGGAGTGTTGAATTTCATAATTTATCGAAAGACCAACTGAGAATCAATCTTGTATGCAAGTGTAACATGTGTGGAGAAGAACCCTGATGCGAGATTTATACGCACACAAATTAAACCCTATTTTCGTCAAATTGTAGTAAGTATATAAGTAGGGATCGTTCTGGACCGGGGATTAGGAGGGATTGTTAATCACTTGGATTTGACTCAAAAACGTAAAAACGTAATAATAAACACTAAACTAGACTCAAAGAATGTAAAACTAAACTTTAAAACACTAAGACAAACCAAAGACTCAAAATGCTTTTAAAAACACAAACTAAAATGATTTCTAACTAAATTGACATTAAAGTAAAGGGGGATTTAAGTTTATACGAAATTAAATTAAATGAACAAATTAAAACAGAATGTAAATATGAAATTGATGAAATAGAATGGATGAATGCTAGCTAAGGGGTTCATCTCCACATATGTTACACTTGCATAATAAAAAGATTTCCAATTACATTTCAATAAATTATTTCCAATTACATTTCATAACGATTAGGTGAAAATCACTTATATTCTAGCGTCATATTCATGCATGAAAATTAAGCGCACATTCTTAATAAACATACATAAATAAGTTATCAATCAAACGGTTAAACAAATTGAATCAACAACTTATGAAATGCAATTAGAAGTAATCAAATCAAAATGCAAGCATAAACATATATTTCGAATCACCCCCTAGCTAAGGGGGGTTTAGTTCCTCATACAAAACAAAGAGAATTAAAATTAAACATTGAAATCAAAGAAACACCTAAACATTCCAACAACTCAAACTTGAATTGTATGAACGTTTAGGCCCTCTTCTCTTCCTCTTTATTGTAGCATAAGGTCTAAGGATAGTTGGTTTGGGGGAATGGAAGTGTGGAATGGAGTGAGGAGTGATGGAAATGGAAAGATGGTTTTTGGATTCTAAGGGAGACTCAAGGCTAAGAGAGAAAGGGATGTGTTTGTGGTGAGTTGTGTATGAAATGAGATGTCCATGAATGAATGAATGCAAGGGTATTTATAGGAGTAGTGGAGGGAACATATGGCTATGTCATTTGTAGGTGAAGTAGGTGGATGTTGTAGGTGAAGTGGGTGGATGTTGTAGGTGAAGTGGGTGGATGTTGTAGGTGAAGTAGGTGGATGTTGTAGGTGAAGTGGATGTTGTAGGTGAAGTGGGTGGATGTTATGTTAAGTGATAAGTGATAAGTGATATGATATGTGGTTATGATATGATAAGTGGTTAAGTGGTGATGATAAGTGATATGATATGTGGTGATGATAAGTGATAAGTGCATGTGGGTTAACTAATGAAGGAAATGCATGTGCAATGACAATGTGTTAGAATGGATGTGTGTTATGCATGGCATGATTGGGATTAGGAAAGGTTTAAATGTCCTAAAACTAAAGAGAACAAGGTTCCAACACTTTGGCTCCAATTAGGTCTTCAATTTCGTCCAAAACTTTGGCTTCAAGCATAAGCTATCCGTCCTTAGCCCAAAAGTGCTCCAAAAGTCTCCAAAATGCATCTTTTTGCTCCTTTAGCCCTTTGGACCTACAAACACACGAAAATAGCTTAAAGTACTAAAATAACTAAAGAAACATAACGTAAATGTACGAGAACAAGCCATTTAAGTCGCATAAATATGCTCCTATCAAATACCCCCACACTTAGCTTTTGCTAGTCCTCGAGCAAAACAGAAAAACAAAACAAAAAGAACAAAACACAACCTACACCTTCCAACAATCGTATCAGGGACTTCCAATGCACATGACAAGTTAAAAATCATTATTCTCACAGATTTGAGCCATCTTTACACTTAAGTACATTCTTAATCATAGTCACCACATACTAGTTCACAATTAAGCAATTAAAACACATTTCAAATGTAGTAACATGCCTTTAGAGAATTCCCTCAATTTCTTACTAGATGTACTCTCGTTTTTCACACAGATTTTCTGACTACACACCCTACACTAGGTATATGTGAGAAGATTGATGTAAACATGTAGACGAACACTCACATATGTTATAATAAGGAAAGCATTTTCTGGAGTTAATAAGCATGTTTAGATATGATCTCATGAATGGAATGCTACTACTTAGACGCGAGAACCAGTGACACCATAAGCTCATACCAAGTTCAAACTCCACAATTGAAATACATAACACTCAATATAGAAGTCAAAGGGTAGTAACGGGGCTAGGGTATTGGCTAACAATGAAAGGTGAAGGATGAACAAACATTCTTAAAGCAATAGTGAGCAAAGTATTGAATTAGGCACTTAGAATTCCCTTAAGAACGCAGAAGTCAACTTTGAACACCCAAGGGAAAATCACACAAAACTTAGGGCCATATTCAACTTTTTGGACCCTTTCTTCAACCATCAACGCTCGTGAGTTCATTCTTACTTATTTTCACTCCTTTTTTTTTTTTTTCTTCTTTTTCTTTTGAATCTCAAAACATACATATAAACGTAAGAACAAACTTTTACTCCCCCACACTCATTTTCTTGCATAATGTAACTCAAAAGGAATTCATTTAAATCATGCTCACTAAACTTTAAGAACAAGGGTATAGGAAAGTCCTACTCTAAGCTAGGTAAGGGGTGATGTGGATAAACAAGGAATAAAGGCAAAACGAGGCTCAACGGGGTTAAAACTTACAACATATACGAAGTATGGGAAGTAAGGCTATTTGGCTATGGTGGTGGTCACTACACAACTTCTTCTTGAATATGTGTTATGCAAATCAATAACATGCTTTGAATGAAATGGGCATGAGTTCTAGCATTTGGAACTATATGATGAAACGCCTTCTAAGTAGTAACCTAGCAAAGAATAATGAGATCATGCAACGACTTTAGAAAACAAGAAATCACAGATTATACTCTCCAAAGAACGTTATAGGCTCAAGTCTCTCAGGGTTGTAGCGTTTGTTTGAGTTCCTTCCTTCAAGCATGTTACAAAAACGAATTTTTTTCTTTTATGATTGCATGTGAAGTCATACATTATAACCATAACCAAGCATATACCAAGAGTAAATCAAACTTTTCTCTATGTTTATAACTCTTCCTAACCGTCATGCAATTATAAACCAAATCCTTATCATTGTGTTGGAAGGTACCCTAAGACACAAACACACAAAAACGACTCTTAAAACAACTCTTTTTGGGTTTTTCAAAACAATTTTTCAAATTTTTATGGGATTTTCGAATTTATAAAACAAAACACACTAAAACACTCTAAAACAACTTAAAAACACCTTAAAACAACAAGGAACAACATTAGAAGTTATGGTGGATAAAACCCTACGAATTTGCATCAAAACACTTTAGTTACCCCCCCCACACTTAAATCAAACATTGTCCTCAATGTTTTAAGCATAGATTCACACAAAACATAAGTAAACACACAAAAAGCAACTAAACATATTAAACATGGCATAATGTAATTAACAAAGAGAAGAGCTTAGGGACGCAAATCTGGTTATGGAGTGTAAATTCCCTCTTCTCCTTGGTGATTGCATTGAGGCTTTGATCTTTGTGATTCCACAGGCTTACTCTTGAACTGGTTTCTGCCCATCGTTGATTTTCCTTTGTGCTACTTCTTGAACTGGGCAGCAGGATGGTTCTTTTGGTTTCCCCCGAAGGTCTGAGCTTCCTCCTGTTATCTG
Source organism: Pyrus x bretschneideri (assembly GCF_019419815.1). Classification (NCBI taxonomy): domain Eukaryota; kingdom Viridiplantae; phylum Streptophyta; class Magnoliopsida; order Rosales; family Rosaceae; genus Pyrus; species Pyrus x bretschneideri. The sequence goes on along the minus strand of NW_025999400.1, from coordinate 169,105 downwards.
TTTCTTTGTTCAATCTTTGCAGGAGTGGTCCCTTCTCTGGAAGTGTATCAACCGTTGAAGATGACTACTCGAGAGCAACGCTAGGTAAGCAATCAGGAATAGATTCCAGGCAGTTGGCTCCAGATCGGAAGACTGACTCCAAGTGCCGGCTGATTGCTTCTTTTACTTTGCCATGCAAGTAAGAACAAGGACAAAGAAAAAGACAGGGAAAGAGCATGATATGAGATACCTTTGCTTTGAAGAAGCGGTGAATGAATCAGCACATGCTTTAATCCGCCGTTTCCTCCTGGGTCATATGTACTCCAGGCATCTGGTATCATTTTTGGGGAAGAAGAAAGAATTGAGTATTTTGAAAGGTTTTGCTGGGAGTGTGCCCTCAGAGGTGAGGGAGAGTTGGGCATTTTCTTCAGGTTTGCCCTGCCATAAAAGACGAAGGTCGACATATATAGAGATAATATCAAGTGGTGGTACTTTTTACCCTTGTCGACAAATGTTTTGATCCCGCAAATCCGGCTCTTTGAAATAGTGGCGCCTCTTCGATCTTTGAATACGCCTCTTCGATTTCTGAGCAGGCGCCCCTTCGATTTCTGAACGATGCCCCTTCGCTTTCTGAACGACACGTGGTAGTGCAGATGTGGCTCCTTTTGACAAAGCTGCACGCGTCTTCTGAAAAGCATAGAAAGCGTCGCCGAACTTTGCGCTTGTCGGCTAAAGATGTGTAGATGCGATGATGGCCTCCACGTGTTTTCAGCTTTGTCAGAAATCTTTTGACAAAGTTGAACGCGTTTTCTTGAAAAGCCGAGGGGGCGTCGCCTAAATTACGCCGGAAAATCCGGCTCTTTGAATCGGTGGACGCGTCGTCTTGGCTTTTTATAGAGCTATCAATCACCCCAACGCACACACTCTGAAGATTTCCCATTCCTGAAACTCGACTCCGGCCCTTTGTGAAATTTTAACTCCATCCACCCCTTTTCTTTGAACATCGTTGAAAAAAAAAATGGCAAACTCATCGAACCTTAGCTTAGATTTGAGTCTCAGCAGCGATCCGGTTGCGCCCCGTCAAGGTAATGTATGGCGCCCTTCTTTTTTATCTTCTAACGGTCCTCTTTCAGGTGAAGACTCTGTGATGCAGGATGCCACAACAGCTACAATAGTAGCTAAAAACCTCCTCACTCCAAAAGATAGTAGGCTGCTGTCAGGACGGTCTGATGAGTTGGCCGTTCAAGAGTCCCTCGCACTTAGTGTTCAGTGTGCGAGTTCTGTGTCTAACATGGGCCAACGCCTGCTTGCTCGGTCCCGCCAAGTGGAATCGTTGATGGCAGAGGTGGAAAGACTTAAGCAAGAGATCCAGCAGCTTAAGTACGAGAATAGAAGTTTGCATGTGCTTGCAAATAACTATTCGTCGGGGATGAAGAGGAAGCTTGATGAGCTGCAAGAATCTGAGGGTCGAATTCACAGTGACCGTCAAAGGCTTGCGTCTTATCTCCAGAGACACCTTTTTCCTGGGTCATCCAGCGCTTGGCCAAGTATTGAGGCCTGGAATGCTCTAGCTCCGATGCCTCCCGCTCCGATGGCTTCCGCTCCGATGCCTCCCGCTTCTATGCCTCCCGCTTCTATGCCTTCCGCTTCTGCGCCTCGTAGTGGGGCTTCACGCAAACAACCTTTGTGAAGCTCCACCTTTCTCCATGTTTAGTATCTTTCTTTTTTTTTTTTTTTTTTTTTATTAACATAAATAAAATCAAACGGCATGGAATTGGTCCTTGAATGGAAGGTGATACTTGAAGTGAACCGGCAGTGGTTTGAATTCTAGTGTAGGTGCCTGATTCAAAAAAAATAGCAAGTTAGTATAAAATCTAATGGAATTTGGAAAAAAAAACTTACTTGTTTTGTCCGATAAGAACTCAATGACAAACACCACTCCTTTGAAAGTTTCAGGGATATTGGATTTGGCCAGATTGCAAGTGATGGTTATGACTTGTCCAATGTCATCAAATTTAACTTCTTTGGATTTTGTGGTTTCAAGAACGTCCTCTTTGATGAATTCATGACATTCCTTACTTGTCACCTTTGGAAGGGCTTCCAAGATGTCTTTTTCACCTTCTTCTTCCTTGGAAGTCATGAATCTTGGAACAGGGTTAAAAATAATGAAATTTGGAACAACCATACCTGTATTAGATGGCATAGGAGCAATAGGTGCCTCCGGTAAAGGTGTTTCCACCCTTTCCGTGGGTTGGGTGTATTCCTCTTCCTTGTGATTTGATTTTGATGGTTGAGGGTCCGTTCCAACCTCCTTGTCACTTCTCAACATGATTTCCTTGGCAGTTTCAAATTCTCCCTTCGGATTTGCAATGGTTGAACTAGGGAGTTCGCCTTGGTCTCGAAACTGTCCTACGAACTCCGCGATCTGCCCAATTTGCTTATCCAAGTGGTCCAACCTTTGTGGTGGCTGCATAGGCGTTGAATAGAACTCCTCATATGGCTGCCAATATCCTTCTTGTTGAGCCTCATTGTCTTGAATTTGTGAGCCCTGCACCAAACAAATTAATTCATTAAGCTTTTGATTATAATCTATTGACGAACTTGAGTTTGGTTGGGCATATTGAATATGAGGTTGTGGTGGCTGCCAATATCCTCCTTGTTGAGCATTTTGAGGTTCCCACCACATAGAGTTTGAATGATCACTCCAATCCGAATTGTAAGTATTGGAAAACACGTTATTCCTTGATTGAAGATTAAATATATCAACTCTTTGCATTTGGGACCTTTCCATGAGTTGTGACAAAAGAGAAGCATTATCTAGTGCCATCTTGTTCTTAACAAACAAAACACAAATAAAAAAAAACTAAATCTAAAAGACAATACAGAAACAAACAATCCAAGGGATTAGCAAATTTTCTAATCCCCGGCAACGACGCCAAAATTTGATGCGAGATTTATACGCACACAAATTAAACCCTATTTTCGTCAAATTGTAGTAAGTATATAAGTAGGGATCGTTCTGGACCGGGGATTAGGAGGGATTGTTAATCACTTGGATTTGACTCAAAAACGTAAAAACGTAATAATAAACACTAAACTAGACTCAAAGAATGTAAAACTAAACTTTAAAACACTAAGACAAACCAAAGACTCAAAATGCTTTTAAAAACACAAACTAAAATGATTTCTAACTAAATTGACATTAAAGTAAAGGGGGATTTAAGTTTATACTAAATTAAATTAAATGAACAAATTAAAACAGAATGTAAATATGAAATTGATGAAATAGAATGGATGAATGCTAGCTAAGGGGTTCATCTCCACATATGTTACACTTGCATAATAAAAAGATTTCCAATTACATTTCAATAAATTATGAAACTCATCACCCCGGGTTAATTAGGTCCGCTTAAATTAACCGTCAAGTTTTCCTTAAGTTAATGAATTGGATGGGTTAGCGCAACGCAATTCACAACATTCTCCAAAAGTCCTTTACGTGAACAGCACAATAAAGATACAATCAAAGATCATTAAGGATTATGAAAACTATAAGTGTTGACGAGGCATTCGTTACTATGATGAGCATGAAACTCGTGCCAAGAATTCATTTAACGCGATTGTTTATAAGCAACCTCCACTACTTGTGAATATAAGTTCATAACGATTAGGTGAAAATCACTTATATTCTAGCGTCATATTCATGCATGAAAATTAAGCGCGCATTCTTAATAAACATACATAAATAAGTTATCAATCAAACGGTTAAACAAATTGAATCAACAACTTATGAAATGCAATTAGAAGTAATCAAATCAAAATGCAAGCATAAACATATATTTCGAATCACCCCCTAGCTAAGGGGGGTTTAGTTCCTCATACAAAACAAAGAGAATTAAAATTAAACATTGAAATCAAAGAAACACCTAAACATTCCAACAACTCAAACTTGAATTGTTTGAACGTTTAGGCCCTCTTCTCTTCCTCTTTATTGTAGCATAAGGTCTAAGGATAGTTGGTTTGGGGGAATGGAAGTGTGGAATGGAGTGAGGAGTGATGGAAATGGAAAGATGGTTTTTGGATTCTAAGGGAGACTCAAGGCTAAGAGAGAAAGGGATGTGTTTGTGGTGAGTTGTGTATGAAATGAGATGTCCATGAATGAATGAATGCAAGGGTATTTATAGGAGTAGTGGAGGGAACATATGGCTATGTCATTTGTAGGTGAAGTAGGTGGATGTTGTAGGTGAAGTAGGTGGATGTTGTATGTAGGTGAAGTAGGTGGATGTTGTAGGTGAAGTGGGTGGATGTTGTAGGTGAAGTGGGTGGATGTTGTAGGTGAAGTGGGTGGATGTTGTAGGTGAAGTAGGTGGATGTTGTAGGTGAAGTGGATGTTGTAGGTGAAGTGGGTGGATGTTATGTTAAGTGATAAGTGATAAGTGATATGATATGTGGTTATGATATGATAAGTGCTTAAGTGGTGATGATAAGTGATAAGTGATTAAGTGATATGATATATGGTGATGATAAGTGATAAGTGCATGTGGGTTAACTAATGAAGGAAATGCATGTGCAATGACAATGTGTTAGAATGGATGTGTGTTATGCATGGCATGATTGGGATTAGGAAAAGTTTAAATGTCCTAAAACTAAAGAGAACAAGGTTCCAACACTTTGGCTCCAATTAGGTCTTCAATTTCGTCCAATACTTTGGCTTCAAGCATAAGCTATCCGTCCTTAGCCCAAAAGTGCTCCAAAAGTCTCCGAAATGCATCTTTTTGCTCCTTTAGCCCTTTGGACCTACAAACACACGAAAATAGCTTAAAGTACTAAAATAACTAAAGAAACATAACGTAAATGTACGAGAACAAGCCATTTAAGTCGCATAAATATGCTCCTATCAAACCCCTTGGCTATTCCATCATCCATATTTTCATCACATTTATATTTACGTTTTGCCTTTAATTACAATTTGTGCAATTTAGCTAATTTCGTCAAATCAAACTGATGCGAGATTTATACGCACACAAATTAAACCCTCTTTTTGACAATTGTAGTATAAGTATAAGTAGGGATCGTTCTGGACCGGGGATTAGGAGGGATTGCAAATCTCTTGGAAACTGACTCAAAAACGTAAAATAAAGTTTAAAACACTAAACTAGACTCAAAGAATGCAAAATTAAAGTTTAAAACACTAAGACAAACCAAAAACTCAAAATGCTTTAAAAACACAAACTAAATTGAATTCTAACTAAAATGAACATTAAAGCAAAAGGGGGATTGAGGTTTTTACGAAAATTGAAATAACGAAACAAGTTAAATAAACTAGACAGAATGTAAATATGAAATTGATGAAATGGAATGAATGGATGATAGAATAGCTAAGGGGTTCTTCTCCACACATGTTACACTTGCATACAAGATTGATTCTCAGTTGGTCTTTCGATAAATTATGAAACTCAACGCCCCGGGTTAATTAGGTCCGCTTAAATTAACCGTCAAGTTTTCCTTAAGTTAATGAATTGGATGGGTTAGCGCAACGCAATTCACCACATTCTCCAAAAGTCCTTTACGTGAAAAGCACAATAAAGATACAATCAAAGATCATTAAGCATTATGAAAACTATAAGTGTTGACGAGGCATTCGTTACTATGATGAGCATGAAACTCGTGCCAAGAATTCATTTAACGCGATTGTTTATAAGCAACCTCCACTACTTGTGAATATAAGTTCATAACGATTAGGTGAAATTCACTTATATTCTAGTGTCATATTCATGCATGAAAATTAAGCGCGCATTCTTAATAAACATTCATAAATAAGTTATCAATCAAACGGTTTAAACAAATTGAATCCACAACTTATGAAATTCCAACGAAAGTTAATCAATTCATATTGCAAATATAAACATAGTTTCGAATTACCCCCTAGCTAAAGGGGGTTTAGTTCCTCATAACTTTGAAATCAAAGAAACACCTAAACATTCCAACAACTCAAACTTGAATTGTATGAACGTTTAGGCACTCTTCTCTTCCATTCCTCATACGTACAAAACAAAGAGAATTAAATTTAAACTTTGAAATCAAAGAAACACCTAAACATTCCAACAACTCACACTTGAATTGTATGAACGTTTAGGCCCTCTTATCTTCCTCGTTGTTGTAGCACAAGGTCTAAGGTGAGGTTTGGGGGATTATGGAAATGGATGAGGAGTGGTGTTTGGATTATAAGGGAATGGATGGGAAGCTCACGGCTAGGGAATGGAAGTGTTTGTGGTGTGTTGTGTATGAAAATGAGATGTTCATGAATGAATGAATGCAAGGGTATTTATAGGAGTAGTGGAGGGAACATATGGCTATGTCATTTGTAGGTGAAGTAGGTGGATGTTGTAGGTGAAGTGGATGTTGTAGGTGAAGTAGGTGGATGTTGTAGGTGAAGTAGGTGGATGTTGTAGGTGAAGTAGGTGGATGTTATGTTAAGTGATAAGTGATAAGTGATATGATATGTGGTTATGATATGATAAGTGGTTAAGTGGTGATGATAAGTGATAAGTGATTAAGTGATATGATATGTGGTGATGATAAGTGATAAGTGCATGTGGGTTAACTAATGAAGGAAATGCATGTGCAATGACAATGTGTTAGAATGGATGTGTGTTATGCATGGCATGATTGGGATTAGGAAAGGTTTAAATGTCCTAAAACTAAAGAGAACAAGGTTCCAACACTTTGGCTCCAATTAGGTCTTCAATTTCGTCCAACACTTTGGCTTCAAGCATAAGCTATCCGTCCTTAGCCCAAAAGTGCTCCAAAAGTCTCCAAAATGCATCTTTTTGCTCCTTTAGCCCTTTGGACCTACAAACACACGAAAATAGCTTAAAGTACTAAAATAACTAAAGAAACATAACGTAAATGTACGAGAACAAGCCATTTAAGTCGCATAAATATGCTCCTATCACAAACCCCCCCTTTACTTTCTTGTTCTTTAATGCTTAGAATCTGTTTAGTTTATGTTTTAAAGTATTTTTTTGTTTTTGGTTTGTCTTAGTGTTTTAAACTTTAATTTTGCATTCTTTGAGTCTAGTTTAGTGTTTTAAACTTTATTTTACGTTTTTGAGTCAGTTTCCAAGAGATTTGCAATCCCTCCTAATCCCCGGTCCAGAACGATCCCTACTTATACTTATACTACAATTGATAAAAAGAGGGTTTAATTTGTGCGCGTATAATGCAGCCACATGCACTTGTTCCTCTAACATTTCAGCCACTTGCACTCCCATTCTCTCCCAAAACCGTGCACATGCATTCTCCTTGCATTTCCAGCCATTCCACATGCTATTTCAGCCACATGCACTCATAATCATTCAACCAACTTTGCACATGCATTCATCATCATAACCTAGCTGTCATGTTCCCCCCATTTCACCTATAAATAAGCATTCATTCTCATTCATTCTCATTCATACTCATTCATACAGATTTCTGTCATTCACTCTTCCATATTCCCTCATCCATTGCAGAAATGTAGACCATCAAACTCCCTTGTGCCGTGCTCTCCCTTACAATCCAAACACCATCCTTCCATTTCCACCACTCCCCAAACCACTCACACCATCAAACTATCCCTAGACCTTGTGCTACAACGAAGAGGAAGAGAAGAGTGCCTAAACGTTCATACAATTCAAGTTTGAGTTGTTGGAATGTTTAGGTGTTTCTTTGATTTCAACGTTTAATTTCAATACTCTTTGTTTTGTACGAATGAGGAATGGAAGATAAGAGGGCCTAAACGTTCATACAATTCAAGTTTGAGTTGTTGGAATGTTTAGGTGTTTCTTTGATTCTCTTTGTTTTGTACCATGAGGAACTAAACCCCCCTTGGTTAGGGGGTGATTCGAATATATGTTTATGCTTGCATTTTGATTTGAATACTTCTAATTGCGTTTCATAAGTTGTGGATTCAATTTGTTTAACTGTTTTATTGATAACCTATTTATGTATGTTTATTGAGAGTGCACACTTAATTTTCATGCATGAATATGACGCTAGAATATAAGTGAGTTTCACCTAATCGTTATGAACTTATATTCACAAGTAGTGGAGGTTGCTTATAAACAATCGCGTTAAATGAATTCTTGGCATAAGTTTCATGCAATCCATAGTAACGAATGCCTCGTCAACACTTATAATTTTCATAGAGCGTAATGATTCTTGCTTGTATCTCTATTATGCAATCATGTAGGGGACTTGTGGGGAATGTTTTGAATTGTTGTATGCGCTAACCCATCCAATTCAATAACGTTAGGAAGATTTGAAGGTTAATTAGTGCATCACGGTTAACCCGGGGTGTTGAGTTTCATGGTTTATTGAAATGCAATTGGAATTCATTTTATTATGCAAGTATAACATGTATGGAGATGAACCCCTTAGCCATTCTATCATCCATTCATTCCATTCCATCAAATTCATCTTTACATTCTGTCTAGTTTATTAACTTGTTTTGTTATTTCAATTTTCGTATAAATCTAAATCCCCCTTTACTTTAATGTCCAATTTAGTTAGAAATCAATTTAGTTTGTGCTTTTAAGTGTTTTGATTCATTTTATTTCGCAATTTCGTCCAAATTCACCAAAGTGCTCAAAACTGCCCAGAAAGTGATTTTAAGGCAGTTTTGAGTGTTTTGGGTGATGTTTGAGTCTTTTGGTTTGTTTTAATGTTTTAAGTGTTTAGTTTTACATTCTTTGAGTTAGTTTAGTGTTTTATATTGTGTTTTTACGTTCTTGAGTCAAGTTATTACTTAATTTCGTCCAAATTTGTGTTTGTGCTCAAATCTGCCAAGAAAGTGGTTTTTAGGCAGATTTGAGTGTGTTTGTGTTGTTTTGAGTCTTTTGGTTTGTTTGAGTTTTTTAAAGTTTAGTTTTGCATTCTTTGAGTCTAGTATAGTGTTTCATATTGTTATTTTACGTTTTTGAGTCAAATCCAAGTGATTAACAATCCCTCCTAATCCCCGGTCTAGAACGATCCCTACTTATACATATACTACAATTTGACGAAAAGAGGGTTTAATTTGTGTGCGTATAAATCACGCATCCAATTTTGGCGCCGTTGCCGGGGATTAGAAAATTTGCTAATCCCTTGGATTGTTTTATTTTTGTTTGTTTTTATTCCAGATTCTTAATCTTGTTTTGTTTCTTGTTTTAGGTACTAGTTTATGACTCGGAGTTCTCATCCGATTCGTGAACATATCCTGGAGTGATTGGGTTCTTCGTCCGGCTGCAAGACGTAAAAGAAAGCGCTACTTGGGAGGCAACCCAATGAACCGAAAAAAAAAAAATTTCATTTATTAAATAAAATACTAAACATAGAGAAAGGTGGTGCTTCACAAAGGTTGTTTACGTGAAGCCCCACTACGAGGCGTCGAAGCAGAAGGCTTTGAAGCAGAAGGCATTGGAGCGGAAGGCATTGGAGTGGAAGGCATCGGAGCGGGAGGCATCGGAGCTAGAGCATTCCAGGCCTCAATACTTGGCCAAGTGCTGGATGAGCCAGGAAAAAGGTGCCTCTGGAGGAAAGACGAAAACCTTTAACGGTCACTGTGAATCCGACCTTCAGACTCTTGCAGCTCATCAAGCTTCCTCTTCATGCCCGTCGAATAGTTGTTGGCAAGCACGTGCAAACTTCTATTCTCGTACTTAAGCTGCTGGATCTCTTGCTTAAGACTTTCCACCTCTGCCATCAATGATTCCACCTGACGGGAGCGGGCAAGCAGGCATTGGCCCATGTTGGACACAGAACTCGCACACTGAACACTAAGTGCGAGGGACTCTTGAACGGCCAACTCATCGGGCCGTCCTGACAGCAGCCTACTATCTTTTGGAGTGAGGAGGTTCCTAGCTACTATTGTAGCTGTTGTGGCGTCCTGCATCACGGAGTCTTCACCTGTAAGAAGACCGTTAGAAGATAAGAAAGAAGGGCGCCATACGTTACCTTGACGCGGCGCGCCCGTATCACTGCTAAGGCTCAATTCCAAGCTAAGGTTCGATGAGTTTGCCATTTTTCAAAAGTGTTCAAAGAGAAGGGGCGGATTTTTTTTTTTGGAGTAAATTTTCAAAGGGCCGGAGACGATTTTCAAGAATGGGAGATCTTCGGAGTGTGTATGTTGGCGGTGATCGATAGCTCTATAAAAGGCCAAGGCGACGCGTCCACCGATTCAAAGAGCCGGAATTTCCGGCGTAAGTTAGGCGACGCTTTCTCGACTTTTCAGAAAACGCGTCCAACTTTGTCAAAAGATTTCTGACAAAGCTGACAACACGTGGAGGCCATCATCGCAACTACACATCTTTAGCCGACAAGCGCAAAGTTCGGCGACGCTTTCTCTGCTTTTCAGAAAACGCGTGCAGCTTTGTCAAAAGGAGCCGCATCCGCGCTACCACGTGTCGTTCAGAAAGAGAAGGGGCGTCGTTCAGAAATCGAAGGGGCGCCTGCTCAGAAATCGAAGAGGCGTCGTTCTGATATGTAAGAGACATTTGTCGACAAGGGTAAAAGAACAGTACCACCACTTGATATTATCTCTATATATGTCGACCTTCGTCTTTTATGGCAAGGCAAACCTGAAGAAAATGCCCAACTCTCCCTCACCTCTGAGGGCGCACTCCCAGCAAAGCCTTTTGAAATTCTCAATTCTTTCTTCTTCCCCAAAGATGATACCAGATGCCTGGAGTATAGATGACCCAGGAGGAAACGGCGGATTGAAGTGTGCTGATTCATTCACCGCTTCTTCAAAAGCAAAGGTATCTCATATCATCAAGGTCAAAAGCAAAAGTATCTCATATCATGCTATTTCCCTGTCTTTTTCTTTGTCCTTGTTCTTACTCGCATGGCAAAGTAAAAGAAGCAATCAGCCGGCACTTGGAGTCAGTCTTCCGATCTGGAGCCAACTGCCTGGAATCTATTCCTGATTGCTTACCTAGCGTTGCTCTCGAGTAGTCATCTTCAACGGTTGATACACTTGTCGATTTTCAAGAATGGGAATTCTTCAGAGTGTGTTTGTTGTGGTGATCGATACCTCTATAAAAAGCCAAGGCGACGCGTCCACTGATTCAAAAAGCCGGAATTTCCGGCGTAATTTAGGCGACGATTTCTCGGCTTTTCTGAAAACGCGTTCAACTTTGTCAAAAGTTCACGTAGAGGTCATCATCGCAGCTACACTTTTGCCGACAAGCGTAAATTTCGGCGACGCTTTCTCTGCTTTTCAGAAAACGCGTGCGACTTTGTCAAAAGAGCTCTGACAGAGCCGCATCCGCACTACCACGTGTCGTTCAGAAAGCGAAGCCTGTGCAGAAATCGAAGGGGCGTCCGTTCAGAAATCGAAGAGCCATTTGCTCAGAAATTGAAGAGACATTTGTCGACAAGGGTAAAAGAACAGTACCACCACTTGATATTATCTCTATATATGTCGACCTTCGTCTTTTATGGCAAGGCAAACCTGAAGAAAATGTCCAACTCTTCCTCACCTCTGAGGGCGCTCTCCCAGCAACGCCTTTTGAAATACTCAATTTTTTCTCCCCCAAAGAAGATACCAGAAACCTGGAGTACAAATAAGGCAGAAGGAAACGGTCGATCGAAGCATGTGGAGACAGCCACAACAAATACATGTACTGATTCATTCGCCGTTTCTTCAAAAGCAAAGGTATCTCATATCATTAAGGTCAAAAGCAAAAGTATCTCATATCATGCTCTTTCCCTGTCTTTTTCTTTGTCCTTGTTCTTACTTGCATGGCAAAGTAAAAGAAGCAATCAGTCGGCACTTGGAGTCAGTCTTCCGATCTGGAGCCAACTGCCTGGAATCTATTCCTGATTGCTTACCTAGCGTTGCTCTCGAGTAGTCATCTTCAACGGTTGATACACTTCCAGAGAAGGGACCACTCCTGCTAAGATTGAACAAAGAAACAGATAACAGGAGGAAGCTCAGACCTTCGGGGGAGACCCTAAAGGGAATCCTGCTGCCCAGTTCAAGAGTAGCACAAAGGAAAATCAATGATGGGCGGAAACCAGTTCAAGAGTAAGCCTGTGGAATCACAAAGATCAAAGCCTCAATGCAATCACCAAGGAGAAGAGGGAATTTACACTCCATAACCAGATTTGCGTCCCTAAACTCTTCTCTTTGTTAATTACATTCTGCCATGTTTAGTATGTTTAGTTGCTTTTTGTGTGTTTACTTATGTTTTGTGTGAATCTATGCTTAAAACATTGAGGACAATGTTTGATTTAAGTGTGGGGGGGGGGGGGGGGGTAACTAAGTATATTTAATGCAAATTCGTTTGATTTTATCACCCATTACTTCAAATGTTGTTCCTTGCTGTTTTAAGGTGTTTTTAAGATGTTTTAGAGTGTTTTTAGTGTGTTTTGTTTTATAACTCCGAAAATCACATAAAAATTTGAAAAAAAATGTTTTGAAAAGCCTAAAAAAGTGTTTTGAGTCATTTTTGTGTGTTTGTGTCTTAGGGTACCTTCCAACACAATGACAAGGATTTGGTTTGATGACTGTTAAAAAGAGTTATGAACATAGAGAAAAGTTTGATTTACTCTTGGTATATGCTTGGTTATGGTTATAATGTATGACTTCACATGCAATCATAAAAGAAAAATTCGTTTTTGTAACATGCTTGAAGGAAGAAACTCATAATAACGCTACATCCCTGTGAGACTCGAGCCATTACTTTCTTTGGAGAGTTATTTTCTGAGATTCTTTGTTTTCTAAAGTTGTTGCATGATCTCATTATTCCTTGCTTGGTTGCTACTTAGAATGCAATTGTATCATGATAGAACTAAATGCTAGAACTTATATCTGTTTCATTCAAAGCATGACATTGAATTGCATAACATATATCAAGATGAAGTTGTGTAGTTGCCACCATAGCCAAATAGCCTTACTTCCTATATTTCGTATATATTAGTTTTAACCCTGTTGAGCCTCGTTTAGCCTATTTTCTTTGCTAACCACATCACCCCTTACCTAGCCTAGAGTAGGACCATCCGTACCCTTGTTCTTGAAGTATAGTGAGCATGACTTAATTGAATTCCTTTTGAGTTACATTTTGCAAGAAAATGAGTGTGGGGGAGGGAAAGTTTGTTCTTAAGTTTGTATGTTTTGAGAGTCAAAAGAAAAGAAAAAAATTGTGAAAAACATATGAGAACCAAAAAGAAGAAGAAAAGAAAGAAAAAGAATGAAAATAAGTGAGAATGGACTCACAAGTGTGATTGTTGAAGAAAGGGCCCAAAAAGTCTGAATATGGCCCTAAGTTTTGTGTGACTTCCCCTTGGGTGTTCAAAGTTGACTTCTGCGTTCTAAAGGGAATTCTAAGTGCCTAATTCAATACTTTGCTCACTATTGCTTAAAGAACGTTTGTTTTCCCTATCCTTTCTTTGTTAGCCAAACACCGTTAGCCCCGTTTCAACCCTTATGCTTCTATCTTGAGTGTTATGTGTTTCAATAGTGTGGAGTTTGGAATTGATATGAGCTTATGGAATCACTGGTTCTCATTCTAAGTAGTAGCATTCCATTCATGAGATCATATTCATGTCATTATCGTAAATCCAGAAAATGCTTTCTTTGATATAACATATGTGAGTGTTAGAATTCATATTTACATCAATCTTCTCACATATAACTAGTGTAGGGTGTGTAGTCAGAAAATCTGTGTGAAAAACGAGTGCATATCTTGTAAGGATTTGAGCAAATTCTCTAAGGCATGTTACTTCATTAAAAACATGGTTTTTAATGCTTAATTGTGAAATAGTATGTGGTGACTATGATTAAGAATGTATTCAAGTGTGAAGATGACTAAAATCTATGGGACTAATGATTTTTAACTTGTCATGTGCATTGGAAATCCATGAGACGATTGTTGGAAGGTGTAGGTTGTGTTTTGTTCGTTTTGTCTAGTTTCGTGTTCTTTTGTTGTTTTGTTTTGCTCGAGGACTAGCAAAAGATAAGTGTGGGGGTATTTGATAGGAGCATATTCATGCGACTTAAATGGCTTGTTCTCGTGCATTTACGTTATGTTTCTTTAGTTATTTTAGTCCTTTAAGCTATTTTCGTGTGTTTGTAGGTCCAAAGGGCTAAGGGAGCAAAAAGATGCATTTTGGAGACTTTTGGAGCACTTTTGGGCTAAGGATAGATAGCTTATGCTTGACGCCAAAATGTTGGACGAAATTGAAGACCAAAGTGTTGGAACCTTGTTCCCTTTAGTTTTAGGACATTTAAACCTTTCCAATTCCCTTATCACATGCATTCATTATTCATTCCCTCACATGCTTCCATTACTTATCATCACCACTTATCACTTATCATAACCACTTATCATCATCACTTATCACTTATCACTTATCATTCACCACTTATCTTATCAACCACTTATCATATCATTCACTTATCTTATCAATCACTTATCATATCATACACTTAATTAATTAACCCACATGCATCCATCACCCAACACTTCCCTTGTGCCGTGCATACCCTCATTCTTTCATCATTTCAGCCACTTCATCATTCCATCAGATTTCACAACCTAAGTCACATGTACATTCATCCACCTTTCTCCCAAAAAGCTTTGCACATGCATTCACTCACCACAAACAAGTCACATGCATTCATCAACATATCTAGCTGTCATTCACATGCATTCCATCTTTTAATTTAATCACATGCACATTCACCTTGCATTTGCAGAAAATCCACTTCATAACACATGCATCTTGGCAGATTTCACATGCACTCATGCACATTCACCTTAATCATTCACATAGCTTTAATCCACATGCATTTCCACCTAGATTTCCACCTCACAACCACCAGAAATCAACCAAAACCGTGCATTCCCTTTCATTTCTGTCAAAGCACATGCATTTCCACCCTTTAATCACATGCACAAACAGCCACATGCATCTCCCATCACCATTTCAGATTTCCACCAAGTTCCTAGCTGTCATGTTCCCCCCATTTCACCTATAAATACTCATTCATTCATTCTCATTCACACACATCCATTCACCACAGAAATAAGGCCTTTGTGCCAGAAATTCATTCTTCCATTCACTCTTCCATATTCCAGAAATTCGTCAAAACCTCTCCACACCCTTGCATCAGCCACCAAAACACTTTTCTCCTCCATTGCAGCCACTCCAACCACTCCCCAAACCATTCACACCATCAAACTATCCTTAGACCTTGTGCTACAATAAAGAGGAAGAGAAGAGGGCCTAAACGTTCATACAATTCAAGTTTGAGTTGTTGGAATGTTTAGGTGTTTCTTTGATTTCAATGTTTAAATTCAATTCTCTTTGTTTTGTATGTTTGAGGAATGGAAGAAAAGAGTGCTTAAACGTTCATACAATTCAAGTTTGAGTTGTTGGAATGTTTAGGTGTTTCTTTGATTTCAATGTTATGAAGAACTAAACCCCCCTTAGCTAGGGGGTGATTCGAAATATATGTTTATACTTGCATTTTGATTTGATTACTTCTAATTACGTTTCATAAGTTATGAATTCAATTTGTTTAACTGTTTTATTGATAACCTATTTATGTATGTTTATTGAGAGTGCACGCTTAATTTTCATGCATGAATATGACGCTAGAATATAAGTGAGTTTCACCTAATAGTTATGAACTTATATTCACAAGTAGTGGAGGTTGCTTATAAACAATCGCGTTAAATAAATTCTTGGCATAAGTGTCATGCAATCATAGTAACGAATGCCTCGTCAACACTTATAGTTTTCAAAGAACTTAATGATTCTTGCTTGTATCTCTATTATGCAATTCATGTAGGGAACTTGTGGGGAATGCTTTGGGTTGTCGTATGCAATCATCCAATTCATTAACTTAAGGAAAACTTGACGGTTAATTTAAGCGGACCTAATTAACCCGGGGTGTTGAGAATTCATGGTTTATTGAAATGCAATTGGAAATCGTTTTATTATGCAAGTGTAACATGTGTGGAGATGAACCCCTTAGCTAGCATTCATCCATACTTTTCATCATATTCATATTTACATTCTGCCTTAATTACAATCTGTCCATTTAATTTAATTTCGTCAAAACCTTAATCCCCCTTTACTTTAGTGTCCAATTTAGTTAGAAAGTGTCTTAGTTTGTGTTTATAAGTGTTTTGATTCAATTTGTTACACAAATTCGTCCAAATTCACCAAAGTGCTCAAAACTGCCCAGAAAGTGATTTTAAGGCAGTTTTGAGTGTTTTGGGTGATGTTTGAGTCTTTTGGTTTGTCTTAGTGTTTTAAAGTTTAGTTTTGCATTCTTTGAGTCTAGTATAGTGTTTTATATTGTGTTTTTACGTTTTTGAGTCAGTTTCCAAGTGATTTGCAACCCCTCCTAATCCCCGGTTAAGAACGATCCCTACTTATACTTATACTACAATTGTCAAAAAGAGGGTTTAATTTGTGCGCGTATAAATCTCGCATCATGGTGTTTGATGGATGAAAGTATGAATGAATGAATGTGTGAGTGGATGAATGAATGGTGCGGCATAGGGCTGTTTATATAGGCTTAATTAGGCACACTTAGTGAAGGAAAAGGATTGCACAATCCCATTGAAAAAGGGTTAATTCAAGGCAGAAATCAAATGGGAATTGGATTAGGGAGTTCGGCTAGGATTTAGGAATTCTAGAAGGTTTTGGTGCGGCATGTGTATAGGGCTGAGATAAGGTTTCTAGAAGGGATGGTTTAGGGCAGATTCCTAAACCTAAAGGGCCAAGGATACATGATATTTGTGTAGGAGAAGGATTTACAATTCCTAAACCTACAAGGAATTGAGTTCTTGCGGCAATTGAGTGGATAAGGTTCCTAGAAACTGACTTAGGTGTTTAAATGTGTAATTAGTTCCCTCTAATTAGCTAGGTTTAAGTCCTAACCTGATTTGGATAGGATAGAATAGGATAATGTTGGAGATAGGATAGGATAAGGTTTCTAGGATAGGATAAGATAAGGTTGGATAAGGTTGGATAAGGTTCCTTGTTTCTTGCTTCTTCCTTATCCTCTTTGCATTTGGACTTCCTCCACCAGATTTTTAGCCTTTCCTAGCCCTTCTTGACTTCAATTTCGTCCATCCTCTTTGCTCCAATGTTAAGCTATCCAATCCATGCCCAAAAATGCTCCAAATAGCCTTAAAATGCACTTTCTTGCTCCTTTTGCCATTAGAACCTAAAAACATACGAAAATAACTTAAAAGACTGAAATAAATAGTAATTAACTTCATAAATGCAAGGAAACAACATAACTAAGTAGCATAAATATGCTCCTATCAAATTCCCCCACACTTAGCTTTTGCTAGTCCTCAAGCAAAACGAAATAAACAAAACACAACCTAAACCTTCCAACATGTACCTCAGGGATTTCCAATGAACATGACACATTTAAAGAATACCACATTCATAGATTTTAGTTATCCCTACCCTCGAGCATATACTTAACCATAGTTACCACACACTAGCTCGCATTTAATCAATTCAAACATGATTTTGAATGTAGTAACATGCCTTAGAGAATTCCCTCAATTCCTCACTGGATATACTCTCTATTTTCACACAGATTTTCTGACTACACTCCCTACACTAGGTATATGTGAGAAGATTGATTTAAATATGAAAACTAATACTCACATATGTCATAACAAAGAAGGCATTTTCCGGAATTATTAACATGTATATGATCTCATGAATGGAATGCTACTACTTAGACGCGAGAACCAGGGATACCATATGCTCAAACCAATTTTAAACTCCACATATTGAAACACATAACAACCAAGATTGAAGTCACAGGGTTTGTAACGGGGCTAAGGTATTTGGCTAACAAAGAAAGGTAAGGGTAAACAAAAGTTCTTAAAGCAATAGTAAGCAAAGTAATAAACACTTTAGAATTCACTTTTGAATGCAAAAACCAACTTTGAACACCAAGGGAAGAATCACACAAAACTTAGGGTCAAATTCAAACTTTTGGACCCTTTCTTCAACAATCAATACTTGTGAGTTCATTCTCACTTATTTTCAACTCCTTTTCTTCTTTTTCTTCTTCTTTTTCACGATTTTTTCCTCTTTTTTTTTTTTTTTTTTTTTTTTTTTTTTTTTTTTTTTTTTCGTGCCCTATTATTTCTTTGGCACACAAACATACTACTCCATGAATTCCTACGAAAATCCCTTCCCCCACACTTGTTTTTCTGCAATTTTTAGATCAAAATGAATTCCCTCTAAGTCATGCTTTACTATCCTTTAAGAGTAAGGGTTTGGATAATCCTAATCTAGGCTAGGTAAGGATTATGTGGTTAACCAAGAAAATAGGCTACATAAGGCTCAAAGGGGTTTAAACCTACAATACATACGTAAAGGGGTAAGGCTTTTTGGTTCTGGGTTTAAACTAACCAACTTCATCTTATTATTTGTTATGCTAATCAATTTTATGCTTTGAATGAAATGGGCGTGAGTTCTAGTATTTGGAACTATAGTGATAAAACGCAGTCTAAGTAGCAACCAAGCAAAGAATGATGAGATCATGCAACGACTTTAGAAAACAAAGTATCAAGATTAATAAGTCTCCAAAGAATGTTTAGGCTCAAATCTCTCAGGGTTGTAGCGTTAGTTTGAGTTTCTTCCTTCAAGCATGTTACAAAAACTGATTTTTTACTTGTGATTACATGTGAATTCGTGCATGTCAACTATAACCAAGCATAAACCAAAAAGCATATCAAACTTCCATCCATGTTTGTAACTTTCTTTAATAGTCATGCAATTAAAAACCAAATCCTCATCATTGTGTTGGAAGGTACCCTAAGACACAAACACAAAAACAAAACGACTCGAAAAACAACTCTTTTTGGGTTTTTAAAACACTATTTTTTGATTTTTTTTCAAATTTTCGGATTTTCTGTTTAAGACACATAAAAACACTTCAAAACACTCTAAAAACACTTAAAACAGTGAAAAACAACTTTAGAAATGATAGGTGATAAAATCCCACGAATTTGCATGAAAAACACTTTGTTTACCCCCCCACACTTAAACCAAACATTGTCCTCAATGTTCTAAGTATAGACTCACAAACAAACAAACAATTACCACAACTAACAAACACGACAAACATGGAAAAATAAAAGCAATAAAGAGTAGGGTTTAGGAACGCAAATCTGGTTATGGAGTGCCGGAGCTTCCTCGTTCTTCTTTATTTGCATGGGTTGCCTCCCAAGAAGCGCTTGCTTTAACGTCTTCCAGCCGGACGATCCTTCCTCTTAACCTTCAATTGGGCCCACGGCATGGAAGCTTTCTCCATCCACGACATGCTCTTCAAAGTTCTCATTGATAGGAGCATATTTATGCGACTTAAATGGCTTGTTCTCGTACATTTACGTTATGTTTCTTTAGTTATTTTAGTACTTTAAGCTATTTTCGTGTGTTTGTAGGTCCAAAGGGCTAAAGGAGCAAAAAGATGCATTTTGGAGACTTTTGGAGCACTTTTGGGCTAAGGACGGATAGCTTATGCTTGAAGCCAAAGTGTTGGACGAAATTGAAGACCTAATTGGAGCCAAAGTGTTGGAACCTTGTTCTCTTTAGTTTTAGGACATTTAAACCTTTCCTAATCCCAATCATGCCATGCATAACACACATCCATTCTAACACATTGTCATTGCACATGCATTTCCTTCATTAGTTAACCCACATGCACTTATCACTTATCATCACCACATATCATATCACTTAATCACTTATCACTTATCATCACCACTTAACCACTTATCATATCATAACCACATATCATATCACTTATCACTTATCACTTAACATAACATCCACCCACTTCACCTACAACATCCACCTACTTCACCTACAACATCCACCTACTTCACCTACAACATCCACTTCACCTACAACATCCACCTACTTCACCTACAACATCCACCTACTTCACCTACAAATGACATAGCCATATGTTCCCTCCACTACTCCTATAAATACCCTTGCATTCATTCATTCATGGACATCTCATTTTCATACACAACACACCACAAACACATCCCTTTCTCTCTTAGCCGTGAGCTTCCCATCTCTCCCCTTATAATCCAAAAACCATTTTTCCATTCCCCTTCCACTTCTCCACCACTCCTTTTCCATTCCACACTTCCATCCCCCAAACCAATTATCCCTAGACCTTATGCTACAATAAAGAGGAAGAGAAGAGGGCCTAAACGTTCATACAATTCAAGTTTGAGTTGTTGGAATGTTTAGGCGTTTCTTTGATTTCAATGTTTAATTTCAATTCTCTTTGTTTTGTATGAGGAACTAAACCCCCCTTTAGCTAGGGGGGGATTCGAAATATATGTTTATGCTTGCATTTTGATTTGATTACTTCTAATTGCGTTTCATAAGTTGTGGATTCAATTTGTTTAACCGTTTGATTGATAACTTATTTATGTATGTTTATTAAGAATGCGCGCTTAATTTTCATGCATGAATATGACGCTAGAATATAAGTGAGTTTCACCTAATCGTTATGAACTTATATTCACAAGTAGTGGAGGTTGCTTATAAACAATCGCGTTAAACGAATTCTTGGCATAAGTTTCATGCAATCATAGTAACGAATGCCTCGTCAACACTTATAGTTTTCATGATGCTTAATGATTCTTGCTTGTTTCTCTATTATGCAATTCATGTAGGGAACTTGTGAGGAATGCTTTGGGTTATCGTATGCAATCATCCAATTCATTAACTTAAGGAAAACTTGACGGTTAATTTAAGCGGACCTAATTAACCCGGGGTGTTGAGAATTCATGGTTTATTGAAGTGCAATTGGAAATCATTTTATTATCTAAGTGTAACATGTATGGAGATGAACCCCTTAGCTAGCCATACCATCCATTCATTTCCGTCAATTTCATATTTATAATTTGTTTTCTTTACAATCTATCCATTTTAGTTTAAATTCGTCTAAACTTAAATCCCCCTTTACTTTAATGTCAATTTAGTTAGAAATCATTTTAGTTTGTGTTTTTAAAAGCATTTTGAGTCTTTGGTTTGTCTTAGTGTTTTAAAGATTCGTTTTGCATTCTTTGAGTCTAGTATAGTGTTTTATATTGTTTTTACGTTTTTGAGTCAGTTTCCAAGAGATTAACAATCCCTCCTAATCCCCGGTCCAGAACGATCCCTACTTATACTTATACTACAAATCGACAAAAAGAGGGTTTAATTTGTGTGCGTATAAATTCCCGCATCAAATTTTGGCGCCGTTGCCGGGGATTAGAAAATTTGCTAATCCTTTGGATTGTTTGTTTCTGTATTGTCTTTTAGATTTAGTTTTTATTTGTGTTTTGTTTGTTAAGAACAACATGGCACTTGATAACGCTTCTCTTTTGTCACAGCTCATGGAAAGGTCCCAAATGCAAAGAGTTGATATATCTAATCTTCAATCAAGGAATAACGTGTTTTCCAATACTTACAATTTGGATTGGAGTGATCATTCAAACTCTATGTGGTGGGAACCTCAAAATGCTCAACAAGGAGGATATTGGCAGCCACCACAACCTCATATTCAATATGCCCAACGAAACTCAAGTTCGTCAATAGATTATAATCAAAAGCTTAATGAATTAATTTGTTTGGTGCAGGGCTCACAAAATCAAGACAATGAGGCTCAACAAGAAGGATATTGGCAGCCATATGAGGAGTTCTATTCAACGCCTATGCAGCCACCACAAAGGTTGGACCACTTGGATAAGCAAATTGGGCAGATCGCGGAGTTCGTAGGACAGTTTCGAGACCAAGGCGAACTCCCTAGTTCAACCATTGCAAATCAGAAGGGAGAATTTGAAAACACCAATGCTATCATGTTGAGAAGTGACAAGGAGGTTGGAACGGACCCTCAACCATCAAAATCAAATCACAAGGAAGAGGAATACACCCAACCCACGGAAAGGGTGGAAACACCTTTACCGAAGGCACCTATTGCTCCTATGCCATCTAATACAGGTATGGTTGTTCCAAATTTCATTATTTTTAACCCCGTTCCAACAAGTATCCCTATTCCTTGCAGATTCATGACTTCCAAGGAAGAAGAAGGTGAAAAAGACATCTTGGAAGCCCTTTCAAAGGTGACAAGTAGGGAATGTCATGAATTCATCAAAGAGGACGTTCTTGAAACCACAAAATCCAAAGAAGTTAAATTTGATGACATTGGACAAGTCATAACCATCACTTGCAATCTGGCCAAGTCCAATATCCCTGAAACTTTCAAAGGAGTGGTGTTTGTCATTGAGTTCTTGTCGGACAAAACAAGTAAGTTTTTTTCAAATTCCTTTACATTTTATACTAACTTGCTGTTTTTTATGAATCAGGCACCTACACTAGAATTCAAACCATTGCCGGTTCACTTCAAGTATCACCTTCCATTCAAGGACCAATTCCATGCCGTTTGATTTTATTTATGTTAATAAAAAAAAAAAAAAAAAAAAAAAAAAAAAAAAAAAAAGAGAAAGAAAGATACTAAACATGGAGAAAGGTGGAGCTTCACAAAGGTTGTTTGCGTGAAGCCCCACTACGAGGCGCAGAAGCGGAAGGCATAGAAGCGGGAGGCATAGAAGTGGGAGGCATCGGAGCGGAAGCCATCGGAGCGGGAGGCATCGGAGCTAGAGCATTCCAGGCCTCAATACTTGGCCAAGCGCTGGATGACCCAGGAAAAAGGTGCCTCTGGAGATAAGACGCAAGCCTTTGACGGTCACTGTGAATTCGACCCTCAGATTCTTGCAGCTCATCAAGCTTCCTCTTCATCCCCGACGAATAGTTATTTGCAAGCACATGCAAACTTCTATTCTCGTACTTAAGCTGCTGGATCTCTTGCTTAAGTCTTTCCACCTCTGCCATCAACGATTCCACTTGGCGGGACCGAGCAAGCAGGCGTTGGCCCATGTTGGACACAGAACTCGCACACTGAACACTAAGTGCGAGGGACTCTTGAACGGCCAACTCATCGGACCGTCCTGACAGCAGCCTACTATCTTTTGGAGTGAGGAGGTTTTTAGCTACTATTGTAGCTGTTGTGGCGTCCTGCATCACAGAGTCTTCACCTGAAAGAGGACCGTTAGAAGATAAAAAAGAAGGGCGCCATACATTACCTTGACGGGGCGCAACCGGATCGCTGCTGAGACTCAAATCTAAGCTAAGGTTCGATGAGTTTGCCATTTTTTTCAAAAGTGTTCAAAGAGAAGGGGTGGATGGAGTTAAAATTTCACAAAGGGCCGGAGTCGAGTTTCAGGAATGGGAAATCTTCAGAGTGTGTGTGTTGGGGTGATTGATAGCTCTATAAAAAGCCAAGACGACGCGTCCACCGATTCAAAGAGCCGGATTTTCCGGCGTAATTTAGGCGACGCTCCCTCGGCTTTTCAGAAAACGCGTTCAACTTTGTCAAAAGATTTCTGACAAAGCTGAAAACACATGGAGGCCATCATCGCATCTACACATCTTTAGCCGACAAGCGCAAAGTTCGGCGACGCTTTCTCTGCTTTTCAGAAGACGCGTGCAGCTTTGTCAAAAGGAGCCGCATCTGCACTACCACGTGTCGTTCAGAAAGCGAAGGGGCGTCGTTCAGAAATCGAAGGGGCGCCTGCTCAGAAATCGAAGAGGCGTATTCAAAGATCGAAGAGGCGCCACTATTTCAAAGAGCCGGATTTGCGGGATCAAAACGTTTGTCGACAAGGGTAAAAAGTACCACCACTTGATATTATCTCTATATATGTCGACCTTCGTCTTTTATGGCAGGGCAAACCTGAAGAAAATGCCCAACTCTCCCTCACCTCTGAGGGTGCACTCCCAGCAAAGCCTTTCAAAATACTCAATTCTTTCTTCTTCCCCAAAGATGATACCAGATGCCTGGAGTACATATGTCCCAGGAGGAAACGGCGGATTGAAGCATGTGCTGATTCATTCACCGCTTCTTCAAAGCAAAGGTATCTCATATCATCAAGGTCAAAAGCAAAAGTATCTCATATCATGCTCTTTCCCTGTCTTTTTCTTTGTCCTTGTTCTTACTTGCATGGCAAAGTAAAAGAAGCAATCAGCCGGCACTTGGAGTCAGTCTTCCGATCTGGAGCCAACTGCCTGGAATCTATTCCTGATTGCTTACCTAGCGTTGCTCTCGAGTAGTCATCTTCAACGGTTGTTGATGCGAGATTTATACGCACACAAATTAAACCCTCTTTTCGTCAAATTGTAGTATATGTGCAAGTAGGGATCGTTCTGGACCGGGGATTAGGAGGGATTGTTAATCACTTGGATTTGACTCAAAAACATAAAAACACAATATAAAACACTAAACTAGACTCAAAGAATTCAAAAATACTTTAAAACATAAACTAAATAGATTCTAAGCATTAAAGAACAAGAAAGTAAAAGGGGGTTTAGGTTTTACGAAAATTGAAATAACGAAACAAGTTAATAAACTAGACAGAATGTAAATATGAATGTGATGGAATTGAATGGATGAATGCTAGCTAAGGGGTTCATCTCCATACATGTTATACTTGCATAATAAAACGATTTCCAATTGCATTTCAATAAATCATTAATTCTCAACACTCCAAGTTAATTAGGTCCGCTTAAATTAACCGTCAAGTTTTCCTTAAGTTAATGAATTGGATGATTGCATACGACAACCCAAAGCATTCCTCACAAGTTCCCTACATGAATTGCATAATAGAGATACAAGCAAGAATCATTAAGTTCTTTGAAAACTATAAGTGTTGACGAGGCATTCGTTACTATGATTGCATGAAACTTATGCCAAGAATTCGTTTAACGCGATTGTTTATAAGCAACCTCCACTACTTGTGAATATAAGTTCATAACGATTAGGTGAAATTCACTTATATTCTAGCGTCAAATTCATGCATGAAAATTAAGTGTGCACTCTCAATAAACATACATAAATAGGTTATCAATAAAACAGTTAAACAAATTGAATTCACAACTTATGAAACGTAATTAGAAGTAATCAAATCAAAATGCAAGCATAAACATATATTTCGAATCACCCCCTAGCTAAAGGGGGGTTTAGTTCCTCATACAAAACAAAGAGAATTGAAATTAAACATTGAAATCAAAGAAACGCCTAAACATTCCAACAACTCAAACTTGAATTGTATGAACGTTTAGGCTCTCTTCTCTTCCTCTTTATTGTAGCATAAGGTCTAGGGATAATTGGTTTGGGGGATGGAAGTGTGGAATGGAAGAGGAGTGGTGGAGAAGTGGAAGGGGAATGGAAAAATGGTGTTTGGATTATAAGGGAAGGGGGACTCACGGCAATGAGGGAATGGAAGTGTTTGTGGTGTGTTGTGTATGAAAATGAGATGTCCATGAATGAATGAATGCAAGGGTATTTATAGGAGTAGTGGAGGGAACATATGGCTATGTCATTTGTAGGTGAAGTAGGTGGATGTTGTAGGTGAAGTAGGTGGATGTTGTAGGTGAAGTGGATGTTGTAGGTGAAGTAGGTGGATGTTGTAGGTGAAGTAGGTGGATGTTGTAGGTGAAGTGGGTGGATGTTGTAGGTGAAGTAAGTGGATGTTGTAGGTGAAGTGGATGGATGTTATGTTAAGTGATAAGTGATAAGTGATATGATATGTGGTTATGATATGATAAGTGGTTAAGTGGTGATGATAAGTGATAAGTGATTAAGTGATATGATATGTGGTGATGATAAGTGATAAGTGCATGTGGGTTAACTAATGAAGGAAATGCATGTGCAATGACAATGTGTTAGAATGGATGTGTGTTATGCATGGCATGATTGGGATTAGGAAAGGTTTAAATGTCCTAAAACTAAAGAGAACAAGGTTCCAACACTTTGGCTCCAATTAGGTCTTCAATTTCGTCCAACACTTTGGCTTCAAGCATAAGCTATCCGTCCTTAGCCCAAAAGTGCTCCAAAAGTCTCCAAAATGCATCTTTTTGCTCCTTTAGCCCTTTGGACCTACAAACACACGAAAATAGCTTAAAGTACTAAAATAACTAAAGAAACATAACGTAAATGTACGAGAACAAGCCATTTAAGTCGCATAAATATGCTCCTATCAGTTGTTACACTTCCAGAGAAGGGACCACTCCTGCAAAGATTGAACAAAGAAACAGATAACAGGAGGAAGCTCAGACCTTCGGGGGAAACCAAAAGAACCATCCTGCTGCCCAGTTCAAGAAGTAGCACAAAGGAAAATCAACGATGGGCAGAAACCAGTTCAAGAGTAAGCCTGTGGAATCACAAAGATCAAAGCCTCAATGCAATCACCAAGGAGAAGAGGGAATTTACACTCCATAACCAGATTTGCGTCCCTAAACTCTTCTCTTTGTTAATTACATTATGCCATGTTTAATATGTTTAGTTGCTTTTTGTGTGTTTACTTATGTTTTGTGTGAATCTATGCTTAAAACATTGAGGACAATGTTTGATTTAAGTGTGGGGGGGGGGGGTAACTAAAGTGTTTTGATGCAAATTCGTAGGGTTTTATCCACCATAACTTCTAATGTTGTTCCTTGCTGTTTTAAGGTGTTTTTAAGTTGTTTTAGAGTGTTTTAGTGTGTTTTGTTTTATAATTCGAAAATCCCATAAAAATTTGAAAAATTGTTTTGAAAAACCCAAAAAGAGTTGTTTTAAAAGTCGTTTTTGTGTGTTTGTGTCTTAGGGTACCTTCCAACACAATGATAAGGATTTGGTTTATAATTGCATGACGGTTAGAAAGAGTTATAAACATAGAGAAAAGTTTGATTTACTCTTGGTATATGCTTGGTTATGGTTATAATGTATGACTTCACATGCAATCATAAAAGAAAAATTCGTTTTTGTAACATGCTTGAAGGAAGAAACTCAAACAAAAGCTACATCCCTGTGAGACTCGAGCCATTACTTTCTTTGGAGAGTTATTTTCTGTGATTCTTTATTTTCTAAAGTTGTTGCATGATCTCATTATTCCTTGCTTGGTTGCTACTTATAATGCAATTGTATCATGATAGAACTAAATGCTAGAACTCATGCCCATTTCATTCAAAGCATGTTATTGATTTGCATAACACATATTCAAGAAGAAGTTGTGTAGTGACCACCACCATAGCCAAATAGCCTTACTTCCCATACTTCGTATATGTTGTAAGTTTTAACCCCGTTGAGCCTTGTTTAGCCTTTATTCTTTGTTTACCCACATTTTCCTCACCTAGCCTAGTTTAGGACAATCCCCACCCTTGTTCTTAAAAGATAGTGAGCATGACTTAATTGAATTCCTTTTGAGTTACATTATGAAAGAAAATAAGTGTGGGGGAGAGAATGTTTAAGTGTTTATGTTTTGAGATTCAAAAGAAAAGAGAAAAGAAAGAAAGAAAGAAAAAAGAGCTTAAAAAAAAAAAAAATGAAAGAATAAGTGATTGAAGAAAGGTTCCAAAACACCAATTCTGGGCGTAAATTGTCTAAATTCTCCCTTTTTGTTCAAAAGTTGAGTTTTCATTCAAAAGTGAATTCTAAGTTGATTCAAATGCTTTGCTCACTATTTCTTTAAAAACCTTTGTTTTCCATATCCCTTCTTTGTTATCCACATACCCCAAGCCCCGTTACAACCCTTGACTTCTATCTTGAGTGTTGTGTATTTCAATTTGTGGAGTTTGAACTTGGTATGAGCATATGGTATCACTGGTTCTCGCGTCTAAGTAGTAGCATTCCATTCATGAGATCATATCTAAACATGCTTATTAACTCCAGAAAATGCTTTCCTTATTATAACATATGTGAGTGTTCGTCTACATGTTTACATCAATCTTCTCACATATACCTAGTGTAGGGTGTGTAGTCAGAAAATCTGTGTGAAAAACGAGAGTACATCTAGTAAGAAATTGAGGGAATTCTCTAAAGGCATGTTACTACATTTGAAATGTGTTTTAATTGCTTAATTGTGAACTAGTATGTGGTGACTATGATTAAGAATGTACTTAAGTGTAAAGATGGCTCAAATCTGTGAGAATAATGATTTTTAACTTGTCATGTGCATTGGAAGTCCCTGATACGATTGTTGGAAGGTGTAGGTTGTGTTTTGTTCTTTTTGTTTTGTTTTTCTGTTTTGCTCGAGGACTAGCAAAAGCTAAGTGTGGGGGTATTTGATAGGAGCATATTTATGCGACTTAAATGGCTTGTTCTCGTACATTTACGTTATGTTTCTTTAGTTATTTTAGTACTTTAAGCTATTTTCGTGTGTTTGTAGGTCCAAAGGGCTAAAGGAGCAAAAAGATGCATTTTGGAGACTTTTGGAGCACTTTTGGGCTAAGGACGGATAGCTTATGCTTGAAGCCAAAGTGTTGGACGAAATTGAAGACCTAATTGGAGCCAAAGTGTTGGAACCTTGTTCTCTTTAGTTTTAGGACATTTAAACCTTTCCTAATCCCAATCATGCCATGCATAACACACATCCATTCTAACACATTGTCATTGCACATGCATTTCCTTCATTAGTTAACCCACATGCACTTATCACTTATCATCACCACATATCATATCACTTAATCACTTATCACTTATCATCACCACTTAACCACTTATCATATCATAACCACATATCATATCACTTATCACTTATCACTTAACATAACATCCACCCACTTCACCTACAACATCCACCTACTTCACCTACAACATCCACCTACTTCACCTACAACATCTACTTCACCTACAACATCCACCTACTTCACCTACAACATCCACCTACTTCACCTACAAATGACATAGCCATATGTTCCCTCCACTACTCCTATAAATACCCTTGCATTCATTCATTCATGGACATCTCATTTTCATACACAACACACCACAAACACATCCCTTTCTCTCTTAGCCGTGAGCTTCCCATCTCTCCCCTTATAATCCAAAAACCATTTTTCCATTCCCCTTCCACTTCTCCACCACTCCTTTTCCATTCCACACTTCCATCCCCCAAACCAATTATCCCTAGACCTTATGCTACAATAAAGAGGAAGAGAAGAGGGCCTAAACGTTCATACAATTCAAGTTTGAGTTGTTGGAATGTTTAGGCGTTTCTTTGATTTCAATGTTTAATTTCAATTCTCTTTGTTTTGTATGAGGAACTAAACCCCCCTTTAGCTAGGGGGGGATTCGAAATATATGTTTATGCTTGCATTTTGATTTGATTACTTCTAATTGCGTTTCATAAGTTGTGGATTCAATTTGTTTAACCGTTTGATTGATAACTTATTTATGTATGTTTATTAAGAATGCGCGCTTAATTTTCATGCATGAATATGACGCTAGAATATAAGTGAGTTTCACCTAATCGTTATGAACTTATATTCACAAGTAGTGGAGGTTGCTTATAAACAATCGCGTTAAACGAATTCTTGGCATAAGTTTCATGCAATCATAGTAACGAATGCCTCGTCAACACTTATAGTTTTCATGATGCTTAATGATTCTTGCTTGTTTCTCTATTATGCAATTCATGTAGGGAACTTGTGAGGAATGCTTTGGGTTATCGTATGCAATCATCCAATTCATTAACTTAAGGAAAACTTGACGGTTAATTTAAGCGGACCTAATTAACCCGGGGTGTTGAGAATTCATGGTTTATTGAAGTGCAATTGGAAATCATTTTATTATCTAAGTGTAACATGTATGGAGATGAACCCCTTAGCTAGCCATACCATCCATTCATTTCCGTCAATTTCATATTTATAATTTGTTTTAATTTGTTCATTTAATTTAATTTCGTATAAACTTAAATCCCCCTTTACTTTAATGTCAATTTAGTTAGAAATCATTTTAGTTTGTGTTTTTAAAAGCATTTTGAGTCTTTGGTTTGTCTTAGTGTTTTAAAGATTCGTTTTGCATTCTTTGAGTCTAGTATAGTGTTTTATATTGTTTTTACGTTTTTGAGTCAGTTTCCAAGAGATTAACAATCCCTCCTAATCCCCGGTCCAGAACGATCCCTACTTATACTTATACTACAAATCGACAAAAAGAGGGTTTAATTTGTGTGCGTATAAATTCCCGCATCACTCATAGTATGGCTTCAAACGATGTCCGTTGACTTTGAACTCTTGGCCGGTCTTTAAGCTTTGAATTTGGACTGCACCATAAGGAAATACATTAATAACAACAAACGGGCCAATCCATTTAGAACGTAACTTACCTGGAAACAAACGAAGGCGGGAATTGAAGAGTAGCACTTTCTGCCCTAGAACAAATGTCTTGCCACGAATCATTTTGTCATGGAATGCCTTTGACTTCTCCTTGTAAATCAACGCGTTCTCGTATGCTTCATGCCTTATCTCCTCAAGCTCATTTAGTTGAAGCTTCCTATGGATTCCAGCGGCATCAATGTCCATGTTGAATGTTCTGACGGCCCAATGTGCTTTGTGCTCCAACTCAACGGGAAGATGACATGGTTTCCCATAAATGAGCCGAAATGGGGACATTCCAATTGGTGTTTTGTAGGCCGTACGATATGCCCACAACGCATCATTCAAACGCAAGCTCCAATCCTTCCGGTTTG
Organism: Pyrus x bretschneideri; assembly: GCF_019419815.1. NCBI lineage: Eukaryota > Viridiplantae > Streptophyta > Magnoliopsida > Rosales > Rosaceae > Pyrus > Pyrus x bretschneideri. The sequence continues at coordinate 138,545 of NW_025999400.1, read as the reverse complement.
GCCCAACGGTCTTCTCCAAAATTTGCTTGATCTCCCGATTAGAAACCTTGGCTTGCCCACTTGTTTGAGGATGGTAAGGTGTTGCCACCTTATGTGTGACGTTATATCTCTTGAGCAAGGCTTCAATGGTTCGATTGCAAAAATGTGATCCTCCATCACTTATAAGAACTCTTGGCATTCCAAATCTAGCAAATATGTTAGTTTTGACAAAATCTGCAACCACTTTAGAATCATTAGTACGGGTGGCTTTTGCTTCCACCCATTTCGACGCATAATCAACCGCAAGTAAAATATAAAGGAAACCATGAGATGAAGGAAAAGGACCCATAAAATCAATACCCCAAACATCAAAAATTTCGACACCATGGATAGGTGTCTGCGGCATTTGGTCCTTTGGACCTATATTTCCGGTTCTTTGGCATCTATCACATGTTATGCAATAAGTTCTTGCATCTTTAAATATAGTAGGCCAATAAAAACCACTTTCAAGTACTTTACGTGCCGTCCTTTGAGTGCCAAAGTGACCTCCACATGCATAAGTGTGACAAAACGTTAAAATTGAATTAAACTCCGATTCATGCACACACCTACGAATGATTTGATCCGCACAATATTTCCACAAATAAGGATCATCCCACACATAAAACCAAGCCTCCCTTTTAAGTTTATCACGTTGGTGTTTATTTAGGTCACTTGGAATTTGTTTAGACACCAAATAATTCACTAAATCGGCATACCATGGCTCACTTACCTCGACGGACATCAATTGCTCATCTGGGAATGTCTCTGGGATAGGTACGGCCTCTTCTTCATGTACCATGCGGCTCAAGTGGTCAGCCACCACATTTTCACTTCCTTTCTTGTCCCGGATTTCGATATCGAACTCTTGAAGTAGAAGCATCCAACGAATAAGCCTTGGTTTAGCCTCCTTTTTGGTGAGTAAGTACTTCAACGCTGCATGATCAGTGTAAATGATAACTTTAGTACCAAGTAAATAAGAACGAAATTTATCTAAAGCAAAAACAACAGCAAGAAGTTCTTTTTCCGTTGTGGAGTAGTTCAATTGGGCATCATTCAAGGTCCGGGATGCATAATAGATGACATGTGGCTGCTTGTTCTTCCTTTGGCCTAAAACGGCTCCTAATGCATAATCCGAGGCATCGCACATAAGCTCGAAAGGAAGGCTCCAATCTGGTGGAATAATGATGGGGGCCGAAGTGAGCATTTCCTTGAGGTGTTTGAAGGCTTTCTCACACTCCTCATCGAACTTGAATGGCACATCCTTTTGGAGAAGTCGGCAAAGGGGGTTGGAGATTTTTGAAAAGTCCTTGATGAATCGCCTATAGAATCCTGCATGTCCAAGAAAAGAACGAACCTCTCTAACCGAAGTAGGAGAGGGTAAGTAGCGTACAAGATCTATTTTTGATTTGTCAACTTCAATCCCTTTGGCCGAAATTATATGCCCTAAAACTATGCCTTGTTTTACCATGAAATGACATTTTTCCCAATTTAAAACAAGGTTAGTTTCAATGCATCGTTCTAGGATTAAAGTGAGATTATGTAAGCAATCGTCAAACGAATCTCCAAATACACTAAAATCATCCATGAAAACTTCAATTATTTTCTCCACAAAATCTGAAAATATACTTACCATGCATCTTTGAAAGGTGGCCGGTGCATTGCATAAACCGAATGGCATGCGACGATAAGCAAAAGTACCAAAAGGACACGTGAAAGTGGTCTTTTCTTGGTCATCCGGAGTTATGACAATTTGATTATATCCCGAATATCCATCAAGAAAACAATAAAAAGAATGACCGGCTAACCTTTCAAGCATTTGATCAATGAACGGCAAAGGGAAATGGTCCTTCCTTGTGGTGGCGTTGAGCTTCCTATAATCGATGCAAACTCTCCAACCCGTTTGGATGCGTGTTGGCACAAGCTCATTCTCAGCATTCTTCACCACCGTCACTCCGGATTTCTTTGGCACTACTTGAATTGGTGAGACCCAACGGCTATCCGAGATAGGATAAATCACTCCGCAATCAAGTAATTTGATAACCTCCTTCTTCACAACTTCCATCATTGGAGGGTTGAGCCGACGTTGAGCCTCTCTAGTTGGTTTAGCCCCCTCCTCTAGAAGTATGCGATGCATGCATGTTGTAGGGCTAATTCCCTTAATATCGGCCAAGGTCCATCCTATGGCTGTTTTGTGCTCTTTCAACACGCGAACCAATTTCTCCTCCTCCATTGCCGTGAGTGATGAAGAAACAATGACGGGCAACGTTTCTTTGTCTCCCAAATAGACATACTTCAAGTGACTTGGCAATGGTTTAAGTTCAAGAACGGGTGCTTGAATCACTGAAGGTAATAACTTGTTAGTAGAAACGGGAATTGAAATTGGGTTTGGGGGCTTACCTTGATATTGTGGAGATGATTCGAGTGAAGCCACCATTTCGGCAATGCCATCATCATGCACGGCCAGATTTGGTGCTCTACCTATTCCTTCGGCAATTGTGGTTTCAAGTGGGTCTTTGTCCAATGAATCAAGAAAATCCTGCGCCAATGACTCAAGTATATCAATAGAGAAACAAGAATGATCGTCATTAGGATATTTAATAGTTTCAGAAAGATTGAAATCAATAACTTCCCCATCAAATTCCATCGTTAAAGTTCCTTTGAACACGTCGATCTTAGTGCGGGCTGTTGATAGAAGCATATTTATGCGCCTTAGTTAGCTAGTTCTTATGCATTTATGTTGTGTTTTCTTACTTAATTTAGTGTTTAAAGTCATTTTCGTGTGTTTATAGGTTCATATGGCTAAGGATGCAAAAGGATGCCTTTCGGAGCCTTTTGGAGCAAATTAGAGATTGGAATGGATTGCATATGCTTAAAGCCAAGAAGATGGACGAAATTGAAGACCAAAGGAATGAAAATGAAGAACAAAGAGTTCACATTCATCACCAACACAACCATGCATCCACACATTCTTTCACCATCATTGCAGCCACATGCACTTGTTCCCCTTTCATCATTCCCTTTATTCTTTCATCATTCCATCCACTCATTCATCAAACCACTCCCATCCATTTCATCATTGCAAACATTCAAACAAACACCACACAATGCCGTGGCTCCTATCCCATTTCCAGATTTCCCCTTTGCATTTCCCCTTCATAAATCAGCCACATGCACTTTAATCATTCAATCACACCAACACACATTCAATCTCCAACCTTTCACATGCATTCCATCTTTTAATTTAATCACATGCACATTCACCTTGCCTTTGCAGAAAATCCACTTCATAACACATGCATCTTGGCAGATTTCACATGCACTCATGCACATTCACCTTAATCATTCACATAGCTTTAATCCACATGCATTTCCACCTAGATTTCCACCTCACAACCACCAGAAATCAACCAAAACCGTGCATTCCCTTTCATTTCTGTCAAAGCACATGCATTTCCACCCTTTAATCACATGCACAAACAGCCACATGCATCTCCCATCACCATTTCAGCTTTCCACCTAATTCCTAGTCATCATGTTCCCCCCATTTCACCTATAAATAAGCATGCATTGCAGCCACAAACAACACACTCTTCCATTTCAGAAAACCATCTCTCATACACATTCATTCACGCCAGAAATTCCTCCCCTCTCTCTAGCACTACCATACTTCACCATTCTTCATATTTTCTGCCCAAAAACACTCCTTACCTTCCCCTACATCCATCCCTACCCTAAACACATCCTTCTACATCATCCATAACCCCCAAAACTCACCAAAACCCCTTGTGCCACAGCAACTAGAGGAGAAGAGGCCTAAACGTTCATACAATTCAAGATTGAGTTGTTGGAATTTTTAGGTGTACTTCGATTCTTGTTTTCAATGTTTACTTTGTTATTACTCTCTAAGTTTGTTGTAATCATGAGTGGCTAAACCCCTAATTAGTTAGGGGAAAGTTTGAAGCCATGAACATGTTTGAAATATGAATTGATTTCTTCCAATTGTGATTTGTTAATTTGTGATTGCAATTCAATTATCATGTTTATTAAAGACTTGTTTTTGTATGTTGATTAGGGATGCATACTTAGTCTTCATGCATAAACTCGATGCTAGTTTATAAACGAGTTTCACCTAATCGTCACAAGTTTATAAACATGAGTAGTGAAGGTTGCTAGTCACAACCGCGTTAATTGAATTCTTGGCAAAAGTATCATGCATTCATAGTTACAATTGCCTCGTCAACACTTATAATTTTCATAGAGCATAATGATCTCTCATTGTATCTCTTCTATGCATTCATGTTGAGAACCATTGGAGAATGATTTGAATTGTCGCATGCATCATCCAATTCAATAACTTAAGGAAAATTTGAGAGTTAATTAGTGCATCACGGTTAACTTGGGGTGTTGAGCATCATAGTTAATGAAAAACAATTGGAGAATCGATTCATATATAAATGTGTCATGTGTGGAGAATGGACCTCTAACTAATCCATCCATCATCTTGTTTCTCAAATCCGTTTATACAATCTGCCTAGTTTATTAATCTGTGCATTTAATTTAATTTCGTCAAAACCTTAATCCCCCTTTACTTTAGTGTCCAACTTAGTTAGAAAGTGTCTTAGTTTGTGTTTTTAAGTGTTTTGATTCAATTTGTTACACAAATTCGTCCAAATTCACCAAAGTGCTCAAAACTGCCCAGAAAGTGTTTTTAAGGCAGTTTTGAGTGTTTTGGGTGATGTTTGAGTCTTTTGGTTTGTTTTAGTGTTTTAAAGTTTAGTTTTGCATTCTTTGAGTCTAGTAAGTGTTTTATATTGTGTTCTTACGTTTTTGAGTCAATTTCACATTGATTAGCATCCCTAGTTAATCCCCGGTCTAGAACGATCCCTATTTGCTCATTTACTACAATTGTCATCCATAGGGTTTAATTTGTGTGTTTAACTATTTTCGCATCAAATTTTGGCGCCGTTGCCGGGGATTAGCAAAATTGCTAATCCCTTGTGTTTTTGCCGTATGTTTTTAGTGTAATTTACCTAGTTTTCTCATTTTGTTTTGTTTTCTTGGTTTAGGTACTAGTGCATGACGCGGAGTTCTCAAACTGTGCATGCACATATCTTAGACTTTAACGACGATTTTGAACGTGATTTGAGAAGAAAGAGGAGGCATCCCGAACCTAGTGAACCTAGTTCAAGTTCAGAGGCCGAATCTGAGTTTGAAAGTGTGGAAGAAGAAGTTATGGCAGCAGACAATCGGACCATTAAAGAGCTTTCGGCCTCGGGGTTGGCCAATGCCGCACCATTATGCATTCAATACCCCGCGGCTGCCCAAGGCAAGACCGATGAATTCGAGTTGAAGTCAAGCTTGTTGCACCACATTCCGAAATACCATGGGCTTTCCATGGAAGATCCCAACAAGCATCTCAAGGAGTTCGAGGTTGTTTGTTCGAGCATGACACCCATAAATGTCGATGGGAACATTCTAATGATGAAAGCTTTTCCATTCTCTCTTGTGGAAAAGGCTAAGGATTGGCGTTATGAATTGGCACCCGGGACCGTTACTTCTTGGGAGAGCATGAAGAGAGCGTTCTTGGAGAAGTTCTTCCCTACTTCAAGAGTCATTCTCTTGAGGAAGAAAATTAGCGGAATCCAACAAAGTCAAGGAGAAACTTTTCCGGCATACTACGAGCGTTTTAAAGCCCTTGTTGCATCATGTCCTCAACATCAAATGAAGGAGGAGCTTCTCCTTCAATATTTCTATGAGGGCCTTCTTCCCATTGAAAGGCAAATGCTCGATGCTTCGGCGGGAGGTGCATTGGTGGACAAAACTCCTATGGCAGCCAAGACCTTAATCGCAAACCGTGCTCTAAATGCACAACAATATGAAGGACTTGGGCAAAGGGACCCCCCACGGCAACAAGTGAATGAGGTAAGTTCTCAATCCGACCTTCAAACTCAATTAGCTAATCTTACTTCTATTGTGTCTCAGATGGCCGAAGGAATGAAGATACAAGGACCGATTGTATGTGGTGTATGTTCTATCCAAGGACACCCTTCGGAAAAATGCCCACAATTGATTGAGAATGGGGGATGGGAGAGTGCAAATGCTATTGGATTTCCGAGCCACAATCAACCAAGGAATGATCCATATTCCAACACATACAATCCGGGTTGGAGAGACCATCCAAACTTCAAGTGGAGGGAACCTCAACAACCTCAACAACAAGGAGGCTTTAGACAACAACCCCCGGGGTTCTACACCAAGCCATTCGGCCCCAATCCAAACCAAGCACAACCTGCCCAAAACAATCAAGGTACGTCGTTGGGAAATGAAACACTTCTTAAATTACTTACCAATTTGTCTCAGGGGCAAGAGGATCAAACCAAAGCCATGCAAAACCAAGACAAAAGGGTGGATCACTTGGAGAAACAAATTGGGCAGATTGCGGAATTTGTAGGACAATTCCGAGACAAAGGCAAGCTCCCTAGCTCAACCATTGTCAATCCAAGAGGAGGATTCGAATCTGCCAAGGCAATCATGTTGAGAAGTGGTAAGGAGGTCGGAACCACCCCAAGCACGTCCAAAACAAGTCAAGAAGAGGACGTGTTGCTGCAAGAAGAGGAGGAACAAGGAATAAAGGCCACGGCAAGGGTGAAAGAATCTTTGCCGCAGCCCCCTATTGTGCCAAAACCGTCCAACATGCCTAAGGTAAGTCCAAATTCGACCTTGTCAAGTTCTATTCCACTAAACGTGCCCTTTCCTAGCAGGTTTAGGCAATCAAATAAGGAGGAGAGTGAAAAGGACATTTTGGAAACCTTTAGGAAAGTTCAAGTCAACATTCCGCTCCTTGATGCAATCAAGCAAGTCCCTAAGTATGCCAAGTTCTTAAAAGAGCTTTGCATCACTAGGAAGAGGATTTCGACCAAGGAAGTGGTGAAGGTAGGTGAGAATGTGTCCGCCATCTTGCAACGCAAACTACCTCCCAAATGCAAAGATCCGGGTAGTTTTACCATTCCTTGTGTCATTGGTAACACTAGATTTGAATCTGCCATGCTTGATTTAGGTGCTTCTATAAATGTTATGCCATATTCCATTTATGCATCTATGAACCTAGGAGTGTTGAAAAATGATGGTGTTATCATACAATTGGCCGATAGATCTAATGCTTATCCAAAAGGAGTTTTGGAAGATGTTTTAGTGCAGGTTAATCATTTGATCTTTCCGGCGGATTTCTATGTTCTTGAGATGGATGAATCGGATCATGCACCCTCGCTGCCCATTCTACTTGGAAGGCCATTCATGAAGACGGCCCGTACTAAGATTGACGTGTTTAATGGAACTTTGTCCATGGAATTTGATGGGGAAGTGGTTAATTTCAATCTTTCTGATTCCATTAAGTATCCTAGTGAAGATCATTCATGTTTCTCTATTGATATTGTTGACTCTTTGGCGCAGGGATATCTTGAAGATTTGAATGACGATGCACTTGAAAAGGTCATTACAAGAGGTGTAGAAGTCAAAACCAAGGAGGCAAGCTATATGCAAACCCACGGCACACTTGAACAAACCTATGCCGTGCCTCCTAGTGAGGAATTCCTTGAAGTAGTTGCTGCCCTTGAGTCATTACCTAAACATGAGGGAAAGTTTCCTAACCGTGAGTCCATTCCCATTTCGACTAACAAATTGCTTCCATCCATAATTCAGGGACCTATTCTTGAACTCAAACCTTTACCAAGTCATTTGAAGTACATTTTCTTGGGGGAAAACGAGACACTACCTGCCATCATCTCTTCCTCCCTCACGGCACAAGAGGAGGAGAAATTAGTTCGTGTATTGAAGGAGTACAAATCTGCCCTAGGTTGGACATTGGCCGATATTAAAGGTATAAGCCCTACAACTTGTATGCATCACATATTTCTTGAGGAGGGGGCCAAACCAACTAGAGAGGCTCAACGCCGTCTTAACCCTCCGATGATGGAAGTTGTGAAAAAGGAGATAATTAAACTTCTAGATTGTGGAGTTATTTATCCTATCTCCGATAGTCGTTGGGTTTCACCTATCCAATGTGTGCCTAAGAAATCTGGGGTAATGGTTGTGGAGAATTCCGAGAATGAGCTTGTGCCTATGAGAATTCAAACCGGTTGGCGGGTATGCATTGATTATAGGAAGATAAATTCCACCACAAGGAAGGACCACTTCCCATTGCCGTTCCTAGATCAAATGTTGGAAAGGTTAGCAGGTCATTCCTTTTATTGTTTTCTTGATGGTTATTCCGGTTATAACCAAATTGTCATTGCTCCGGATGATCAAGAAAAGACCACTTTTACTTGTCCCTTTGGAACGTTTGCATATCGACGCATGCCATTTGGCTTGTGTAATGCTCCTGCCACGTTTCAAAGGTGTATGGTAAGCATATTTTCTGATTATGTTGAGAAGATTATTGAGATATTCATGGACGACTTTAGTGTTTTTGGTGATTCATTTGATCATTGTTTGGATAATCTCACTTTAATCTTGAAACGTTGTGTTGAAACAAATCTTGTTTTAAATTGGGAAAAATGTCACTTTATGGTTAAACAAGGTATTGTTTTGGGTCATATAATCTCTGAAAAAGGAATTGAAGTTGATAAGTCTAAAGTAGATCTTGTACGCTACTTACCCTCTCCTACTTCGGTTAGAGAGGTTCGTTCTTTTCTTGGTCATGCAGGATTCTATAGACGATTTATCAAGGACTTTTCCAAGATTGCACAACCCCTATGCCGCCTCCTCCAAAAAGATGTGTCTTTTGAGTTCAACGAGGCATGCGAGAAGTCATTCAAGCATCTCAAAGAGCTCCTAACCACGGCACCCATCATAACTCCCCCGGATTGGTCCATTCCATTTGAATTGATGTGTGATGCCTCGGATTATGCACTTGGGGCTGTTTTGGGTCAAAGGAAAAATAAACAGTCACATGTTATTTATTATGCTTCCCGCACTTTAAATGATGCTCAATTGAATTATTCTACAACCGAAAAAGAACTCTTGGCGGTTGTATTTGCTTTAGATAAGTTTAGATCATATCTTCTTGGTACTAAAGTAATTGTTTTCACTGACCATGCAGCCTTGAAGTATCTTCTCACCAAAAAGGAGGCTAAGCCAAGACTCATTCGTTGGATGCTCCTACTTCAAGAGTTCGATCTTGAAATCCGAGACAAGAAAGGGTGTGAAAACGTGGTGGCTGACCACCTAAGTAGAATGGTGCGTGAGGAAGAGTCCACCCCCATTTTAGAAACGTTTCCGGATGAGCAACTTCTGTCCATTGAGGTAAGAACCCCTTGGTATGCCGATTTGGTCAATTTCTTGGTGTCTAAGCAAGTTCCTAGTACCCTAAACAAGTTCCAACGTGATAAACTTGTTCATGATGCACGTTTTTATGTTTGGGATGATCCATATTTATGGAAATTCTGCCCAGATCAGATTGTGCGTAGATGTGTGCCCGAATCTGAATTTAATTCCATTCTTACATTCTGCCATACTTATGCATGTGGGGGACATTTTGGCACCCAAAGGACAGCCCTAAAGGTGTTACAATCTGGATTTTATTGGCCTAATCTCTTTAAAGATGCTAAAATGTTTTGTTTAACATGCGATAAGTGTCAAAGAACAGGTAACATAGGGCCTAAGGACCAAATGCCACAACAATCTCTCTCATTTGTGGAAATTTTTGATGTGTGGGGTATTGATTTCATGGGCCCCTTCCCTCCATCTTTTGGTTTCACTTATATCTTGCTAGCTGTCGATTATGTTTCCAAATGGGTGGAAGCCAAAGCCACCCGTACTAACGATTCTAAGGTTGTTGCAGATTTTGTGAAATCTAATATTTTTGCTAGGTTTGGGATGCCACGAGTTTTAATTAGTGATGGGGGTTCTCACTTTCGTAACCGCACCATTGAAGCTTTGCTCAAGAAGTACAACGTTACTCATAAGGTTTCCACACCTTATCACCCTCAAACTAATGGGCAAGCGGAGGTTTCAAATAGGGAGATCAAACAAGTCCTAGAGAAAACCGTGGGACCCTCAAGAAGAGATTGGAGTTTGCGCTTGGACGATGCATTGTGGGCCTATCGTACGGCTTACAAAACTCCCCTTGGCATGTCACCCTTTCGGCTTATATATGGTAAGCCATGTCATTTGCCCGTTGAGTTAGAGCACAAGGCACATTGGGCTGTGAAAACCTTCAATTTGGACATAGACGCTGCTGGAGTTCATAGGAAGCTCCAATTAGATGAACTTGAGGAGATTAGGAACGAGGCTTACGAGAATGCTCGCATCTACAAGGACAAGACGAAGGCTTATCATGATAAGATGCTTCGTACCAAAACGTTCTCCAAGGGGCAGAAAGTGTTGCTTTTTGATTCAAGACTTCGGTTATTCCCTGGTAAGTTACGTTCTAAATGGATTGGACCTCTTGTTGTTACTAATGTTTTTTCTCATGGTGCAGTCCAAGTCCAAAGCTTAAAAAGTGGCCACGAGTTCAAGGTGAACGGACATAGATTGAAGCCATACTATGAGAACTTTGTGGAGCATGTCGTGGAGGAGATCCCACTCCATGCCGTGGGCTCCAATGGAGCATGAACGTGTCTTCGTCCGGCTGCAAGACGTTAAAGAAAGCGCTACTTGGGAGGCAACCCATGCAATTCAACAAAGGAAGCTCAAGGAATCACTCCAATTCCAGATTTGCGTTCCTAAACCCTTCACTTTGTTGTTTATTTCGAATCTGCCTATTTAGTTGTTTTACTTGCTGTTTGTGTGTTTCTTTGTGTTTTGTGTGATTTTATGCTTGAAACATTGAGGACAATGTTTGATTTAAGTGTGGGGGGGTAACTAAGTGTTTTTGATGCAAATTCATGGGATTTTATCACCCTTTACTTATAGACTTGTTCCTTGCTGTTTTTAAGTGTTTTTAAGCAGTTTTGGTGTGTTTTAGTGTGTTTTGAAGTAAAAATCCGAAAATCACATAAAAATTTGAAAAATTTGTTTTAAAAACCCAAAAAGAGTTGTTTTCAAAGTGTTTTTGTGTGTTTGTTTTTGTTTTAGGGTACCTTCCAACACAATGATGAGGATTCGGTTTGTAATTACATGGCTGTTAAAGAGAGTGATTAACATGGATGAAAGTTTGATTTACTCTTTGTGTATGCTTGGTTGTGGTTATAACTTATGACTTCACATGCAATCAAAAAAAAAAAATAAAAAAATAAAAAAATAAAAAATCAGTTTTTGTAACATGCTTGAAGGAAGGAACTCAAATTAACGCTACAACCTTGTGAGACTTGAGCCTAAACGTTTATTTGGAGAGTTAGAATCTGTGCATTTTTGTTTTCTAAGTCGTTGCATGATCTCATTATTCTTTGCTTGGTTACTACTTAGAGGCGTTTCATCATTTAGTTCCAAATGCTAGAACTCATGCCCATTTCATTCAAAGCATGTTATTGATTTGCATAACACAGATTCAAGATGAAGTTGTGTAGTGACCACCACCTTAGCCATATTGCCGTGTATCCCATGTCATTTTATGTTTAAGTTAACCCACATTATCCTCACCTAGCCTAGATTAGGACCATCCACACCCTTGTTCTTAAAGCTTAGTAAAGCATGATTCAAATTGAATTTCTTTCGATTTATGTTGGCAGAAAACAAGTGTGGGGGAAGTGTTCTTGTGTGAGAATTTGTGTGCCATAGGCACGGCATGAAAGAAAAGAAAAAGAAAAAAAAAAGGCGTGAAAAGTATGAAAAAGAGTTGAAAAGTTGTGAAAAAGAATTCCAAAGTATTGTTTGTTGAAGTAAGGGTCCAAAACAATGAATTCGGCCCTAAGGAGTTGTCTAAGTCTTCCCCTTGTGTTTTAAAGTTAATTTCTGCAATCTAAATGAATTCTAAGTCTTAAGTACACTACTTTGCTTACTATTACTTGAAGAACGCTTGTTCTCCTTATCTTTTCTTTGTTAACCACTACCCCAAGCCCCGTTACAACCCTTGACTTCATTCTTGAGTGTTATGTGTTTCGATTTGTGGAGTTTGAATTTGGTATGAGCATATGGTCATTGGTTCTCGCATCTAAGTAGTAGCATTCCATTCATGAGATCATTTCTAAACATGCTTATTAACTCCATAAATTGCGTTCTTTGTTATACGTATATGTGAGCATTCGTTTTCATATTTACATCAATCTTCTCACATATAACTAGTATAGGGTGTGTAGTTAGAAAATCTGAGTGAAAATTGAGTGCATATCTTGTAAGGATTGAGCAAATTCTCTAAGGCATGTTACTACATTCAAAACATTCTTTTAATCGATTAATTGTGAACTAGTAAGTGGTGACTATGATTAAGTATGTTCTCAATTGTAAAGATGACTCAAATCTGTGGGGATGATGATTTTTAACATGTCATGTACCATTGGAAATCCCTGAGGTGAACGTTGGAAGGTTTAGGTTATGTTTTGTTTCTTTGTTTTGCTCGAGGACTAGCAAAAGCTAAGTGTGGGGGAATTTGATAGAAGCATATTTATGCGCCTTAGTTAGCTAGTTCTTATGCATTTATGTTGTGTTTTCTTACTTAATTTAGTGTTTAAAGTCATTTTCGTGTGTTTATAGGTTCATATGGCTAAGGATGCAAAAGGATGCCTTTCGGAGCCTTTTGGAGCAAATTAGAGATTGGAATGGATTGCATATGCTTAAAGCCAAGAAGATGGACGAAATTGAAGACCAAAGGAATGAAAATGAAGAACAAAGAGTTCACATTCATCACCAACACAACCATGCATCCACACATTCTTTCACCATCATTGCAGCCACATGCACTTGTTCCCCTTTCATCATTCCCTTTATTCTTTCATCATTCCATCCACTCATTCATCAAACCACTCCCACCCATTTCATCATTGCAAACATTCAAACAAACACCACACAATGCCGTGGCTCCTATCCCATTTCCAGATTTCCCCTTTGCATTTCCCCTTCATAAATCAGCCACATGCACTTTAATCATTCAATCACACCAACACACATTCAATCTCCAACCTTTCACATGCATTCCATCTTTTAATTTAATCACATGCACATTCACCTTGCCTTTGCAGAAAATCCACTTCATAACACATGCATCTTGGCAGATTTCACATGCACTCATGCACATTCACCTTAATCATTCACATAGCTTTAATCCACATGCATTTCCACCTAGATTTCCACCTCACAACCACCAGAAATCAACCAAAACCGTGCATTCCCTTTCATTTCTGTCAAAGCACATGCATTTCCACCCTTTAATCACATGCACAAACAGCCACATGCATCTCCCATCACCATTTCAGCTTTCCACCTAATTCCTAGTCATCATGTTCCCCCCATTTCACCTATAAATAAGCATGCATTGCAGCCACAAACAACACACTCTTCCATTTCAGAAAACCATCTCTCATACACATTCATTCACGCCAGAAATTCCTCCCCTCTCTCTAGCACTACCATACTTCACCATTCTTCATATTTTCTGCCCAAAAACACTCCTTACCTTCCCCTACATCCATCCCTACCCTAAACACATCCTTCTACATCATCCATAACCCCCAAAACTCACCAAAACCCCTTGTGCCGCAGCAACTAGAGGAGAAGAGGCCTAAACGTTCATACAATTCAAGATTGAGTTGTTGGAATTTTTAGGTGTACTTCGATTCTTGTTTTCAATGTTTACTTTGTTATTACTCTCTAAGTTTGTTGTAATCATGAGTGGCTAAACCCCTAATTAGTTAGGGGAAAGTTTGAAGCCATGAACATGTTTGAAATATGAATTGATTTCTTCCAATTGTGATTTGTTAATTTGTGATTGCAATTCAATTATCATGTTTATTAAAGACTTGTTTTTGTATGTTGATTAGGGATGCATACTTAGTCTTCATGCATAAACTCGATGCTAGTTTATAAACGAGTTTCACCTAATCGTCACAAGTTTATAAACATGAGTAGTGAAGGTTGCTAGTCACAACCGCGTTAATTGAATTCTTGGCAAAAGTATCATGCATTCATAGTTACAATTGCCTCGTCAACACTTATAATTTTCATAGAGCATAATGATCTCTCATTGTATCTCTTCTATGCATTCATGTTGAGAACCATTGGAGAATGATTTGAATTGTCGCATGCATCATCCAATTCAATAACTTAAGGAAAATTTGAGAGTTAATTAGTGCATCACGGTTAACTTGGGGTGTTGAGCATCATAGTTAATGAAAAACAATTGGAGAATCGATTCATATATAAATGTGTCATGTGTGGAGAATGGACCTCTAACTAATCCATCCATCATCTTGTTTCTCAAATCCGTTTATACAATCTGCCTAGTTTATTAATCTGTGCATTTAATTTAATTTCGTCAAAACCTTAATCCCCCTTTACTTTAGTGTCCAACTTAGTTAGAAAGTGTCTTAGTTTGTGTTTTTAAGTGTTTTGATTCAATTTGTTACACAAATTCGTCCAAATTCACCAAAGTGCTCAAAACTGCCCAGAAAGTGTTTTTAAGGCAGTTTTGAGTGTTTTGGGTGATGTTTGAGTCTTTTGGTTTGTTTTAGTGTTTTAAAGTTTAGTTTTGCATTCTTTGAGTCTAGTAAGTGTTTTATATTGTGTTCTTACGTTTTTGAGTCAATTTCACATTGATTAGCATCCCTAGTTAATCCCCGGTCTAGAACGATCCCTATTTGCTCATTTACTACAATTGTCATCCATAGGGTTTAATTTGTGTGTTTAACTATTTTCGCATCAGCTGTTTTCATGAAAGGTCTTCCAAGTAGGATCGGCAATGGTGTAGAATGGGGTGAATCCTCCATGTCAAGCACATAAAAGTCCACCGGAAAGATCAAATTGTTAACCTGCACCAACACATCTTCCAAAACTCCTTTTGGATAGGCATTAGAACGATCGGCCAATTGAATAATCACACCATCGTTTTTAAGTTCTCCCAAGTTCATAGATGCATAAATTGAGTAGGGCATGACATTAATTGAAGCTCCTAAATCTAGCATAGCATGTTCAAATTTAGTATTTCCAATAACACAAGGAATTGTAAAACTACCTGGATCTTTGCATTTAGGTGGTAGTTTTCTTTGTAACACTGCCGAAACATTCTCACTTACCTGGACCACCTCTTTGTTTGAAATCCTCTTCCTTGTGGTGCAAAGCTCTTTCAAAAATTTTACATACTTAGGAACTTGCTTAATTGCATCAAGGAGCGGAATATTGACTTGAACTTTCCTAAAGGTTTCCAGAATGTCCTTCTCATTCTCTTCTTTCTTTGATTGCCTAAATCTGCTAGGGAAGGGCACATTTAGTGGAATAGAACTTGACAATGTCGAATTTGGACTTACCTTAGGGGTGTTGGACGGTTTTGGGATGGTAGATGGATGCGGCAAGGTTGGTTCCTCCCTTGCCGTGGCCTTTGTGCCTTGTTCATTCTCTTCTTGCAGCAACAAGTCCTCTTCTTGACTTGTTTTGGACGGATTTGGGGTGGTTCCAACTTCCTTACCACTTCTCAACGTGATTGCCTTGGCAGATTCGAACCCTCCCTTTGGATTGACAATGGTTGAGCTAGGGAGCTTGCCTTGGTCTCAGAATTGTCCTACAAACTCCGCAATCTGTCCAATTTGTTTCTCTAAGTGGTCCACCCTTTTGTCTTGGTTTAGCATTGCTTTGGTTTGATTTTCTTGCCCCTGAGACAAATTGGTAAGTAACTTAAGAAGTGTAGCATTATCTAAAGACGTACCTTGATTATTTTGGGCGGATTGGGGTGGTATTGGATCATTGCCGTAGGTTTTAGTGTAAAACCCCGGGGGTTGTTGCCTAAAGCCTCCTTGTTGTTGAGTTTGTTGAGGCTCCCTCCATTTGAAGTTTGGATGGTCTCTCCACCCCGGATTGTATGTGTTGGAATATGGATCATTCCTTGGTTGATTTTGGCTTGGAAATCCAATGGCATTTGCATTCTCCCATCCCCCATTCTCAATCAATTGAGGGCACTTGTCCGAAGGATGTCCTTGGATAGAACATACACCGCATACACTTGGACCTTGAATCCTCATTCCTTCGGCCATCTGAGAGACAATAGAAGTAAGATTAGCTAATTGAGATTGAATGTCGGATTGGGAACTTACCTCATTCACTTGCTGCCGTGGGGTGTCTCTTTGACCAACACCTTCATATTGTTGTGCATTCAATGCTCTATTTGCAATTAAAACCTTGGCAGCCACGGGCGTTTTGTCAACCAAAGCACCTCCCGCCGAGGCATCTAGTATTTGTCTCTCTATTGGAAGAAGCCCCTCATAGAAATATTGAATTAAAAGTTCTTCCTTCATTTGATGTTGAGGGCATGATGCAACTAGAGTCTTGAAACGTTCATAATATGCCGGAAAGGACTCCCCTTGGTTTTGTTGAATGCCACTTATTTTCTTCCTTAAAAGAATCACTCTTGAAGTTGGGAAGAATTTCTCTAAGAATGCCCGCTTCATGCTTTCCCAAGAAGTGACGGTTCCGGGTGCCAATTCGTATAGCCAATCTTTAGCCTTTTCTAGAAGAGAGAATGGAAAGGCCTTCATCTTCAAAATGTTCCCATCGACATTGATGGGTGTCATACTCGAACATACCACTTCAAACTCCTTAAGATGCTTGTTTGGATCTTCCATGGACAACCCATGGTATTTGGGAATGTGATGCAACAAGCTAGACTTCAATTCGAACTCATCGGTCTTGCCTTGGGCAGCCATAGGATATTGAATGCACAAAGGTACGGCATTGTCTAGTCCCGAGGCCGAAAGTTCTTTGATTGTTCTATTGTCCGCCGCCATGCTTTCTTCTTCTTCAAATTCAGATTCGGAATCTGAACTTTGATGCGTGATTTATACGCACACAAATTAAACCCTCTTTTTCGTCAAATTGTAGTATATGTATAAATAGGGATCGTTCTGGACCGGGGATTAGGAGGGATTGTTAACCACTTGGATTTGACTCAAAAACGTAAAATAACAATATGAAACACTATACTAGACTCAAAGAATGTAAAACTAAACACTTAAAACTCAAACATCACCCAAAACACTCAAAACTGCCTTAAAATCACTTTCTGGGCAGTTTTGAGCACTTTGGTGAATTTGGACGAAATTGGGAAATAAAATGAATCAAAACACTTAAAAGCACAAACTAAATTGATTTCTAACTAAATTGGACATTAAAGTAAAGGGGGATTTAGATTTATACGAAAATTGAAATAACAAAACAAGTTAATAAACTAAACAGATTGTAAAACGAATTTGATGGAATGGAATGAATGGATGATAGAATGGCTAAGGGGTTCATCTCCATACATGTTATACTTGCATAATAAAATGATTTCCAATTGCATTTCAATAAACCATGAAACTTGATAGGAGCATATTCATGCGACTTAAATGGCTTGTTCTCGTGCATTTACGTTATGTTTCTTTAGTTATTTTAGTCCTTTATGCTTCTTTTGTGTGTTTTCAGGTTCTAAGGGCAAAGTATGCAAAAGGATGCCTTTTGGAGCCTTTTGGAGCAAATTAGAGATTGGAATGGATATCATATGCTTGGAGCCAAGAGGATGGACGAAATTGAAGGATTCCTCCTCCATTGCAGCCACATGCACATTCAATCATTCACACCAAAACCTTGCACATGCTTTCCCATTTCATTATTCATTCACCTTGCAGCCACTCCACATGCATTTCTAGCTTTTCCTTTGCATTCCCCCTTTAATCAACACATGCATCCACTCACCAAGAAATCATTCATTCCACATGCACCCAAAACACCACCAGAAATCATCATTGCCGTGGGTACCTATCCCATTTCAGATTGTCATTCCACTTCATTGCACATGCATCTTCATAATTGAACACATGCATTCATTATTTATTTACTTTGCATCCTTTAATTTAATCACATGCACATTCAAACAAACACAATCATTCCAGCCATACCTTGCATTTTCAGATTGTTCCTCCATCATTGCACCACAATGCAGCCACATGCACTTGTTCCTCTAACATTTCAGCCACTTGCACTCCCATTCTCTCCCAAAACCGTGCACATGCCTTCTCCTTGCATTTCCAGCCATTCCACATGCTATTTCAGCCACATGCACTCATAATCATTCAACCAACATGTGCACATGCAACCTAGCTGTCATGTTCCCCCCATTTCACCTATAAATACTCATTCATTCACACTCATTCATACACATCCATTCACCACAGAAATAAGGCCTTTGTGCCAGAAATTCATCCATTCCAAACACTCTTCCATAAACTCATCCATTGCAGAAATGTAGACATCAAACCACCCTTGTGCCGTGCCTTCCCTATTAATCCAAACACCACTCCCCAAACCATTCACACCATCAAACTCACCTTAGACCTTGTGCCACAACGAAGAGGAAGAGAAGAGTGCCTAAACGTTCATACAATTCAAGTTTGAGTTGTTGGAATGTTTAGGTGTTTCTTTGATTTCAATGTTTAATTTCAATGCTCTTTGTTTTGTACGAATGAGGAATGGATGATAAGAGGGCCTAAACGTTCATACAATTCAAGTTTGAGTTGTTGGAATGTTTAGGTGTTTCTTTGATTCTCTTTGTTTTGTACCATGAGGAACTAAACCCCCCTTGGTTAGGGGGTGATTCAAATATATGTTTATGCTTGCATTTTGATTTGAATACTTCTAATTGCGTTTCATAAGTTGTGGATTCAATTCGTTTAACTGTTTGATTGATAACTTATTTATGTATGTTCATTGAGAGTGCACACTTAATTTTCATGCATGAATATGACGCTAGAATATAAGTGAGTTTCACCTAATAGTTACGAACTTATATTCACAAGTAGTGGAGGTTGCTTATAAACAATCGCGTTAAACAAATTATTGGCATAAGTTTCATGCGTATTCCATAGTAACGAATGCCTCGTCAACACTTATAATTTTCATAGAGCGTAATGATTCTTGCTTGTACCTCTTCTATGCATTCATGTTGAGGACTTGTGGGGAATGTTTTGAATTGTTGTATGCGCTAACCCATCCAATTCAATAACGTTAGGAAGATTTGAAGGTTAATTAGTGCATCACGGTTAACCCGGGGTGTTGAGTTTCATGGTTTATTGAAATGCAATTGGAAATCATTTTATTATGCAAGTGTAACATATGTGAAGATGAACCCCTTAGCTAGCATTCATTCATTTCAATTCCATTCAATTCTATGACACATTCACATTTACATTTTGCTTTAATTTACAATCTGTGCAATTTAATTTAATTTCGTATAAACCTCAATCCCCCTTTACTTTATTGTCCAATTTAGTTAGAAAGTGTCTTAGTTTATGTTTCTAAGTGTTTTGATTCAATTTATTTCCCAATTTCGTCCAAATTCACCAAAGTGCTCAAAACTGCCCAGAAAGTGATTTTAAGGCAGTTTTGAGTGTTTTGGGTGATGTTTGAGTCTTTTGGTTTGTTTTAATGTTTTAAGTGTTTAGTTTTACATTCTTTGAGTTAGTTTAGTGTTTTATATTGTGTTTTTACGTTCTTGAGTCAAGTTATTACATAAATTCGTCCAAATTTGTGTTTGTGCTCAAATCTGCCCAGAAAGTGGTTTTTAGGCAGATTTGAGTGTGTTTGTGTTGTTTTGAGTCTTTTGGTTTGTCTTAGTGTTTTAAAGCTTAGTTTTGCATTCTTTGAGTCTAAGTTAGTATTTCATATTGTTATTTTACGTTTTTGAGTCAAATCCAAGTGGTTAACAATCCCTCCTAATCCCCGGTCTAGAACGATCCCTACTTATACATATACTACAATTGACAAAAAGAGGGTTTAATTTATGCGCGTATAATTCTCGCATCAAAACTCAACACCCCGGGTTAACCGTGATGCACTAATTAACCTTCAAATCTTCCTAACGTTATTGAATTGGATGGGTTAGCGCATACAACAATTCAAAACATTCCCCACAAGTCCTCAACATGAATGCATAGAAGAGATACAAGCAAGAATCATTACGCTCTATGAAAATTATAAGTGTTGACGAGGCATTCGTTACTATGGATTGCATGAAACTTATGCCAAGAATTCATTTAACGCGATTGTTTATAAGCAACCTCCACTACTTGTGAATATAAGTTCATAACGATTAGGTGAAACTCACTTATATTCTAGCGTCATATTCATGCATGAAAATTAAGTGTTCACTCTCAATGAACATACATAAATAAGTTATCAATCAAACAGTTAAACGAATTGAATCCACAACTTATGAAACGCAATTAGAAGTATTCAAATCAAAATGCAAGCATAAACATATATTCGAATCACCCCCTAACCAAGGGGGGTTTAGTTCCTCATGGTACAAAACAAAGAGAATCAAAGAAACACCTAAACATTCCAACAACTCAAACTTGAATTGTATGAACGTTTAGGCCCTCTTATCTTCCATTCCTCATTCGTACAAAACAAAGAGTATTGAAATTAAACGTTGAAATCAAAGAAACACCTAAACATTCCAACAACTCAAACTTGAATTGTATGAACGTTTAGGCACTCTTCTCTTCCTCTTCGTTGTAGCACAAGGTCTAGGGATAGTTTGATGGTGTGAGTGGTTTGGGGAGTGGTGGAAATGGAAGGATGGTGTTTGGATTGTAAGGGAGAGCACGGCACAAAGATGGTTTGATGGTCTACATTTCTGCAATGGATGAGTTTATGAATGGAATGGATGGACTTTGTGAAGGGCACGGCCCCAAGGGACCAATTTCTGTTGTGAATGAATTGTGTATGAATGAGTGTGAATGAATGAGTATTTATAGGTGAAATGGGGGGGAACATGACAGCTAGGTTGCATGTGCTAATTCTGGAATGGTATGGTGAGTGAATGTGCATGGCAATGAGTGTTGTTGGTGCTGAAAATGCAAGTGTGTGCATGTGAAATCTGCCAAGATGCATGTGAAAGTTGGGATTGCATGTGTGTGCATGTGAAATCTGCCAAGATGGGGGAAAATATGGAAAATGGAAGTGTATGAATGTGCACGGCTAGGTGGAGTGTGTAAGGGAATATGTGGTGGATGATTAAAGTGCATGTGTTGGCTGAAATGATTGTGTTTGTTTGAATGTGCATGTGATTAAATTAAAGGATGCAAAGTAAATAAATAATGAATGCATGTGTTGAATTATGAAGATGCATGTGCAATGAAGTGGAATGACAATCTGAAATGGGATAGGTTCCCACGGCAATGATGATTTCTGGTGGTGTTTGGGTGTATGTTTGAATGGTGCATGTTTGAATGATTAAAGGGACATGTGGGGGTGGAAATGATGAATGAAATGCATGTGAATGACAGCTAGATATGTTGATGAATGCATGTGACTTGTTTGTGTTGAGTGAATGCATGTGCAAAGCTGGAAATGGGAGTGAAGAGTCACGGCAATGGGTGTTTGGGGTTGGAAGTGCATGTGTTTGCATGTGATTGCTGTTTGTATGAAAGGTGTGGTGAATGATGATGAATGCATGTGAATGAAGTGGATTGAATAATAAGTGGTGAATGATATGTGATAAGTGATATGTGGTGTGTGATAAGTGATATGTGATAAGTGATTGAGTGTATGATATGATAAGTGGTGAATGATAAGTGATAAGTGACATGTGGTGATGATAAGTGATGTGAAAATTACTTGACACTCAAATTAAACCCTCGTTTGACAACTGTAGTAGAATGGATAAGTGAGGGATCGTTCTAGACCGGGGATTAGGAGGGCTTGCTAAAACCTTCTAAATTGACTTAAAAACATAAAAACACAATATAAAACACTATTTAATGCTCGAAGAAAGCAAAACTAAAAATAAGAAAGATTAAGACTAAGATTTCAACGAAATAGGGGGGAATTGGATTTGGACGAATTTAAACTAAAATGAATACTTGGAAACTGATAGGAGCATATTTATGCGACTTAAATGGCTTGTTCTCGTACATTTACGTTATGTTTCTTTAGTTATTTTAGTACTTTAAGCTATTTTCGTGTGTTTGTAGGTCCAAAGGGCTAAAGGAGCAAAAAGATGCATTTTGGAGACTTTTGGAGCACTTTTGGGCTAAGGACGGATAGCTTATGCTTGAAGCCAAAGTGTTGGACGAAATTGAAGACCTAATTGGAGCCAAAGTGTTGGAACCTTGTTCTCTTTAGTTTTAGGACATTTAAACCTTTCCTAATCCCAATCATGCCATGCATAACACACATCCATTCTAACACATTGTCATTGCACATGCATTTCCTTCATTAGTTAACCCACATGCACTTATCACTTATCATCACCACATATCATATCACTTAATCACTTATCACTTATCATCACCACTTAACCACTTATCATATCATAACCACATATCATATCACTTATCACTTATCACTTAACATATCATCCACCTACTTCACCTACAACATCCACCTACTTCACCTACAACATCCACTTCACCTACAACATCCACCTACTTCACCTACAACATCCATCTACTTCACCTACAACATCCACTTCACCTACAACATCCACCTACTTCACCTACAACATCCACCTACTTCACCTACAAATGACATAGCCATATGTTCCCTCCACTACTCCTATAAATACCCTTGCATTCATTCATTCATGGACATCTCATTTCATACACAACACACCATTTTTCCATTTCCCTTGTAATCCAAACACCATTTTTCCAT
Organism: Pyrus x bretschneideri; assembly: GCF_019419815.1. Lineage (NCBI taxonomy): Eukaryota > Viridiplantae > Streptophyta > Magnoliopsida > Rosales > Rosaceae > Pyrus > Pyrus x bretschneideri. The sequence continues at coordinate 115,754 of NW_025999400.1, read as the reverse complement.
TTCCCTATTAATCCAAACACCACTCCCCAAACCATTCACACCATCAAACTATCCTTAGACCTTGTGCTACAACAACGAGGAAGAGAAGAGTGCCTAAACGTTCATACAATTCAAGTTTGAGTTGTTGGAATGTTTAGGTGTTTCTTTGATTTCAATGTTTAAATTCAATTCTCTTTGTTTGTACGTATGAGGAATGGAAGAGAAGAGTGCCTAAACGTTCATACAATTCAAGTTTGAGTTGTTGGAATGTTTAGGTATTTCTTTGATTTCAAAGTTATAATAAACTAAACCCCCTTTAGCTAGGGGGTGATTCGAAATATATGTTTATGCTTGCATTTTGATTTGATTACTTCTAATTGCATTTCATAAGTTGTTGATTCAATTTGTTTAACCGTTTGATTGATAACTTATTTATGTATGTTTATTAAGAATGCGCGCTTAATTTTCATGCATGAATATGACGCTAGAGTATAAGTGATTTTCACCTAATCGTTATGAACTTATATTCACAAGTAGTGGAGGTTGCTTATAAACAATCGCGTTAAATGAATTCTTGGCACGAGTTTCATGCTCATCATAGTAACGAATGTCTCGTCAACACTTATAGTTTTCATAATGCTTAATGATCTTTGATTGTATCTTTATTGTGCTGTTCACGTAAAGGACTTTTGGAGAATGTTGTGAATTGCGTTGCGCTAACCCATCCAATTCATTAACTTAAGGAAAACTTGACGGTTAATTTAAGCGGACCTAATTAACCCGGGGTGATGAGTTTCATAATTTATTGAAATGTAATTGGAAATCTTTTTATTATGCAAGTGTAACATATGTGGAGATGATCCCCTTAGCTAGCATTCATCCATTCTATTTCATCAATTTCATATTTACATTCTGTTTTAATTTGTTCATTTAATTTAATTTCGTATAAACTTAAATCCCCCTTTACTTTAATGTCAATTTAGTTAGAAATCATTTTAGTTTGTGTTTTTAAAAGCATTTTGAGTCTTTGGTTTGTCTTAGTATTTTAAAGTTTAGTTTTACATTCTTTGAGTCTAGTTTAGTGTTTATTATTACGTTTTTACGTTTTTGAGTCAAATCCAAGTGATTAACAATCCCTCCTAATCCCCGGTCCAGAACGATCCCTACTTGCACCTATACTACAATTGATAAAAAGAGGGTTTAATTTGTGCGCGTATAAATCTCGCACCAGAAACAAAACAAATTGTAAATATGGATTTGACGGAAATGAATGGATGGGAAGCTAGCTAAGGGTTCTTTCTCTACACATGATATTTATGCATATGAATCAATTTCCAGTTATTCCTTCATTGAATTATGAACGACAATGCCCCAAATTAACCGTGACATCACTAGTTAACCCTCAGATTTTCCTTATATTATTGGATTGGATGGCATCATTCGACAACCCAAAACATTCTCAAAAGTTCCCTACATGTCATCATAATAGAGATACAATCGAAGATCATTAAGAATAATGAAAACCATAAGCATTGACAAAGCATTTGCAACTATGACATCATGTTACTCATGCTAAGAATTAAACTTAACGCGATCGTGACAAGCGACCTTCACTACTTTCAAGTATAAGTTAGTAACGATTATGTGAAACCTTCTTAAACTTTAGCCACATATTCATGCATGCTAATTAAGTATCGACCCTCAATCAACAAACACAAATAAGTTAATCATCAAATAGTTAAGCCAATTGCATTCACGAATCAAGAGTTCATAACCGGAATTCATCAATTCATATCACATAAATAATCATGGTATTGAAATCACCCCTAGCCAAAAAGGGTTTAGTTCCTCATAACTTTGAAATCAAAGAAACACCTAAACATTCCAACAACTCAAACTTGAATTGTATGAACGTTTAGGCACTCTTCTCTTCCATTCCTCATATTACAAAACAAAGAGAATTGAATTTAAACATTGAAATCAAAGAAACGCGTAAACATTCCAACAACTCAAACGTGAATTGTATGAACGTTTAGGCCTTCTTCTCTTCGTCTTCGTTGTAGCACAAGGACTAAGGGATGTTGTTGGTGTGTTGAATGGATTGGGGGATTATGGAAATGGAAGAAATGGAGGAGAAAGGGAAGGGAATGGTGCAGAAAATGGAGAGACTCACGGCTAGGGAGAAGATGGAAGTGTTTGTGGTGTGTTGTGTATGAAAAATGAGATGATTCCTAAATGAATGAATGCAAGGGTATTTATAGGAGGAGTGGAGGTGTAAATGGCTGTTTGTTTAATGTGTTTGTGTGGAGGAATGATGAGAAAACAGCCAGGACACATGTGAAAATCTGGAAAGCAAATGGAGTGCACGGCATTGATGTTGGAATTGCATGTGTGTGCTGAAAATAGTGTGTGTATGCATGTGTTTGGGAAGCTTTCTTGCTCATTTTCTGAATGCAATGATGAAGAGTTTAATAATTAATGCATGTAGGTGGCTGAAATGATGAAGAATGAGTGGTGGAAATGAAAGGGAAAGCTAGAAAACATGTGAAGATGCTGGAATTGATGAAGGGGATACACGGCAATGTTTGGAATGTGGAGAAAAGGGTGCATGTGGTTGTAATGTTTGTTGGTTAAAGATGCATGTGGATGTATTATACAATGGGAAAGTATGTGATTGAATTAAAGGATGCAAAGTGAATGAATCATGAATCATTGTGGATGAAAGGTGGAAGTGCATGTGTTGATGACTAGGTTAGTGGGTGGAAATCTGAAAATGGCATATAGGAATGGGAGCTCACGGTTTGAATGTGTAAAGTGTGTGTGAATGCATGTGAAGATGCAATAAATAATGCATGTAGGTTAAAGAGGGAGAATGTGGTGAAATGATGAAGTAGGAAGGTGGAAATGCATGTGAGATGTTTGGAAAGGAATAAAGAATGAATGGTGGAAATGTGAGTGAATGATGTGCATGTGTGAGAATGCATGTGGAATTAAGAGGAGTATGGAAGTGAAATAAATGAATGATATGTTAAGTGATAAGTGAATGATATGTGGTGAGTGATAAGTGAATGGTTTGATAAGTGATAAATGAACTAGTTTAAAGGGCTAGGGTTTAAGTACATAGAATGGGCCTAAAATAGGTTGGTTTGTATGGCATAATGTGTTTGATTGGGCTAGAGGTTTTTCATGGCTCAAAGGATTTGTTTGATTGGGCTAGGCCCTTTGTTTGATGTCCCCAAAGAGCATACAAGGCTTCAATTTCGTCCATCCTCTTTGCTCCATGATTAAGCTATCCAAATCATGCACAAAAATGCTCCAAATAGCCTCAAAATGCACTTTCTTGCTCCCTAAGCCCTTAGAACCTGAAAACACACAAAAGAAGCATAAAGGACTAAAATAACTAGAGAAACATAACGTAAATGCACGAGAACAAGCCATTTAAGTCGCATGAATATGCTCCTATCAAATACCCCCACACTTAGCTTTTGCTAGTCCTCGAGCAAAACAGAATAAAAACAAATAAACAAAACGACACTAAACACGTAAAACACAACCTAAACCTTCCAACAACCGTCTTAGGGATTTCCAATGCACATGACATGTTAAAAATCATCATTCTCACAGATTTTAGTCATCTTCACACTTAAGTACATTCTTAATCATAGTCACCATATACTAGTTCACAATTAAGCATTTAAAACCATGTTTTAAATGTAGTAACATGCCTTAGAGAATTTGCTCAATTCCTTACAAGATATGCACTCGATTTTCACTCAGAATTTCTAACTACACACCCTAATCTAGTCATATGTGAGAAGATTGATGTAAACATGAAAACGAACACTCACATATATGTATCATAAAGAGAGCAATTTCTGGAGTTAATAAGCATGTTTAGGTATGATCTCATGAATGGAATGCTACTACTTAGACGCGAGAACCAGTGACACCATAAGCTCATACCAAGTTCAAACTCCACAAATTGAAATACACAACACTCAAGATAGAAGTCAAGGGTTGTAACGGGGCTTGGGGTATGTGGATAACAAAGAAGGGATATGGAAAACAAAGGTTCTTAAAGAAATAGTGAGCAAAGCATTTGAATCAACTTAGAATTCACTTTTGAATGAAAACTCAACTTTTGAACAAAAAGGGAGAATTTAGACAATTTACGCCCAGAATTGGTGTTTTGGAACCTTTCTTCAATCACTTATTCTTTTCTCTTTTTTTTTTTTTTTTTTTTCTTTTTTTTGAATCTCAAAACATAAACACTTAAACATTCTCTCCCCCACACTTATTTTCTTTCATAATGTAACTCAAAAGGAATTCAATTAAGTCATGCTCACTATCTTTTAAGAACAAGGGTGGGGATTGTCCTAAACTAGGCTAGGTGAGGAAAAATGTGGGTAAACAAAGAATAAAGGCTAAACAAGGCTCAACGGGGTTAAAACTTACAACATATACGAAGTATGGGAAGTAAGGCTATTTGGCTATGGTGGTGGTCACTACACAACTTCTTCTTGAATATGTGTTATGCAAATCAATAACATGCTTTGAATGAAATGGGCATGAGTTCTAGCATTTGGAACTATATGATGAAACGCCTTCTAAGTAATAACCAAGCAAAGAATAATGAGATCATGCAACGACTTTAGAAAACAAGAAATCACAGATTATACTCTCCAAAGAACGTTATAGGCTCAAGTCTCTCAGGGTTGTAGCGTTTGTTTGAGTTCCTTCCTTCAAGCATGTTACAAAAACGAATTTTTTTCTTTAATGATTGCATGTGAAGTCATACATTATAACCATAACCAAGCATATACCAAGAGTAAATCAAACTGTTCTCTATGTTTATAACTCTTTTTAACAGTCATGCAGTTACAAACCAAATCCTTATCATTGTGTTGGAAGGTATCCTAAGACACAAACACACACACAAAAACAACTTTAAAACAACTCTTTTTGGGTTTTTCAAAACAATTTTTCAAATTTTTATGGGATTTTCAAATTTTTAAGACAAAACACACTAAAACAGTTTTAAAACAGTGAGAAACAACATGTGAAGTGATAGGTGATAAAATCCAACGAATTTGCATCAAATATACTTAGTTACCCCCCCACACTTAAATCAAACATTGTCCTCAATGTTTTAAGCATAGATTCACACAAAGCATAAATAAATACACAAAAAACACTTAAACATACTAAACATGGCATAATGTAATTAACAAAGAGAAGAGTTTAGAGACGCAAATCTGGTTATAGAGTGTAAATTCCATCTTCTCCTTGGTAATTGCATTGAGGCTTTGATCTTTGTGATTCCACAGGCTTACTCTTGAACTGGTTTCTGCCCATCGTTGATTTTCCTTTGTGCTACTGGGCTGGAGGATTCTTTTGTTCTTCCCCGAAGGTCTGAGCTTACCCCTTTGGTCTGTTTCTTTGTTCAATCTTTCCAATTCATATTGAAAAGGGTTGGAGGATAACTCAGCCTATGTTTGTCTCCACATGCTTCAATGTATCATTTTCACTTGCCTTACTCGCTCCCCTTTGCAAAAGTGGTCCCTTCTCCAGAAGTGTATCAACCGTTGAAGATGACTACTCGAGAACAACGCTAGGTAAGCAATCAGGAATAGATTCCAGGCAGTTGGCTCCAGATCAGAAGACTGACTCCAAGTGCCGGCTGATTGCTTCTTTTACTTTGCCATGCGAGTAAGAACAAGGACAAAGAAAAAGACAGGGAAAGAGCATGATATGAGATACTTTTGCTTTTGACCTTGATGATATGAGATACCTTTGCTTTTGAAGAAGCGGTGAATGAATCAGCACATGTATTTGTTGTGCTATTTCCTCCTGGGTCATATGTACTCCAGGCATCTGGTATCATCTTTGGGGAAGAAGAAAGAATTGAGTATTTCGAAAGGCTTTGCTGGGAGTGCGCCCTCAGAGGTGAGGGAGAGTTGGGCATTTTCTTTAGGTTTGCCCTGTGATGCGTGAATTATGCGCACACAAATTAAACCCTCTTTTCGTCAAATTGTAGTATATGTATAAGTAGGGATCGTTCTAGACCGGGGATTAGGAGGGATTGTTAATCACTTGGATTTGACTCAAAAACATAAAAACACAATATAAAACACTAAACTAGACTCAAAGAATGTAAAACCAAACTTTAAAACACTAAAACAAACCAAAAGACTCAAACATCACCCAAAACACTCAAAACTGCCTTAAAAACACTTTCTGGGCAGTTTTGAGCACTTTGGTGAATTTGGACGAAATTGGGAAATAAATTGAATCAAAACTCTTAAAAACACAAACTAAGATACTTTCTAACTAAATTGGACAATAAAGTAAAGGGGGATTTAGATTTATACGAAAATTGAAATAACAAAACAAGTAATAAACTAAACAGATTGTAAAACAAATTTGATGGAATGGAATGAATGGATGATAGAATGGCTAAGGGGGTCATCTCCACATATGTTACACTTGCATAATAAAAAGATTTCCAATTACATTTCAATAAATTATGAAACTCATCACCCCGGGTTAATTAGGTCCGCTTAAATTAACCGTCAAGTTTTCCTTAAGTTAATGAATTGGATGGGTTAGCGCAACGCAATTCACAACATTCTCCAAAAGTCCTTTACGTGAACAGCACAATAAAGATACAATCAAAGATCATTAAGCATTATGAAAACTATAAGTGTTGACGAGGCATTCGTTACTATGATGAGCATGAAACTCGTGCCAAGAATTCATTTAACGCGATTGTTTATAAGCAACCTCCACTACTTGTGAATATAAGTTCATAACGATTAGGTGAAAATCACTTATATTCTAGCGTCATATTCATGCATGAAAATTAAGCGCGCATTCTTAATAAACATACATAAATAAGTTATCAATCAAACGGTTAAACAAATTGAATCAACAACTTATGAAATGCAATTAGAAGTAATCAAATCAAAATGCAAGCATAAACATTTATTTCGAATCCCCCCCTAGCCAAAGGGGGGTTTAGTTCCTCATGGTACAAAACAAAGAGAATCAAAGAAACACCTAAACATTCCAACAACTCAAACTTGAATTGTATGAACGTTTAGGCCCTCTTCTCTTCCATGCCTCATTCGTACAAAACAAAGAGTATTGAAATTAAACATTGAAATCAAAGAAACACCTAAACATTCCAACAACTCAAACTTGAATTGTATGAACGTTTAGGCCCTCTTCACTTCCTCTTCGTTGTAGCATAAGGTCTAGGGATAGTTGGTTGGGGGGATGGAAGTGTGGAATGGAGTGGGGAGTGATGGAAATGGAAGATGGTTTTTGGATTCTAAGGGAGACTCACGGCTAAGAGAGAAAGGGATGTGTTTGTGGTGTGTTGTGTATGAAATGAGATGTCCATGAATGAATGAATGCAAGGGTATTTATAGGAGTAGTGGAGGGAACATATGGCTATATCATTTATAGGTGAAGTAAGTGTGTGAGGTTGGTGAAGTAAGTGGAGGTTGTAGGTGAAGTAGGTGGATGTTGTAGGTGAAGTAGGTGGATGTTGTAGGTGAAGTAGGTGGATGATATGTTAAGTGATAAGTGATATGATATGTGGTTATGATATGATAAGTGGTTATGTGGTGATGATAAGTGATAAGTGATTAAGTGATATGATATGTGGTGATGATAAGTGATAAGTGCATGTGGGTTAACTAATGAAGGAAATGCATGTGCAATGACAATGTGTTAGAATGGATGTGTGTTATGCATGGCATGATTGGGATTAGGAAAGGTTTAAATGTCCTAAAACTAAAGAGAACAAGGTTCCAACACTTTGGCTCCAATTAGGTCTTCAATTTCGTCCAACACTTTGGCTTCAAGCATAAGCTATCCGTCCTTAGCCCAAAAGTGCTCCAAAAGTCTCCAAAATGCATCTTTTTGCTCCTTTAGCCCTTTGGACCTACAAACACACGAAAATAGCTTAAAGTACTAAAATAACTAAAGAAACATAACGTAAATGTACGAGAACAAGCCATTTAAGTCGCATAAATATGCTCCTATCAAATACCCCCACACTTAGCTTTTGCTAGTCCTCGAGCAAAACAGAAAAACAAAACAAAAAGAACAAAACACAACCTACACCTTCCAACAATCGTATCAGGGACTTCCAATGCACATGACAAGTTAAAAATCATTATTCTCACAGATTTGAGCCATCTTTACACTTAAGTACATTCTTAATCATAGTCACCACATACTAGTTCACAATTAAGCAATTAAAACACATTTCAAATGTAGTAACATGCCTTTAGAGAATTCCCTCAATTTCTTACTAGATGTACTCTCGTTTTTCACACAGATTTTCTGACTACACACCCTACACTAGGTATATGTGAGAAGATTGATGTAAACATGTAGACGAACACTCACATATGTTATAATAAGGAAAGCATTTTCTGGAGTTAATAAGCATGTTTAGATATGATCTCATGAATGGAATGCTACTACTTAGACGCGAGAACCAGTGACACCATAAGCTCATACCAAGTTCAAACTCCACAATTGAAATACATAACACTCAATATAGAAGTCAAAGGGTAGTAACGGGGCTAGGGTATTGGCTAACAATGAAAGGTGAAGGATAAACAAACATTCTTAAAGCAATAGTGAGCAAAGTATTGAATTAGGCACTTAGAATTCCCTTAAGAACGCAGAAGTCAACTTTGAACACCCAAGGGAAAATCACACAAAACTTAGGGCCATATTCAACTTTTTGGACCCTTTCTTCAACCATCAACGCTCGTGAGTTCATTCTTACTTATTTTCACTCCTTTTTTTTTTTTTTTTTTTTTTTTTTTTTTTTTTTTTCTTTTCTTCTTCTTTTTCTTTTGAATCTCAAAACATACATATAAACGTAAGAACAAACTTTTACTCCCCCACACTCATTTTCTTGCATAATGTAACTCAAAAGGAATTCATTTAAGTCATGCTCACTAAACTTTAAGAACAAGGGTATAGGAAAGTCCTACTCTAAGCTAGGTAAGGGGTGATGTGGGTAAACAAGGAATAAAGGCAAAACGAGGCTCAACGGGGTTAAAACTTACAACATATACGAAGTATGGGAAGTAAGGCTATTTGGCTATGGTGGTGGTCACTACACAACTTCTTCTTGAATATGTGTTATGCAAATCAATAACATGCTTTGAATGAAATGGGCATGAGTTCTAGCATTTGGAACTGTATGATGAAACGCCTTCTAAGTAGTAACCAAGCAAAGAATAATGAGATCATGCAACGACTTTAGAAAACAAGAAATTACAGATTATACTCTCCAAAGAACGTTATAGGCTCAAGTCTCTCAGGGTTGTAGCGTTTGTTTGAGTTCCTTCCTTCAAGCATGTTACAAAAACGAATTTTTTTCTTTTATGATTGCATGTGAAGTCATACATTATAACCATAACCAAGCATATACCAAGAGTAAATCAAACTTTTCTCTATGTTTATAACTCTTTCTAACCGTCATGCAATTATAAACCAAATCCTTATCATTGTGTTGGAAGGTACCCTAAGACACAAACACACAAAAACGACTCTTAAAACAACTCTTTTTGGGTTTTTCAAAACAATTTTTCAAATTTTTATGGGATTTTCGAATTATAAAACAAAACACACTAAAACACTCTAAAACAACTTAAAAACACCTTAAAACAGCAAGGAACAACATTTGAAGTTATGGGTGATAAAATCCCACGAATTTGCATTAAATAAACTTAGTTACCCCCCCCCCCCCCCCCCCCCCCACTTAAATCAAACATTGTCCTCAATGTTTTAAGCATATGGTTCACACAAAACATAAGTAAACACACAAAAAACATTTAAACATACTAAACATGGCGGAATGTAATTAACAAAGAGAAGAGTTTAGGGACGCAAATCTGGTTATGGAGTGTAAATTCCCTCTTCTCCTTGGTGATTGCATTGAGGCTTTGATCTTTGTGATTCCACAGGCTTACTCTTGAACTGGTTTCCGCCCATCGTTGATTTTCCTTTGTGCTACTCTTGAACTGGGCAGCAGGATTCCTTTTAGGGTCTCCCCCGAAGGTCTGAGCTTCCTCCTGTTATCTGTTTCTTTGTTCAATCTTTGCAGGAGTGGTCCCTTCTCTGGAAGTGTATCAACCGTTGAAGATGACTACTCGAGAGCAACGCTAGGTAAGCAATCAGGAATAGATTCCAGGCAGTTGGCTCTAGATCGGTAGACTGACTCCAAGTGCCGGCTGATTGCTTCTTTTACTTTGCCATGCAAGTAAGAACAAGGACAAAGAAAAAGACAGGGAAAGAGCATGATATGAGATACTTTTGCTTTTGACCTTGATGATATGAGATACCTTTGCTTTGAAGAAGCGGTGAATGAATCAGCACATGCTTCAATCCGCCGTTTCTTCCTGGGTCATATGTACTCCAGGCATATGGTATCATCTTTGGGGAAGAAGAAAGAATTGAGTATTTTGAAAGGCTTTGCTGGGAGTGCGCCCTCAGAGGTGAGGGAGAGTTGGGCATTTTCTTCAGGTTTGCCCTGCCATAAAAGACGAAGGTCGACATATATAGAGATAATATCAAGTGGTGGTACTTTTTACCCTTGTCGACAAACGTTTTGATCCCGCAAATCCGGCTATTTGAAATAGTGCCGCCTCTTCGATCTTTGAATACGCCTCTTCGATTTCTGAGCAGGCGCCCCTTCGATTTCTGAACGACGCCCCTTCGCTTTCTGAACGACACGTGGTAGTGCAGATGCGGCTCCTTTTGACAAAGCTGCACGCGTCTTCTGAAAAGCAGAGAAAGCGTCGCCGAACTTTGCGCTTGTCGGCTAAAGATGTGTAGATGCGATGATGGCCTCCACGTGTTTTCAGCTTTGTCAGAAATCTTTTGACAAAGTTGAACGCGTTTTCTGAAAAGCCGAGGGAGCGTCGCCTAAATTACGCCGGAAAATCCGGCTCTTTGAATCGGTGGACGCGTCGTCTTGGCTTTTTATAGAGCTATCAATCACCCCAACACACACACTCTGAAGATTTCCCATTCCTGAAACTCGACTCCGGCCCTTTGTGAAATTTTAACTCCATCCACCCCTTCTCTTTGAACACTTTTGAAAAAAATGGCAAACTCATCGAACCTTAGCTTAGATTTGAGTCTCAGCAGCGATCCGGTTGCGCCCCGTCAAGGTAATGTATGGCGCCCTTCTTTTTTATCTTCTAACGGTCCTCTTTCAGGTGAAGACTCTGTGATGCAGGACGCCACAACAGCTACAATAGTAGCTAAAAACCTCCTCACTCCAAAAGATAGTAGGCTGCTGTCAGGACGGTCCGATGAGTTGGCCGTTCAAGAGTCCCTCGCACTTAGTGTTCAGTGTGCGAGTTCTGTGTCCAACATGGGCCAACGCCTGCTTGCTCGGTCCCGCCAAGTGGAATCGTTGATGGCAGAGGTGGAAAGACTTAAGCAAGAGATCCAGCAGCTTAAGTACGAGAATAGAAGTTTGCATGTGCTTGCAAATAACTATTCGTCGGGGATGAAGAGGAAGCTTGATGAGCTGCAAGAATCTGAGGGTCGAATTCACAGTGACCGTCAAAGGCTTGCGTCTTATCTCCAGAGGCACTTTTTTCCTGGGTCATCCAGCGCTTGGCCAAGTATTGAGGCCTGGAATGCTCTAGCTCCGATGCCTCCCGCTCCGATGGCTTCCGCTCCGATGCCTCCCGCTTCTATGCCTCCCGCTTCTATGCCTTCCGCTTCTGCGCCTCGTAGTGGGGCTTCACGCAAACAACCTTTGTGAAGCTCCACCTTTCTCCATGTTTAGTATCTTTCTTTCTCTTTTTTTTTTTTTTTTTTTTTTTTTTTTTATTAAGATAAATAAAATCAAACGGCATGGAATTGGTCCTTGAATGGAAGGTGATACTTGAAGTGAACCGGCAATGGTTTGAATTCTAGTGTAGGTGCCTGATTCATAAAAAACAGCAAGTTAGTATAAAATGTAAAGGAATTTGAAAAAAACTTACTTGTTTTGTCCGACAAGAACTCAATGACAAACACCACTCCTTTGAAAGTTTCAGGGATATTGGACTTGGCCAGATTGCATGTGATGGTTATGACTTGTCCAATGTCATCAAATTCAACTTCTTTGGGCATTGTTGTCTCAAGTATATCCCCTTTGATGAATTCATGAAATTCCCTACTTTGCACCTTTGGAAGGTCTTCCAAGATGTCTTTTTCACTTTCTTCTTCCTTGGAATTCATGAACCTGCAAGGAATAGGGATATTAGGTGGAATGGGGTTAGAACTAATTGGAACAACCTTACTTGAATTAGATGGCGTAGGAGCAATAAGTGCTTCCGGCAAAGGTGCTTCAAATCCTCCCTTCGGATTTACAATGGTTGAACTAGGGAGTTTGCCTTGGTCGCAAAATTGTCCTACGAACTCCGCTATCTGCCCAATTTGCTTTTCCAAGTGATCCAACCTTTTGTCTTCTTGTCGAGCCTCATTGTCTTGATTTTGTGAGCCCTGCACCAAACAAATTAATTCGTTAAGCTTTTGATTATAATCTATTGACGAACTTAAATTTGGTTGGGCATATTGAATATGAGGTTGTGGTGGCTGCCAATATCCTCCTTGTTGAGCATTTTGAGGTTCCCACCACATAGAGTTTGAATGATCACTCCAATCCGAATTGTAAGTATTGGAAAACACGTTATTCCTTGATTGAAGATTAAATATATCAACTCTTTGCATTTGGGACCTTTCCATGAGTTGTGACAAAAGAGAAGCGTTATCAAGTGCCATGTTGTTCTTAACAAACAAAACACAAATAAAAAAAAACTAAATCTAAAAGACAATACAGAAACAAATAATCCAAGGGATTAGCAAATTTTCTAATCCCCGGCAACGGCGCCAAAATTTGATGCGTGAATTATGCGCACACAAATTAAACCCTCTTTTCGTCAAATTGTAGTATATGTATAAGTAGGGATCGTTCTAGACCGGGGATTAGGAGGGATTGTTAATCACTTGGATTTGACTCAAAAACATAAAAACACAATATAAAACACTAAACTAGACTCAAAGAATGTAAAACCAAACTTTAAAACACTAAAACAAACCAAAAGACTCAAACATCACCCAAAACACTCAAAACTGCCTTAAAAACACTTTCTGGGCAGTTTTGAGCACTTTGGTGAATTTGGACGAAATTGGGAAATAAATTGAATCAAAACTCTTAAAAACACAAACTAAGATACTTTCTAACTAAATTGGACAATAAAGTAAAGGGGGATTTAGATTTATACGAAAATTGAAATAACAAAACAAGTAATAAACTAAACAGATTGTAAAACAAATTTGATGGAATGGAATGAATGGATGATAGAATGGCTAAGGGGGTCATCTCCACATATGTTACACTTGCATAATAAAAAGATTTCCAATTACATTTCAATAAATTATGAAACTCATCACCCCGGGTTAATTAGGTCCGCTTAAATTAACCGTCAAGTTTTCCTTAAGTTAATGAATTGGATGGGTTAGCGCAACGCAATTCACAACATTCTCCAAAAGTCCTTTACGTGAACAGCACAATAAAGATACAATCAAAGATCATTAAGCATTATGAAAACTATAAGTGTTGACGAGACATTCGTTACTATGATGAGCATGAAACTCGTGCCAAGAATTCATTTAACGCGATTGTTTATAAGCAACCTCCACTACTTGTGAATATAAGTTCATAACGATTAGGTGAAAATCACTTATATTCTAGCGTCATATTCATGCATGAAAATTAAGCGCGCATTCTTAATAAACATACATAAATAAGTTATCAATCAAACGGTTAAACAAATTGAATCAACAACTTATGAAATGCAATTAGAAGTAATCAAATCAAAATGCAAGCATAAACATTTATTTCGAATCCCCCCCTAGCCAAAGGGGGGTTTAGTTCCTCATGGTACAAAACAAAGAGAATCAAAGAAACACCTAAACATTCCAACAACTCAAACTTGAATTGTATGAACGTTTAGGCCCTCTTCTCTTCCATGCCTCATTCGTACAAAACAAAGAGTATTGAAATTAAACATTGAAATCAAAGAAACACCTAAACATTCCAACAACTCAAACTTGAATTGTATGAACGTTTAGGCCCTCTTCTCTTCCTCTTCGTTGTAGCATAAGGTCTAGGGATAGTTGGTTGGGGGGATGGAAGTGTGGAATGGAGTGGGGAGTGATGGAAATGGAAGATGGTTTTTGGATTCTAAGGGAGACTCACGGCTAAGAGAGAAAGGGATGTGTTTGTGGTGTGTTGTGTATGAAATGAGATGTCCATGAATGAATGAATGCAAGGGTATTTATAGGAGTAGTGGAGGGAACATATGGCTATATCATTTATAGGTGAAGTAAGTGTGTGAGGTTGGTGAAGTAAGTGGAGGTTGTAGGTGAAGTAGGTGGATGTTGTAGGTGAAGTAGGTGGATGTTGTAGGTGAAGTAGGTGGATGATATGTTAAGTGATAAGTGATAAGTGATATGATATGTGGTTATGATATGATAAGTGGTTAAGTGGTGATGATAAGTGATAAGTGATTAAGTGATATGATATGTGGTGATGATAAGTGATAAGTGCATGTGGGCTAACTAATGAAGGAAATGCATGTGCAATGACAATGTGTTAGAATGGATGTGTGTTATGCATGGCATGATTGGGATTAGGAAAGGTTTAAATGTCCTAAAACTAAAGAGAACAAGGTTCCAACACTTTGGCTCCAATTAGGTCTTCAATTTCGTCCAACACTTTGGCTTCAAGCATAAGCTATCCGTCCTTAGCCCAAAAGTGCTCCAAAAGTCTCCAAAATGCATCTTTTTGCTCCTTTAGCCCTTTGGACCTACAAACACACGAAAATAGCTTAAAGTACTAAAATAACTAAAGAAACATAACGTAAATGTACGAGAACAAGCCATTTAAGTCGCATAAATATGCTCCTATCACCCTGCCATAAAAGACGAAGGTAGACATATATAGAGATAATATCAAGTGGTGGTACTTTTTACCTTTGTCGACAAACGTTTTGATCCCGCAAATCCGGCTTTTTGAAATAATGGCGCCTCTTCGATCTCTGAACACGCCTCTTCGATTTCTGAGCAGGCGCCCCTTCGATTTCTGAACGACGCCCCTTCGCTTTCTGAACGACGCCCCTTCGCTTTCTGAACGACACGTGGTAGTGCAGATGCGGCTCCTTTTGACAAAGCTGCACGCGTCTTCTGAAAAGCTGAGAAAGCGTCGCCGAACTTTGCGCTTGTCGGCTAAAGATGTGTAGTTGCGATGATGGCCTCCACGTGTTGTCTGAAAAGAAGAACTCTTTTGACAAAGTTGAACACGTCTTCTGAAAAGCTGAGAAAGCGTCGCCTAAATTACGCCGGAAATTCCGGCTTTTTGAATCGGTGGACGCGTCGCCTTGGCTTCTTATTGAGGTATCAATCACCGCCACAAACACACTCTGAAGATTCCCATTCTTGAAAATCGACTCCGGCCCTTTGAAATTTAACTTCATCCCTTCTCTTTGAACACTTTTGAAAACATGGCAAACTCATCGAACCTTAGCTTGGAATTGAGCCTTAGCAGTGATACGGGCGCGCCGCGTCAAGGTAACGTATGGCGCCCTTCTTTCTTTTCTTCTAACGGTCCTCTCACAGGTGAAGACTCCGTGATGCAGGACGCCACAACAGCTACAATAGTAGCTAGGAACCTCCTCACTCCAAAAGATAGTAGGCTACTGTCAGGACGGTCCGATGAGTTGGCCGTTCAAGAGTCCCTCGCACTTAGTGTTCAGTGTGCGAGTTCTGTGTCCAACATGGGCCAACGCCTGCTTGCCCGCTCCCGTCAGGTGGAATCATTGATGGCAGAGGTGGAAAGTCTCAAGCAGGAGATCCAGCAGCTTAAGTATGAGAATAGAAGTTTGCATGTGCTTGCAAATAACTATTCGTCGGGCATGAAGAGGAAGCTTGATGAGCTGCAAGAGTCTGAAGGTCGGATTCACAGTGACCGTCAAAGGTTTTCGTCTTTCCTCCAGAGGCACCTTTTTCCTGGCTCA
Organism: Pyrus x bretschneideri; assembly: GCF_019419815.1. Lineage (NCBI taxonomy): Eukaryota > Viridiplantae > Streptophyta > Magnoliopsida > Rosales > Rosaceae > Pyrus > Pyrus x bretschneideri. The sequence continues at coordinate 99,663 of NW_025999400.1, read as the reverse complement.
TCCAGCGCTTGGCCAAGTATTGAGGCCTGGAATGCTCTATCTTCGATGCCTCCCGCTCCGATGCCTTCTGTTCCTACGCCTCCCGCTCCGATGCCTTCTGCTCCTATGCCTTCTGTTCCTACGCCTCCCGCTTCTGCGCCTTCCGCTTTTGCGCCTCGTAGTGGGGCTTCACGCAAACAACCTTTGTGAAGACTCCATCTTTCTGCCATGTTTAGATACAATTGTAATTTATCGAAAAATCAATGAACAAGCTTTGTTTTATTTACTGTATTGGGTTGCCTCCCAAGTAGCGCTAAGACACAAACAAACACCAAAATGACTCAAATGACTCTAAAAACACATATTTTTGGGTTTTTCAAAATTTTTTTTTTTTTTTTTTTTTTTTTTTTTTTTGTTTTTTTTTAAAATTTTTATCAAATTTTCGGAGTTTTATACCAAGACACTATAAAACACACTAAAACACTCTAAAAACGCTTAAAACAGCAAGAAACAACATTCTAAGTGATAGGTGAATAAATCCCACGAAATTCATGCAAATACAAATTGTTTACTGATGCAAAATATATTAAGCACACAAATTAAACCCTCTTCTGACAATTGTAGCAAAGTATGTAAGTAGGGATCGTTCAAAACCGGGGATTAGGAGGGATTGCTAAACTCTTGAAAACTGACCTAAGAAGTCCAAAACAAAGTTAAAAACACTAATTTGGACTCAAAGAATGAAAAACCAAAGTTAAAACACTAAAACAAAACAAAAACTCAAAACAGCAACTAGAAGACTCAAAACTGCCTAAAAACCACTTTCTGGGCAGTTTTGAGCACCTACACTAACTTGGACGAAATTGGTTGAAAACATGACTCAAAACACTTAAAAACATGAACCAAAACAATTTCTAACTAAATTGAGACTTCAAAGTAAAGGGGGATTTGATTTGGACGAAATTAAAGTTGAGAAAACAGATTGCAAAGTAAAACTGATCTTGAAACGTTTTTGGGGTTTTTAATGGATGATGGACTAGTTAGGGGTTCTTTCTTGATGCGAGATTTATACGCACACAAATTAAACCCTCTTTTTGTCAATTGTAGTGAAGAATGTAAGTATAAGTAGGGATCGTTCTGGACCGGGGATTAGGAGGGATTGCAAATCTCTTGGAAAAAAAACGTAAAATAAAGTTTAAAACACTAAACTAGACTCAAAGAATGCAAAATTAAAGTTTAAAACACTAAGACAAACCAAAAATTCAAAAATACTTTAAAACATAAACTAAACAAATTCTAAGCATTAAAGAACAAGAAAGTAAAGGGGGGGGGGGGTTTGATTTGACGAAAATTAACTAAAATGCACAAATTGTAATTAAAGGCAAAACGTAAATATAAATATGATAAAAATATGGATGATGGAATAGCTAAGGGGTTCTTCTCAACACATTTTACACTTGCATACAAGATTGATTCTCAGTTGGTCTTTCGATAAATTATGAAACTCAACACTCCGGGTTAATTAGGTCCGCTTAAATTAACCGTCAAGTTTTCCTTAAGTTAATGAATTGGATGGGTTAGTGCAACGCAATTCACAACATTCTCCAAAAGTCCTTTACGTGAACAGCACAATAAAGATACAATCAAAGATCATTAAGCATCATGAAAACTATAAGTGTTGACAAGGCATTCGTTACTATGATGAGCATGAAACTCGTGCCAAGAATTCATTTAACGCGATTGTTTATAAGCAACCTCCACTACTTGTGAATATAAGTTCATAACGATTAGGTGAAACTCACTTATATTCTAGCGTCATATTCATGCATGAAAATTAAGCGCGCATTCTTAATAAACATACATAAATAAGTTATCAATCAAACGGTTAAACAAATTGAATCAACAACTTATGAAATTCCAACGAAAGTTAATCAATTCATATTGCAAATATAAACATAGTTTCGAATCACCCCCTAGCTAAAGGGGGATTAGTTCCTCATAACTTTGAAATCAAAGAAACACCTAAACATTCCAACAACTCAAACTTGAATTGTATGAACGTTTAGGCACTCTTCTCTTCCATTCCTCATACGTACAAAACAAAGAGAATTGAATTTAAACTTTGAAATCAAAGAAACACCTAAACATTCCAACAACTCAAACTTGAATTGTATGAACGTTTAGGCCCTCTTATCTTCCTCGTTGTTGTAGCACAAGGTCTAAGGTGAGGTTTGGGGGATTATGGAAATGGATGAGGAGTGGTGTAGAAGTGGAAGGGGAATGGAAAAATGGTGTTTGGATTATAAGGGGAGAGATGGGAAGCTCACGGCTAGGGAAGGGAGAATGTGTTTGTAATGTGTTGTGTATGAAAATGAGATGTCCATGAATGAATGAATGCAAGGGTATTTATAGGAGTAGTGGAGGGAACATATGGCTATGTCATTTGTAGGTGAAGTAGGTGGATGTTGTAGGTGAAGTAGGTGGATGTTGTAGGTGAAGTGGATGTTGTAGGTGAAGTAGGTGGATGTTGTAGGTGAAGTAGGTGGATGTTGTAGGTGAAGTGGATGTTGTAGGTGAAGTAAGTGGATGTTGTAGGTGAAGTAGGTGGATGTTGTAGGTGAAGTAGGTGGATGATATTTTAAGTGATAAGTGATAAGTGATATGATATGTGGTTATGATATGATAAGTGGTTAAGTGGTGATGATAAGTGATAAGTGATTAAGTGATATGATATGTGGTGATGATAAGTGATAAGTGCATGTGGGTTAACTAATGAAGGAAATGCATGTGCAATGACAATGTGTTAGAATGGATGTGTGTTATGCATGGCATGATTGGGATTAGGAAAGGTTTAAATGTCCTAAAACTAAAGAGAACAAGGTTCCAACACTTTGGCTCCAATTAGGTCTTCAATTTCGTCCAACACTTTGGCTTCAAGCATAAGTTATCCGTCCTTAGCCCAAAAGTGCTCCAAAAGTCCCCAAAATGCATCTTTTTGCTCCTTTAGCCCTTTGGACCTACAAACACACGAAAATAGCTTAAAGTACTAAAATAACTAAAGAAACATAACGTAAATGTACAAGAACAAGCCATTTAAGTCGCATAAATATGCTCCTATCAAATACCCCCACACTTAGCTTTTGCTAGTCCTCGAGCAAAACAGAAAAACAAAACAAAAAGAACAAAACACAACCTACACCTTCCAACAATCGTCTCACGGATTTCCAATGCACAAGACAAGTTAAAAATCATTATTCCCACAGATTTTAGCCATCTTGACACTTAAGTACATTCTTAATCATAGTCACCACATACTAATTCACAATTAAGCATTTAAAACTATATTTTGAATGTAGTAACATGCCTTAGAGAATTTGCTCAATTCCTTACAAGATATGCTCTCGTTTTTCACACAGATTTTCTGACTACACACCCTAAACTAGTTATATGTGAGAAGATTGATGTAATCATAAAAACGAACACTCACATATATGTATTTCAAAGGAAGCAATTTCTGGAGTTAATAAGCATGTTTAGATATGATCTCATGAATGGAATGCTACTACTTAGACGCGAGAACCAGTGATACCATATGCTCATACCAAGTTCAAACTCCACAAATTGAAATACACAACACTCAAGATAGAAGTCAAGGGTTGTAACGGGGCTTGGGTATGTGGATAACAAAGAAGGGATATGGAAAACAAAGGTTTTTAAAGAAATAGTGAGCAAAGCATTTGAATCAACTTAGAATTCACTTTTGAATGAAAACTCAACTTTTGAACAAAAAGGGAGGATTTAGACAATTTACGCCCAGAATTGGTGTTTTGGAACCTTTCTTCAATCACTTATTCTTTCATTTTTTTTTTTTTCAAGCTCTTTTTTTTTTTTTCTTTCTTTCTTTCTTTTCTCTTTTTTTTTTCTTTTCTTTTGAATCTCAAAACATCAACACTTAAACATTCTCTCCCCCACACTTATTTTCTTTCATAATGTAACTCAAAAGGAATTCAATTAAGTCATGCTCACTATCTTTTAAGAACAAGGGTGGGGATTGTCCTAAACTAGGCTAGGTGAGGAAAATGTGGGTAAACAAAGAATAAAGGCTAAACAAGGCTCAACGGGGTTAAAACTTACAACATATACGAAGTATGGGAAGTAAGGCTATTTGGCTATGGTGGTGGTCACTACACAACTTCTTCTTGAATATGTGTTATGCAAATCAATAACATGCTTTGAATGAAATGGGCATGAGTTCTAGCATTTGGAACTATATGATAAAACGCCTTCTAAGTAGTAACCAAGCAAAGAATAATGAGATCATGCAACGACTTTAGAAAACAAGAAATCACAGATTATACTCTCCAAAGAACGTTATAGGCTCAAGTCTCTCAGGGTTGTAGCGTTTGTTTGAGTTCCTTCCTTCAAGCATGTTACAAAAACGAATTTTTTTTCTTTTATGATTGCATGTGAAGTCATACATTATAACCATAACCAAGCATATACCAAGAGTAAATCAAACTTTTCTCTATGTTTATAACTCTTTCTAACCGTCATGCAATTATAAACCAAATCCTTATCATTGTGTTGGAAGGTACCCTAAGACACAAACACACACACAAAAACAACTTTAAAACAACTCTTTTTGGGTTTTTCAAAACAATTTTTCAAATTTTTATGGGATTTTCAAATTATAAAACAAAACACACTAAAACACTCTAAAACAACTTAAAAACACCTTAAAATAGCAAGGAACAACATTAGAAGTTATGGTGGATAAAACCCTAAGAATTTGCATCAAAACACTTTAGTTACCCCCCCACACTTAAATCAAACATTGTCCTCAATGTTTTAAGCATATGGTTCACACAAAACATAAGTAAACACACAAAAAACATTTAAACATACTAAACATGGCAGAATGTAATTAACAAAGAGAAGAGTTTAGGGACGCAAATCTGGTTATGGAGTGTAAATTCCCTCTTCTCCTTGGTGATTGCATTGAGGCTTTGATCTTTGTGATTCCACAGGCTTACTCTTGAACTGGTTTCCGCCCATCGTTGATTTTCCTTTGTGCTACTCTTGAACTGGGCAGCAGGATTCCTTTTAGGGTCTCCCCCGAAGGTCTGAGCTTCCTCCTGTTATCTGTTTCTTTGTTCAATCTTTGCAGGAGTGGTCCCTTCTCTGGAAGTGTATCAACCGTTGAAGATGACTACTCGAGAGCAACGCTAGGTAAGCAATCAGGAATAGATTCCGGGCAGTTGGCTCCAGATCGGTAGACTGACTCCAAGTGCCGGCTGATTGCTTCTTTTACTTTGCCATGCAAGTAAGAACAAGGACAAAGAAAAAGACAGGGAAAGAGCATGATATGAGATATTTTTGCTTTTGACCTTGATGATATGAGATACCTTTGCTTTGAAGAAACGGTGAATGAATCAGCACATGCTTCAATCCGCCGTTTCCTCCTGGGTCATATGTACTCCAGGCATCTGGTATCATCTTTGGGGAAGAAGAAAGAATTGAGTATTTCGAAAGGCTTTGCTGGGAGTGCGCCCTCAGAGGTGAGAGAGAGTTGGGCATTTTCTTCAGGTTTGCCCTGCCATAAAAGACGAAGGTCGACATATATAGAGATAATATCAAGTGGTGGTACTTTTTACCCTTATCGACAAACGTTTTGATCCCGCAAATCCGGCTTTTTGAAATAGTGGCGCCTCTTCGATCTTTGAATACGCCTCTTCGATTTCTGAGCAGGCGCCCCTTCGATTTCTGAATGACGCCCCTTCTCTTTCTGAACGACACGTGGTAGTGCAGATGCGGCTCCTTTTGACAAAGCTGCACGCGTTTTCTGAAAAGCAGAGAAAGCGTCGCCGAACTTTGCGCTTGTCGGCTAAAGACGTGTAGTTGCGATGATGGCCTCCACGTGTTTTCAGCTTTGTCAGAAATCTTTTGACAAAGTTGAACGCGTTTTCTGAAAAGCCGAGGGAGCGTCGCCTAACTTACGCCGGAAAATCCGGCTCTTTGAATCGGTGGACGCATCGCCTTGGCATTTTATAGAGCTATCGATCACCGCCAACATACACACTCTGAAGATTTCCCATTCCTGAAACTCGATTCCGGCCCTTTGTGAAATTTTTAACTCCATCCACCCCTTCTCTTTGAACACTTTTGAAAAAAATGGCAAACTCATCGAACCTTAGCTTAGATTTGAGTCTCAGCAGCGATCCGGTTGCGCCCCGTCAAGGTAATGTATGGCGTCCTTCTTTTTTATCTTCTAACGGTCCTCTTTCAGGTGAAGACTCTGTGATGCAGGACGCCACAACAGCTACAATAGTAGCTAAAAACCTCCTCACTCCAAAAGATAGTAGGCTGCTGTCAGGACGGTCCGATGAGTTGGCCGTTCAAGAGTCCCTCGCACTTAGTGTTCAGTGTGCGAGCTCTGTGTCCAACATGGGCCTACGCCTGCTTGCCCGCTCCCGTCAGGTGGAATCGTTGATGGCAGAGGTGGAAAGACTTAAGCAAGAGATCCAGCAGCTTAAGTACGAGAATAGAAGTTTGCATGTGCTTGCAAATAACTATTCGTCGGGGATGAAGAGGAAGCTTGATGAGCTGCAAGAATCTGAGGGTCGAATTCACAATGACCGTCAAAGGCTTGCGTCTTATCTCCAGAGGCACCTTTTTCCTGGGTCATCCAGCGCTTGGCCAAGTATTGAGGCCTGGAATGCTCTAGCTCCGATGCCTCCCGCTCCGATGGCTTCCGCTCCGATGCCTCCCGCTTCTATGCCTCCCGCTTCTGCGCCTTCCGCTTCTGCGCCTCGTAGTGGGGCTTCACGTAAACAACCTTTGTGAAGCTCCACCTTTCTCCATGTTTAGTATCTTTTTTTTTTTTTTTTTTTTTTTTTTTTTTACATAAATAAAATCAAACGGCATGGAATTTATCTTTGAATGGGCGGTGATACTTGAAATGATCCGGTAATAGTTTAAATTCCAGTGTAGGTGCCTGATTCATAAAAAACAGCAAGTTAGTATAAAATGTAAAGGAATTTGAAAAAAACTTACTTGTTTTGTCCGACAAGAACTCAATGACAAACACCACTCCTTTGAAAGTTTCAGGGATATTGGACTTGGCCAGATTGCAAGTGATGGTTATGACTTGTCCAATGTCATCAAATTTAACTTCTTTGGATTTTGTGGTTTCAAGAACGTCCTCTTTGATGAATTCATGACATTCCCTACTTGTCACCTTTGAAAGGGCTTCCAAGATGTCTTTTTCACCTTCTTCTTCCTTGAAAGTCATGAATCTGCAAGGAATAGGGATACTTGTTGGAACGGGGTTAAAAATAATGAAATTTGGAACAACCATACCTGTATTAGATGGCATAGGAGCAATAGGTGCCTCCGGTAAAGGTGTTTCCACCCTTTCCGTGGGTTGGGTGTATTCCTCTTCCTTGTGATTTGATTTTGATGGTTGAGGGTCCGTTCCAACCTCCTTGTCACTTCTCAACATGATAGCATTGGTGTTTTCAAATTCTCCCTTCTGATTTGCAATGGTTGAACTAGGGAGTTCGCCTTGGTCTCGAAACTGTCCTACGAACTCCGCGATCTGCCCAATTTGCTTATCCAAGTGGTCCAACCTTTGTGGTGACTGCATAGGCGTTGAATAGAACTCCTCATATGGCTGCCAATATCCTTCTTGTTGAGCCTCATTGTCTTGATTTTGTGAGCCCTGCACCAAACAAATTAATTCATTAAGCTTTTGATTATAATCTATTGACGAACTTGAGTTTGGTTGGGCATATTGAATATGAGGTTGTGGTGGCTGCCAATATCCTCCTTGTTGAGCATTTTGAGGTTCCCACCACATAGAGTTTGAATGATCACTCCAATCCGAATTGTAAGTATTGGAAAACACGTTATTCCTTGATTGAAGATTAGATATATCAACTCTTTGCATTTGGGACCTTTCCATGAGCTGTGACAAAAGAGAAGCGTTATCAAGTGCCATGTTGTTCTTAACAAACAAAACACAAATAAAAACTAAATCTAAAAAACAATACAGAAACAAACAATCCAAGGGATTAGCAAATTTTCTAATCCCCGGCAACGGCGCCAAAATTTGATGCGAGATTTATACGCACACAAATTAAACCCTCTTTTTGTCAATTGTAGTGAAGAATGTAAGTATAAGTAGGGATCGTTCTGGACCGGGGATTAGGAGGGATTGCAAATCTCTTGGAAAAAAAACGTAAAATAAAGTTTAAAACACTAAACTAGACTCAAAGAATGCAAAATTAAAGTTTAAAACACTAAGACAAACCAAAAATTCAAAAATACTTTAAAACATAAACTAAACAAATTCTAAGCATTAAAGAACAAGAAAGTAAAGGGGGGGGGGGTTTGATTTGACGAAAATTAACTAAAATGCACAAATTGTAATTAAAGGCAAAACGTAAATATAAATATGATAAAAATATGGATGATGGAATAGCTAAGGGGTTCTTCTCAACACATTTTACACTTGCATACAAGATTGATTCTCAGTTGGTCTTTCGATAAATTATGAAACTCAACACTCCGGGTTAATTAGGTCCGCTTAAATTAACCGTCAAGTTTTCCTTAAGTTAATGAATTGGATGGGTTAGTGCAACGCAATTCACAACATTCTCCAAAAGTCCTTTACGTGAACAGCACAATAAAGATACAATCAAAGATCATTAAGCATCATGAAAACTATAAGTGTTGACAAGGCATTCGTTACTATGATGAGCATGAAACTCGTGCCAAGAATTCATTTAACGCGATTGTTTATAAGCAACCTCCACTACTTGTGAATATAAGTTCATAACGATTAGGTGAAACTCACTTATATTCTAGCGTCATATTCATGCATGAAAATTAAGCGCGCATTCTTAATAAACATACATAAATAAGTTATCAATCAAACGGTTAAACAAATTGAATCAACAACTTATGAAATTCCAACGAAAGTTAATCAATTCATATTGCAAATATAAACATAGTTTCGAATCACCCCCTAGCTAAAGGGGGATTAGTTCCTCATAACTTTGAAATCAAAGAAACACCTAAACATTCCAACAACTCAAACTTGAATTGTATGAACGTTTAGGCACTCTTCTCTTCCATTCCTCATACGTACAAAACAAAGAGAATTGAATTTAAACTTTGAAATCAAAGAAACACCTAAACATTCCAACAACTCAAACTTGAATTGTATGAACGTTTAGGCCCTCTTATCTTCCTCGTTGTTGTAGCACAAGGTCTAAGGTGAGGTTTGGGGGATTATGGAAATGGATGAGGAGTGGTGTAGAAGTGGAAGGGGAATGGAAAAATGGTGTTTGGATTATAAGGGGAGAGATGGGAAGCTCACGGCTAGGGAAGGGAGAATGTGTTTGTAATGTGTTGTGTATGAAAATGAGATGTCCATGAATGAATGAATGCAAGGGTATTTATAGGAGTAGTGGAGGGAACATATGGCTATGTCATTTGTAGGTGAAGTAGGTGGATGTTGTAGGTGAAGTAGGTGGATGTTGTAGGTGAAGTGGATGTTGTAGGTGAAGTAGGTGGATGTTGTAGGTGAAGTAGGTGGATGTTGTAGGTGAAGTGGATGTTGTAGGTGAAGTAAGTGGATGTTGTAGGTGAAGTAGGTGGATGTTGTAGGTGAAGTAGGTGGATGATATTTTAAGTGATAAGTGATAAGTGATATGATATGTGGTTATGATATGATAAGTGGTTAAGTGGTGATGATAAGTGATAAGTGATTAAGTGATATGATATGTGGTGATGATAAGTGATAAGTGCATGTGGGTTAACTAATGAAGGAAATGCATGTGCAATGACAATGTGTTAGAATGGATGTGTGTTATGCATGGCATGATTGGGATTAGGAAAGGTTTAAATGTCCTAAAACTAAAGAGAACAAGGTTCCAACACTTTGGCTCCAATTAGGTCTTCAATTTCGTCCAACACTTTGGCTTCAAGCATAAGTTATCCGTCCTTAGCCCAAAAGTGCTCCAAAAGTCCCCAAAATGCATCTTTTTGCTCCTTTAGCCCTTTGGACCTACAAACACACGAAAATAGCTTAAAGTACTAAAATAACTAAAGAAACATAACGTAAATGTACAAGAACAAGCCATTTAAGTCGCATAAATATGCTCCTATCAAATACCCCCACACTTAGCTTTTGCTAGTCCTCGAGCAAAACAGAAAAACAAAACAAAAAGAACAAAACACAACCTACACCTTCCAACAATCGTCTCACGGATTTCCAATGCACAAGACAAGTTAAAAATCATTATTCCCACAGATTTTAGCCATCTTGACACTTAAGTACATTCTTAATCATAGTCACCACATACTAATTCACAATTAAGCATTTAAAACTATATTTTGAATGTAGTAACATGCCTTAGAGAATTTGCTCAATTCCTTACAAGATATGCTCTCGTTTTTCACACAGATTTTCTGACTACACACCCTAAACTAGTTATATGTGAGAAGATTGATGTAATCATAAAAACGAACACTCACATATATGTATTTCAAAGGAAGCAATTTCTGGAGTTAATAAGCATGTTTAGATATGATCTCATGAATGGAATGCTACTACTTAGACGCGAGAACCAGTGATACCATATGCTCATACCAAGTTCAAACTCCACAAATTGAAATACACAACACTCAAGATAGAAGTCAAGGGTTGTAACGGGGCTTGGGTATGTGGATAACAAAGAAGGGATATGGAAAACAAAGGTTTTTAAAGAAATAGTGAGCAAAGCATTTGAATCAACTTAGAATTCACTTTTGAATGAAAACTCAACTTTTGAACAAAAAGGGAGGATTTAGACAATTTACGCCCAGAATTGGTGTTTTGGAACCTTTCTTCAATCACTTATTCTTTCATTTTTTTTTTTTTTCAAGCTCTTTTTTTTTTTTTCTTTCTTTCTTTCTTTTCTCTTTTTTCTTTCTTTTCTTTTGAATCTCAAAACATCAACACTTAAACATTCTCTCCCCCACACTTATTTTCTTTCATAATGTAACTCAAAAGGAATTCAATTAAGTCATGCTCACTATCTTTTAAGAACAAGGGTGGGGATTGTCCTAAACTAGGCTAGGTGAGGAAAATGTGGGTAAACAAAGAATAAAGGCTAAACAAGGCTCAACGGGGTTAAAACTTACAACATATACGAAGTATGGGAAGTAAGGCTATTTGGCTATGGTGGTGGTCACTACACAACTTCTTCTTGAATATGTGTTATGCAAATCAATAACATGCTTTGAATGAAATGGGCATGAGTTCTAGCATTTGGAACTATATGATAAAACGCCTTCTAAGTAGTAACCAAGCAAAGAATAATGAGATCATGCAACGACTTTAGAAAACAAGAAATCACAGATTATACTCTCCAAAGAACGTTATAGGCTCAAGTCTCTCAGGGTTGTAGCGTTTGTTTGAGTTCCTTCCTTCAAGCATGTTACAAAAACGAATTTTTTTTTCTTTTATGATTGCATGTGAAGTCATACATTATAACCATAACCAAGCATATACCAAGAGTAAATCAAACTTTTCTCTATGTTTATAACTCTTTCTAACCGTCATGCAATTATAAACCAAATCCTTATCATTGTGTTGGAAGGTACCCTAAGACACAAACACACACACAAAAACAACTTTAAAACAACTCTTTTTGGGTTTTTCAAAACAATTTTTCAAATTTTTATGGGATTTTCAAATTATAAAACAAAACACACTAAAACACTCTAAAACAACTTAAAAACACCTTAAAATAGCAAGGAACAACATTAGAAGTTATGGTGGATAAAACCCTAAGAATTTGCATCAAAACACTTTAGTTACCCCCCCACACTTAAATCAAACATTGTCCTCAATGTTTTAAGCATATGGTTCACACAAAACATAAGTAAACACACAAAAAACATTTAAACATACTAAACATGGCAGAATGTAATTAACAAAGAGAAGAGTTTAGGGACGCAAATCTGGTTATGGAGTGTAAATTCCCTCTTCTCCTTGGTGATTGCATTGAGGCTTTGATCTTTGTGATTCCACAGGCTTACTCTTGAACTGGTTTCCGCCCATCGTTGATTTTCCTTTGTGCTACTCTTGAACTGGGCAGCAGGATTCCTTTTAGGGTCTCCCCCGAAGGTCTGAGCTTCCTCCTGTTATCTGTTTCTTTGTTCAATCTTTGCAGGAGTGGTCCCTTCTCTGGAAGTGTATCAACCGTTGAAGATGACTACTCGAGAGCAACGCTAGGTAAGCAATCAGGAATAGATTCCGGGCAGTTGGCTCCAGATCGGTAGACTGACTCCAAGTGCCGGCTGATTGCTTCTTTTACTTTGCCATGCAAGTAAGAACAAGGACAAAGAAAAAGACAGGGAAAGAGCATGATATGAGATATTTTTGCTTTTGACCTTGATGATATGAGATACCTTTGCTTTGAAGAAACGGTGAATGAATCAGCACATGCTTCAATCCGCCGTTTCCTCCTGGGTCATATGTACTCCAGGCATCTGGTATCATCTTTGGGGAAGAAGAAAGAATTGAGTATTTCGAAAGGCTTTGCTGGGAGTGCGCCCTCAGAGGTGAGAGAGAGTTGGGCATTTTCTTCAGGTTTGCCCTGCCATAAAAGACGAAGGTCGACATATATAGAGATAATATCAAGTGGTGGTACTTTTTACCCTTATCGACAAACGTTTTGATCCCGCAAATCCGGCTTTTTGAAATAGTGGCGCCTCTTCGATCTTTGAATACGCCTCTTCGATTTCTGAGCAGGCGCCCCTTCGATTTCTGAATGACGCCCCTTCTCTTTCTGAACGACACGTGGTAGTGCAGATGCGGCTCCTTTTGACAAAGCTGCACGCGTTTTCTGAAAAGCAGAGAAAGCGTCGCCGAACTTTGCGCTTGTCGGCTAAAGACGTGTAGTTGCGATGATGGCCTCCACGTGTTTTCAGCTTTGTCAGAAATCTTTTGACAAAGTTGAACGCGTTTTCTGAAAAGCCGAGGGAGCGTCGCCTAACTTACGCCGGAAAATCCGGCTCTTTGAATCGGTGGACGCATCGCCTTGGCATTTTATAGAGCTATCGATCACCGCCAACATACACACTCTGAAGATTTCCCATTCCTGAAACTCGATTCCGGCCCTTTGTGAAATTTTTAACTCCATCCACCCCTTCTCTTTGAACACTTTTGAAAAAAATGGCAAACTCATCGAACCTTAGCTTAGATTTGAGTCTCAGCAGCGATCCGGTTGCGCCCCGTCAAGGTAATGTATGGCGTCCTTCTTTTTTATCTTCTAACGGTCCTCTTTCAGGTGAAGACTCTGTGATGCAGGACGCCACAACAGCTACAATAGTAGCTAAAAACCTCCTCACTCCAAAAGATAGTAGGCTGCTGTCAGGACGGTCCGATGAGTTGGCCGTTCAAGAGTCCCTCGCACTTAGTGTTCAGTGTGCGAGCTCTGTGTCCAACATGGGCCTACGCCTGCTTGCCCGCTCCCGTCAGGTGGAATCGTTGATGGCAGAGGTGGAAAGACTTAAGCAAGAGATCCAGCAGCTTAAGTACGAGAATAGAAGTTTGCATGTGCTTGCAAATAACTATTCGTCGGGGATGAAGAGGAAGCTTGATGAGCTGCAAGAATCTGAGGGTCGAATTCACAATGACCGTCAAAGGCTTGCGTCTTATCTCCAGAGGCACCTTTTTCCTGGGTCATCCAGCGCTTGGCCAAGTATTGAGGCCTGGAATGCTCTAGCTCCGATGCCTCCCGCTCCGATGGCTTCCGCTCCGATGCCTCCCGCTTCTATGCCTCCCGCTTCTGCGCCTTCCGCTTCTGCGCCTCGTAGTGGGGCTTCACGTAAACAACCTTTGTGAAGCTCCACCTTTCTCCATGTTTAGTATCTTTTTTTTTTTTTTTTTTTTTTTTTTTTTACATAAATAAAATCAAACGGCATGGAATTTATCTTTGAATGGGCGGTGATACTTGAAATGATCCGGTAATAGTTTAAATTCCAGTGTAGGTGCCTGATTCATAAAAAACAGCAAGTTAGTATAAAATGTAAAGGAATTTGAAAAAAACTTACTTGTTTTGTCCGACAAGAACTCAATGACAAACACCACTCCTTTGAAAGTTTCAGGGATATTGGACTTGGCCAGATTGCAAGTGATGGTTATGACTTGTCCAATGTCATCAAATTTAACTTCTTTGGATTTTGTGGTTTCAAGAACGTCCTCTTTGATGAATTCATGACATTCCCTGAGGCCGCGGGGTATTGAATGCATAATGGTGCGGCATTGGCCAACCCTGAGGCCGAAAGCTCTTTAATGGTCCGATTGTCCGCTGCCATAACTTCTTCTTCCACTTCTTCAAACTCAGATTCGGCCTCTGAACTTGAACTAGGTTCACTATGTTTGGGATGCCTCCTCTTTCTTCTCAAATCACGTTCAAAATCGTCGTTAAAGTCTAAGATATGTGCATGCACAGTTTGAGAACTCCGCGTCATGCACTAGTACCTAAAAAAAAACAAGAAACAAAAATAGGTCAGAAACTAAAACAAAATCAGAAACAAAGTGAAATAAATGAAACAAAAACAATCCAAGGGATTTAGCAAAGTTGCTAATCCCCGGCAACGGCGCCAAAAATTTGATGCAAAATATATTAAGCACACAAATTAAACCCTCTTCTGACAATTGTAGCAAAGTATGTAAGTAGGGATCGTTCAAAACCGGGGATTAGGAGGGATTGCTAAACTCTTGAAAACTGACCTAAGAAGTCCAAAACAAAGTTAAAAACACTAATTTGGACTCAAAGAATGAAAAACCAAAGTTAAAACACTAAAACAAAACAAAAACTCAAAACAGCAACTAGAAGACTCAAAACTGCCTAAAAACCACTTTCTGGGCAGTTTTGAGCACCTACACTAACTTGGACGAAATTGGTTGAAAACATGACTCAAAACACTTAAAAACATGAACCAAAACAATTTCTAACTAAATTGAGACTTCAAAGTAAAGGGGGATTTGATTTGGACGAAATTAAAGTTGAGAAAACAGATTGCAAAGTAAAACTGATCTTGAAACGTTTTTGGGGTTTTTAATGGATGATGGACTAGTTAGGGGTTCTTTCTCCACACATGACAAGTATGCAAATGACTCGATTTCCAGTTATTCCTTCATAGAATTATGAATGACAATGCCCCAAATTAACCGTGACATCACTAGTTAATTCTCAAGTTTTCCTTGTGTTATTGAATTGGATGACATCATACGACAACCCAAAGCATTCTTCAAAAGTTCCTTACATGACATCATAATAAAGATACAATCAAAGATCATTACGTTCAATGAAAACTATAAGCATTAACAAAGCACTTGTGACTATGACATCATGACACTTATGCTAGGAATTGAACTTAACGCGATTGTGACTAGCAATCTTCACTACTTGTGCATATAAGTGTGTGACAATTATGTGAAACAAACTTATATTCTAGCATCATATTCATGCAAGCCAATTAAGTGTCGACCCCTAATTAACAAACACAAATACGTTATTACTCGCACAGTTAAGCCAATTGCATTCACGATTCAAGAACTCATAACTGGAATTTATCAAATCAACTTGCACACATAGTTATGGCTTCGAAATCACCCCTAACCAATAGGGGTTTAGCCACTCATGTTCATAGCAAAATGAAAGGAAAATAAATTAAACATTGAAATCATAAAACGAATTACACCTAGAATGCACCAACGACGAAGCTTGAGCATCCAAGAGTCCTTCCTTCTTTCTCCTTGCTACGGCACAAAGGTGGATGGGATGGTTGGGATGTGTTTTAGGATCAGGGATTATGGAATTGGATGGAGGATAGGCACGGCAAGGTGTAGTGTTTGGTTGGAATTGTGTTTCTAGGATTTTAGGATGTGGAGAGTGGTGTGGCTAGATGAATGGACGAAAATTGGGTGAATGAGTGATTCCCCTAGTGCCTTGCTGCAAACCCTTATTTATAGGGCTAGGAAAGGTTTTGAAACACTTAAAGGATATATGTGTGTAGCTTGGACAAGGTAGGACGGCTAGTGACAAGCTAGGAAGGCTAGGAGACAAGGTAGGACGGCTAGGAGACAAGCTAGGACGGCTAGTGACAAGCTAGGACGGCTAGTGACAAGCTAGGACGACTAGGAGACAAGCTAGGACGGCTAGTGACAAGCTAGGACGGCTAGGAGACAAGCTAGGACGGCTAGGAGACAAGCTAGGACGGCTAGTGACAAGCTAGGACGGCTAGGAGACAAGCTAGGACGGCTAGTGACAAGCTAGGACGGCTAGTGACAAGCTAGGACGGCTAGGAGACAAGCTAGGACGGCTAGGAGACAAGCTAGGACGGCTAGTGACAAGCTAGGACGGCTTGTTCTTCCAATACAGAAATTAGGCACCATGTGTGAATAGATAAAGCCTTCTAGAAATAAGGTTTTTAGGCCCCCTTGCAGCTCCCTAACTGAATTCAAGCCTTCAAATTCGTCCATCCTCATGCCTCCATGCTTGCACTATCCAATCTTGGCCCAAAAATGCTCTAGAATGCTCCAAATTGCTTCTTTTTGCATACTTTGACACTAAAACCTGAAATTGCACGAAAATGACTTTAAACACTAAACTAACTAAGGAAAAACAACATAAATGCATGAGAACAAGCCAATTAAGTCACATAAAAATGCTCCTATCAAATTCCCCCACACTTAGCTTTTGCTAGTCCTCGAGCAAAACAAAGAAATAAAACAAGACAAAACAAACAAACATAATCTAAACCTTCCAACGTTTGCCTCAGGGATTTCCAATGCACATGACATGTTAAAGATTATCATTCCCACAGATTTGAGTCAATTTAACACTTAAGCACATGCTTAATCATAGTCACTACTTACTAGTTCACAATTAACCAATTAAAACAATGTTTTGAATGTAGTAACATGCCTTAGAGAATTCCCTCAATCCTTAATAGATTTGCACTCTATTTTCACTCAGATTTTCTAACTACACACCCTATACTAGTTATATGTGAGAGAATTGATGTAGATATAAAAACGAATGCTCACATATATGTATCACAAAGAACGCAATTTCCGGACTTAATAGGCATGTTTAGATATGATCTCATGAATGGAATGCTACTACTTAGATGCGAGAACCAGTGACACCATATGCTCATACCAAATTCAAACTCAACAAATTGAAACACATAACACTCAAGATAGAAGTTTAAGGGTTGCAACGGGGCTTGGGGTATTGGTTAACAAAGAAAGGATAGGGAAAACAAACGTTCTTCAAGCATTAGTAAGCAAAGTAATGAAGTTAAGACTTAGAATTCACTTAGTTTGCAGAAATTAACTTAAAAATACAAGGGGAAGACTTTAAACAACTTCTTGGGGCCGAATTCAACTTTTTGGACCCTTTCTTCAACAAACAACACCTTGGAACTTTTTTTCTCATATTGTTCAACTCTTTTCATACTTTATTTATTTTTTTTTTTCACGAATTTTTCTTTTCTTTTCTTTCTACCCGTGCTTATGGCACATAATTCTCAAAATAAAAACTTCCCCCACACTTGGTTTCTGTCATAAAGGAATTCCATTTGAATCATGCTTACTATACTTTAAGAACGAGGGTATGGATAGTCCTAATCTAGGCTAGGTGAGGGTAATGTGGGTTAACAAAGAAAAGGCTAAACAAGGCTCAATGGGGTTAACACCTAAACATATAATGGAGTAGGGCACACGGCTTTTTGGCTAAAGTGGTGGTCACTGCACAACTTCATCTTGAATATGTGTTATGCTAATCAATACCATGCTTTGAATGAAATGGGCATGACTTCTAGTGTTTGGAACTAAATGATGAAACGCCTTCTAAGTAGCAACCAAGCAAAGAATAATGAGATCATGCAACGATTTTAGAAAACAAAGAATGCACAGATTTGAACTCTCCAAATAAACGTTTAGGTTCAAGTCTCACAAGGTTGTAGCGTTAATTTGAGTTCCTTCCTTCAAGCATGTTACAAAAACTGATTTTTTATTTTTATTTTTATTTTTATTTTTTATGATTGCATGTGAATTCATAAGTTATAACCACAACCAAGCATAAACATAGAGTAAATCAAACTTTCATCCATGTTAATCACTCTCTTTAACAGCCATGTATTTAAAAACCAAATCCTCATCATTGTGTTGGAAGGTACCCTAAGACACAAACAAACACACAAAAACAACTCTTTTTTGGGTTTTTTAAAACAAATTTTTCAAATTTTTCTTTGATTTTCGGATTTTTACTTCAAAACATACTAAAACACACCAAAACTGCTTAAAAACACTTAAAAACAGCAAGGAACAAGTTTTGAAATAATGGGTGATAAAATCCCACGAATTTGAATGAAAAACACTTAGTTACCCCCCCACACTTAAATCAAACATTGTCCTCAATGTTTTAAGCATAGAATCACACAAAGAAACACACAAACAGCAAGTAAAACAACTAAATAGGCAGATTAGAAGGAATCAACAAAGAGAAGGGTTTAGGAACGCAAATCTGGAATTGGAGTGCTTTCTAGGTCTTCCTTTGTTGAATGGCATGGGTTGCCTCCCAAGTAGCGCTTTCTTTAACGTCTTGCAGCCGGACGAAGAACACGTTCAGGCACCATTGGTGCCCACGGCATGGAGTGAGATCTCCTCCACAACCTGCCCCATGGCATTCTCATAGTATGGCTTCAATCTATGTCCGTTGACCTTGAATTCCACCCCATTCCTTAAGCTTTGGACTTGAACTGCACCATGTGGGAAAACATTAGTAACAACAAAAGGTCCAATCCATTTAGAACGTAACTTTCCGGGAAATAAACGTAAACGAGAATTAAAAAGTAAAACTTTCTGCCCAATTGTGAAGGTTTTGCCCCTAATTGATAGGAGCCTATTCATGCGACTTAAATAGCTTGTTCTCGTGCATTTACGTTATGTTTCTTTAGTTATTTTAGTACTTTAAGCTATTTTCGTGTGTTTGTAGGTCCAAAGGGCTAAAGGAGCAAAAAGATGCATTTTGGAGAATTTTGGAGCACTTTTGGGCTAAGGACGGATAGCTTATGCTTGAAGCCAAAGTGTTGGACGAAATTGAAGACCTAATTAAAGACCAAAGTGTTGGAACCTTGTTCCCTTTAGTTTTAGGACATTTAAACCTTTCCTTTATCCTTAGCCGTGCATAACATTCCAACATTCCACACTATCACATATCATACATCACATATCACTTATCACATATCATTCACCACTTATCATATCATACACTCAATCACTTATCACATATCACTTATCACACACCACATATCACTTATCACATATCACTTACCACTTATCATTCACCACATATCATTCACCACTTATCATATCATACATTCATTTATCACTTATCATAATCATTCACTTATCACTTAACATATCATAAACTTATCACTTATCACTCATAATCACCTACAACATCCACCTACTTCACCTACAACATCCACCTACTTCACCTACAACATCCACTACTTCACCTACAACATCCACCTACTTCACCCACAACATCCACCTACTTCACCTACAACCTCCACTTACTTCACCAACCTCACACACTTACTTCACCTACAAATGACATAGCCATATGTTCCCTCCACTACTCCTATAAATACCCTTGCATTCATTCATTCATGGACATCTCAATTCATACAAATCTCATTTCATACACAACACACCACAAACACTTCCATTCCTTCTCTTTGCCGTGAGTTCCCTTGTAATCCAAACACCACTCCCCAAACCATTCACACCATCAAACTATCCTTAGACCTTGTGCTACAACAACGAGGAAGAGAAGAGTGCCTAAACGTTCATACAATTCAAGTTTGAGTTGTTGGAATGTTTAGGTATTTCTTTGATTTCAAAGTTATAATAAACTAAACCCCCTTTAGCTAGGGGGTGATTCGAAATATATGTTTATGCTTGCATTTTGATTTGATTAATTCTAATTGCGTTTCATAAGTTGTGGTTCAATTTGTTTAACCGTTTGATTGATAACTTATTTATGAATGTTTATTAAGAATGCGTGCTTAATTTTCATGCATCAATATGACGCTAGAATATAAGTGAGTTTCACCTAATAGTTACGAACTTATATTCACAAGTAGTGGAGGTTGCTTATAAACAATCGCGTTAAATAAATTCTTGGCATAAGTTTCATGCGTAGTCCATAGTAACGAATGCCTCGTCAACACTTAAAGTTTTCATGATGCTTAATGATCTTTGATTGTATCTTTATTGTGCTTTTCACGTAAAGGACTTTTGGAGAATGTTGTGAATTGCGTTGCGCTAACCCATCCAATTCATTAACTTAAGGAAAACTTGACGGTTAATTTAAGCGGACCTAATTGACCCGGGGCGTTGAGAATTAATGATTTGTTGAAATACAATTGGAAATCGTTTTATTATGCAAGTATAACATATGTGGAGATGAACCCCGTAGCTAACTTTCCATCCATTTGTTCTTTCTTTTCTTGTTTCTGTTTTCATGTTTAATTTAACTTGTTATTCAATTATGTTAAACATGTGAAACTAATTTCTTTTTAGTTAGAGGCGAATTTGAAGCCATGGACATATGTTGGTCATGATTTGATTTACTCCAGTTATGAATTCATGAACTTTAGATGTGGGTTACTTTTCTGTTTTGATTAAGAACTTGTTTATGTATGTGGGTTGAGGGTCGACACTTAATTTGCATGCCTAAGACTTGATGCTAGGATATAAGGGAATTTCACCTAATCGTTATGAACTTATATTCATGAGTAGTAAAAATCGCTAGTCACGATTGTGTTTAGTAAACCCTAGGCTGGATTAACATGCGTATTCCATAGTTATGAATGCCTAGTCAATGTTTATGATTTCCGTTGAACTTAATGATCTTTGTTGAATGTCTCTATCATGCGTATTCCATGTGAGAGACTTTGATTAGGAATAATTTGGTTGTAATGCGTATCCCATTCAATCCAATGAATCTAGGGAAATCTGAAGGTTAATTTAAGCGGACCTAATTAACTTGGAGCATTGTCATTCATCGTTTGTTGAAGTCATAACTGGGAGTCAAATTATATGCTTATGTTCATGTGTGGATAAGGAACCCTCTAACTAGTTTTTCTTCATTCTATTCCATCAATTTCGTTTGTACAATCTGTTTTGTTTCCAAGTTTCTATTTTAGTTTAATTTCGTCCAAAACCAATCCCCCATTTATTTTAAAGTGTTAGATTAGTTAGAAATACATTTATTTTGTGTTTTTACGTTTTTTTTGAGTCAAATCCAAGTGATTAACAATCCCTCCTAATCCCCGGTCCAGAACGATCCCTACTTATACATATACTACAATTTGACGAAAGGAGGGTTTAATTTGTGTGCGTATAAATCTCGCATCACTAATCATCTTGTCATGAAACGCCTTCGTCTTTTCCTTGTAAATGCGGGCATTCTCGTAGGCTTCATTCCTTAGTTCCTCAAGCTCATTCAATTGGAGCTTCCGATGCATTCCAGCAGCATCTAAGTCCAAATTGAACGTTTTGATGGCCCAATGTGCCTTATGCTCTAGCTCCACGGGTAAGTGACAAGGTTTTCCATAAACTAGCCGAAATGGAGACATCCCTAGGGGTGTTTTGTAGGCAGTGCGATATGCCCATAGTGCATCGTCTAAACGCATGCTCCAATCCTTCCGGTTAGGCCCCACGGTCTTCTCCAAGATTTGCTTGACCTCTCTATTTGATACTTCGGCTTGGCCACTTGTTTGTGGGTGATAAGGTGTTGAAACCTTATGCTTGACATTGTACTTCTTGAAGAGTGCCTCAATGGTCCTATTGCAGAAATGTGAACCTCCATCACTTATAAATACCCGCGGCATCCCAAATCTAGAGAAAATGTTAGTCTTGATGAAATCTGAAACCACTCTAGAATCGTTAGTACGGGTAGCTTTTGCTTCTACCCATTTAGAAACATAATCAACCGCAAGCAAAATATAAGTGAAACCAAATGAAGAAGGAAAAGGACCCATGAAATCAATACCCCAAACATCAAAGATTTCAACATTGAAGATGGGTGTTTGCGGCATTTGGTCTTTTGCACCAATAGAACCTGTTCTTTGACATCTATCACATGTTAAGCAAAACATTCTAGCATCTTTGAACAATGTAGGCCAATAAAAACCAGATTCTAACACTTTACGAGCTGTCCTTTGGGTACCAAAATGGCCTCCACATGCATAAGAATGACAAAATGCTAGAATTGAGTTAAATCAGAAGTTGGCACACATCTTCTAATAATCTGATCTGGGCAATATTTCCATAGATATGGATCATCCCACACATAAAATCTTGCATCATGTATCAATTTATCACGTTGGACCTTGCTTAGGGTGTTAGGAACTTGCTTAGTCACCAAGAAATTGACCAAATCGGCATACCAAGGGGTACTTACCTCAATGGACAGAAGTTGTTCATCCGGAAACATCTCAGAAATGGGGAGGGACTCTTCTTCACGCACCAATCTACTCAAGTGGTCAGCCACCACGTTTTCACAACCTTTCTTGTCCCTAATTTCAATATCGAACTCTTGAAGTAGGAGCATCCAACGAATGAGCCTTGGTTTGGCCTCCTTTTTGGTGAAAAGATACTTCAAGGCTGCATGGTCAGTGAAAACAATTACTTTAGTGCCAATAAGATATGATCTAAACTTATCTAAAGAAAATACAACCGCCAAGAGTTCTTTTTCGGTTGTAGAATAATTCAATTGAGCATCATTTAAAGTGCGGGAAGCATAATAAATAACATGTGACTGTTTATTTTTCCTTTGACCCAAAACAGCCCCAAGTGCATAATCCGAGGCATCACACATCAATTCAAATGGAATGGACCAATCCGGGGGAGTTATGATGGGTGCCGTGGTTAGGAGCTCTTTGAGATGCTTGAATGACTTCTCGCATGCCTCGTTGAACTCAAAAGACACATCTTTTTGGAGGAGGCGGCATAGGGGTTGTGCAATCTTGGAAAAGTCCTTGATAAATCGTCTATAGAATCCTGCATGACCAAGAAAAGAACGAACCTCTCTAACCGAAGTAGGAGAGGGTAAGTAGCGTACAAGATCTACTTTAGACTTATCAACTTCAATTCCTTTTTCAGAGATTATATGACCCAAAACAATACCTTGTTTAACCATAAAATGGCATTTTTCCCAATTTAAAACAAGGTTTGTTTCAACACAACGTTTCAAGATTAACGTGAGATTATCCAAGCATTTATCAAAAGAATCACCAAAAACACTAAAGTCATCCATGAATATTTCAATAATCCTTTCAACATAATCAGAAAATATGCTTACCATACACCTTTGAAACGTGGCAGGGGCATTGCACAAACCAAATGGCATGCGTCGATATGCAAATGTTCCAAAGGGACAAGTAAAAGTGGTCTTTTCTTGATCATCCGGGGCAATGACAATTTGATTATAACCTGAATATCCATCAAGAAAGCAATAAAAAGAATGACCCGCTAACCTTTCCAACATTTGATCTAGGAACGGCAATGGGAAGTGGTCCTTCCTTGTGGTGGCATTTATCTTCCTATAATCGATGCATACACGTCAACCGGTTTGGATTCTCATGGGTACAAGCTCATTCTCGGCATTCTCCACAACCGTCACTCCGGATTTCTTAGGCACACATTGGATAGGTGAAACCCAACGACTATCGGAGATAGGATAAATGACTCCACAATCAAGAAGTTTGATTATCTCTTTTTTCACAACTTCCATCATTGGAGGGTTAAGACGGCGTTGAGCCTCTCTAGTTGGTTTGGTCCCCTCCTCAAGAAATATGTGATGCATACAAGTTGTGGGGCTTATACCTTTGATATCGGCCAATGTCCATCCTAGGGCAGATTTGTACTCCTTCAACACATGCATGAGTTTTTCCTCCTCTTGTGCCGTGAGGGATGATGATATGATGGCAGGCAGTGTCTCATTTTTTCCCAAGAAAATGTACTTCAAATGGCTTGGCAAAGGTTTGAGTTCAAGGATAGGTGCCTGAATTATGGATGGAAGCAACTTGTTAGTCGAAATGGGAATGGACTCTTTGTTAGGAAACTTACCATCATGTATTGGTGATGACTCAAGGGCAGCAACTACTTCAAGAAAATCCTCACTAGGAGGCACGGCATAGGATAGTGTATTTGTGCCGTGGGGTTGCATGGATGTTGCTCCCTTGGTTTTGACTTCTACACCACTTGTAATGACTTTTTCAAGCATATCATCATTCAAATCTTCAAGGTATCCCTGCGCCAAAGAGTCAACAGTATCAATAGAGAAACATGAATGATCTTCACTAGGATACTTAATAGAATCGGAAAGATTGAAATTAACAACTTCCCCATCAAATTCCATGGACAAAGTTCCATTAAACACGTCAATCTTAGTCCGGGCCGTTTTCATGAATGGCCTTCCAAGTAGAATGGGCAGCGAGGTTGCATGATCCGATTCATCCATCTCAAGGACATAGAAATCCGCCGGAAAGATCAAATGATTAACCTGCACCAAAACATCTTCCAAAACTCCCTTTGGATAGGCATTAGATCTATCGGCCAATTGTATGATAACACCATCCTTTTTCAATGCTCCTAGGTTCATAGATGCATATATGGAATATGGCATAACATTTATAGAAGCACCTAAGTCAAGCATGGCAGATTCAAATCTAGTGTTACCTATGACACAAGGAATGGTGAAACTACCTGGATCTTTGCATTTGGGAGGTAGTTTGCGTTGCAAGATGGCGGACACATTCTCACCTACTTTTACCACTTCCTTGGTCGACATCCTCTTCCTAGTGGTGCACAACTCCTTCAAAAACTTGGCGTATCTAGGGACTTGCTTGATTGCATCCAACAAGGGTATGTTCACTTGAACTTTCCTAAATGTCTCAAGGATGTCCTTTTCAGCTTCTTCCTTCCTTGTTTGCATAAACCTACTAGGAAAAGGAGCATTCGAAGGAAAAGCATTAGTAGAAACTGAATTTGACACATTCTTACCCTTTTTGGCCGAATTAGACAGTTTTGGGGCACTAGGAACTTGCGGCAAAGACTCTCCCACCTTTGCCGTGGGTTTGCTTGATTCTTCCTCTTCAATTTGCAAGTTTTCATCACCTTTGGGACCTGATTGTGATGGTGTAGGATCTGCCCCAATCTCTTCTCCACTTCTCAAGGTTATGGCCTTTGCACTTTCGAAGCTTCCCTTTGGATTTGGAACGGTGGAACTAGGGAGCTTTCCTTGTTCACGAAACTGCCCCATAAACTCGGCAATTTGCCCCATTTGTTTCTCCAATTGATCCACCCTTTTGTCTTGGTTTTGCATAGCCTTAGCTTGATCGTCCTGCCCATTAGACAACTTAGTTAGTATCTTAAGAAGTGCATCATTGTCAAGGGACGTACCTGAGGCACTTGGGCCGGATTGGGCTTGATTTTGGGGTGGGCCGTAGATTTTGGGAAAGAACCCAGGGGGTTGTTGCCTAAAGCCTCCTTGGTTTTGAGATTGTTGGGGCTCCCTCCATTTGAAATTTGGGTGGTCTCTCCAACCGGGATTATATGTGTTGGAATAAGGATCGTTCCTTGGTTGGTTTTGGCCTTGAAACCCAATTGCATTGGCGCTTTCCCATCCACCATTTTCAATCAACTGTGGACATTTTTCAGAGGCATGTCCATGCATAGAACATACGCCACATACAATTGGTCCTTGCATCTTCATGCCCTCGGCCAACTGAGACACAATAGAAGTAAGATTAGCCAATTGTGAATTAATGTCAGAAGTAGAACTTACCTCATGAACATGTTGCCGTGGGGGTCCTCTTTGGCCTACACCTTCGTATTGTTGATCGTTCAACGCTCGATTAGAAATCAAGGTCTTGGCAGCCATAGGTGTTTTGTCCACTAATGCTCCACCTGCCGAGGCATCGAGCATTTGACGTTCTAATGGTAGGAGGCCCTCGTAGAAGTATTGCAAAAGTAGCTCCTCCTTCATCTGATGTTGTGGACAAGAAGCAACAAGTGATTTAAAACGTTCATAGTATGCAGGAAAAGACTCACCTTCATCTTGTTGAATTCCACTTATTTTTTTACGAAGAAGAATGATGCGAGAAGTTGGGAAAAACTTCTCCAAAAACGCTCTTTTCATACTCTCCCATGAAGTGACAGTGCCAGGAGCCAACTCGTATAACCAATCCTTAGCTTTATCCATTAAAGAGAACGGAAAAGCTTTCATCTTCAAAATACTTCCGTCAACATTGACGGGAGTCATGCTTGAACAAACTACTTCAAACTCTTTAAGATGCTTGTTTGGATCTTCCATGGAAAGCCCATGGTATTTAGGAATGTGGTGCAACAAGCTTGACTTCAACTCGAATTCATCGGTCTTGCCTTGGGCAGCCGCGGGGTATTGAATGCATAATGGTGCGGCATTGGCCAACCCTGAGGCCGAAAGCTCTTTAATGGTCCGATTGTCCGCTGCCATAACTTCTTCTTCCACTTCTTCAAACTCAGATTCGGCCTCTGAACTTGAACTAGGTTCACTATGTTTGGGATGCCTCCTCTTTCTTCTCAAATCACGTTCAAAATCGTCGTTAAAGTCTAAGATATGTGCATGCACAGTTTGAGAACTCCGCGTCATGCACTAGTACCTAAAAAAAAACAAGAAACAAAAATAGGTCAGAAACTAAAACAAAATCAGAAACAAAGTGAAATAAATGAAACAAAAACAATCCAAGGGATTTAGCAAAGTTGCTAATCCCCGGCAACGGCGCCAAAAATTTGATGCAAAATATATTAAGCACACAAATTAAACCCTCTTCTGACAATTGTAGCAAAGTATGTAAGTAGGGATCGTTCAAAACCGGGGATTAGGAGGGATTGCTAAACTCTTGAAAACTGACCTAAGAAGTCCAAAACAAAGTTAAAAACACTAATTTGGACTCAAAGAATGAAAAACCAAAGTTAAAACACTAAAACAAAACAAAAACTCAAAACAGCAACTAGAAGACTCAAAACTGCCTAAAAACCACTTTCTGGGCAGTTTTGAGCACCTACACTAACTTGGACGAAATTGGTTGAAAACATGACTCAAAACACTTAAAAACATGAACCAAAACAATTTCTAACTAAATTGAGACTTCAAAGTAAAGGGGGATTTGATTTGGACGAAATTAAAGTTGAGAAAACAGATTGCAAAGTAAAACTGATCTTGAAACGTTTTTGGGGTTTTTAATGGATGATGGACTAGTTAGGGGTTCTTTCTCCACACATGACAAGTATGCAAATGACTCGATTTCCAGTTATTCCTTCATAGAATTATGAATGACAATGCCCCAAATTAACCGTGACATCACTAGTTAATTCTCAAGTTTTCCTTGTGTTATTGAATTGGATGACATCATACGACAACCCAAAGCATTCTTCAAAAGTTCCTTACATGACATCATAATAAAGATACAATCAAAGATCATTACGTTCAATGAAAACTATAAGCATTAACAAAGCACTTGTGACTATGACATCATGACACTTATGCTAGGAATTGAACTTAACGCGATTGTGACTAGCAATCTTCACTACTTGTGCATATAAGTGTGTGACAATTATGTGAAACAAACTTATATTCTAGCATCATATTCATGCAAGCCAATTAAGTGTCGACCCCTAATTAACAAACACAAATACGTTATTACTCGCACAGTTAAGCCAATTGCATTCACGATTCAAGAACTCATAACTGGAATTTATCAAATCAACTTGCACACATAGTTATGGCTTCGAAATCACCCCTAACCAATAGGGGTTTAGCCACTCATGTTCATAGCAAAATGAAAGGAAAATAAATTAAACATTGAAATCATAAAACGAATTACACCTAGAATGCACCAACGACGAAGCTTGAGCATCCAAGAGTCCTTCCTTCTTTCTCCTTGCTACGGCACAAAGGTGGATGGGATGGTTGGGATGTGTTTTAGGATCAGGGATTATGGAATTGGATGGAGGATAGGCACGGCAAGGTGTAGTGTTTGGTTGGAATTGTGTTTCTAGGATTTTAGGATGTGGAGAGTGGTGTGGCTAGATGAATGGACGAAAATTGGGTGAATGAGTGATTCCCCTAGTGCCTTGCTGCAAACCCTTATTTATAGGGCTAGGAAAGGTTTTGAAACACTTAAAGGATATATGTGTGTAGCTTGGACAAGGTAGGACGGCTAGTGACAAGCTAGGAAGGCTAGGAGACAAGGTAGGACGGCTAGGAGACAAGCTAGGACGGCTAGTGACAAGCTAGGACGGCTAGTGACAAGCTAGGACGACTAGGAGACAAGCTAGGACGGCTAGTGACAAGCTAGGACGGCTAGGAGACAAGCTAGGACGGCTAGGAGACAAGCTAGGACGGCTAGTGACAAGCTAGGACGGCTAGGAGACAAGCTAGGACGGCTAGGAGACAAGCTAGGACGGCTAGTGACAAGCTAGGACGGCTAGTGACAAGCTAGGACGGCTAGGAGACAAGCTAGGACGGCTAGGAGACAAGCTAGGACGGCTAGTGACAAGCTAGGACGGCTTGTTCTTCCAATACAGAAATTAGGCACCATGTGTGAATAGATAAAGCCTTCTAGAAATAAGGTTTTTAGGCCCCCTTGCAGCTCCCTAACTGAATTCAAGCCTTCAAATTCGTCCATCCTCATGCCTCCATGCTTGCACTATCCAATCTTGGCCCAAAAATGCTCTAGAATGCTTCAAATTGCTTCTTTTTGCATACTTTGACACTAAAACCTGAAATTGCACGAAAATGACTTTAAACACTAAACTAACTAAGGAAAAACAACATAAATGCATGAGAACAAGCCAATTAAGTCACATAAAAATGCTCCTATCATTTACCCCCTACACTTAAATCAAACTTTGTCCTCAATGTTTTAAGCAGAAAGTCACAACAGAGCAAGCAAATAAACAAATACGAGAAAGAAAGCAAAGTAAAGGCAGTAAAGAAAAAGAAAGGAATAAAAATAAGTCTCTTAAAGGGGTTTCCAAGTTCTTCTCTATTCGGATGCATGGGTTGCCTCCCACGAAGTGCTTTCTTTTACGTCTTTCAGCCGGACGAGTACCCTCTTTTAATCTTCATTTGAGCCCACGGAATGGAAAGGAATGTCTTCCACCACTTGCCCCACACCATGCTCGTAATATGGCTTCAACCGATGCCCGTTCACCTTGAATTCTACGCCATTCCTTAAGCTTTTTATGTGGACTGCACCATAAGGTAAAACGTTAGTAACAACAAACGGGCCAATCCATTTAGAACGCAACTTACCAGGAAACAAACGTAGGCGAGAGTTGAAAAGTAACACTTTCTGCCCAACTGTGAAGGTCTTGGTTCGAATCATTTTATCATGGAATGCTTTGGTCTTGGCTTTGTACATCCGGGCATTCTCATAGGCTTCATTCCGAATCTCCTCAAGTTCATTCAATTGGAGCTTCCTATGAACTCCCGCTGCATCTATGTCCATGTTGAAAGTCTTCACGGCCCAATGTGCCTTGTGCTCTAACTCTACGGGCAAATGACATGGCTTACCATAGACAAGCCGAAAAGGTGACATCCCAATGGGTGTTTTGTACGCCGTACGATATGCCCACAGTGCATCATCTAAACGTAAGCTCCAATCCCTCCTTGTTGGTCCAACGGTCTTCTCCAAAATTTGTTTGATTTCTCGGTTAGACACCTCGGCTTGGCCATTTGTTTGAGGATGGTAAGGTGTGGAGACCTTATGGTTGACATGGTACTTTCTTAGCAACGCCTCAATGGTCCGATTGCAAAAGTGAGACCCTCCATCACTTATGATTACTCTCGGCATTCCAAACCTAGCAAAAATGTTAGTTTTCACGAAATCTGCAACAACCTTAGAATCGTTAGTACGGGTGGCTTTTGCTTCCACCCATTTAGAAACATAATCAACGGCTAGCAAGATATAAGTGAAACCATAAGATGGAGGGAAAGGGCCCATGAAATCAATGCCCCAAACATCAAAAATTTCAACATTAAAGACAGGGGTTTGCGGCATTTGGTCCTTGGTACCTATGTTACCCATTCGTTGGCAATGATCACAAGACATACAAAAGGTTCTAGCATCCCTAAATATAGTCGGCCAATAAAAACCACACTCTAAAACCTTGAGGGCAGTGCGTTGTGTGCCAAAATGACCACCACATGCATATGTGTGACAAAAGCTTAGAATTGAGTGAAATTCAGAATCATGCACACATCTACGTACAATTTGATCTGAGCAATACTTCCACAAATAAGGGTCATCCCAAACATAGAAACGTGCATCATTTTTAAGCTTATCACGTTGGTGCTTGTTTAGTTCATTTGGAATTTGTTTAGCCACCAAGTAATTCACTAAATCTGCATACCATGGTTCACTTACCTCAATGGAAAGCAGCTGCTCATCGGGAAAAGTTTCAGGGATAGGTACGGCATGTTCATGCTCCTCGTGGATCATTCGGCTTAAATGGTCAGCCACTACATTCTCGCTTCCTTTCTTATCCCGGATTTCAATATCAAATTCTTGAAGAAGAAGAATCCAACGGATAAGCCTCGGCTTTGCTTCCTTTTTCGTGAGCAAGTTCCTCAAAGCTGCATGATCAGAATAAACGATTACTTTAGTACCAATTAAATATGAACGGAATTTATCTAAAGCAAAAACCACAGCTAGAAGTTCTTTTTCCGTCGTGGAGTAGTTCAATTGGGCATCATTGAGAGTCCGAGAGGCATAGTATATGACATGCGGCCACTTGTCTCTTCTTTGTCCTAGAACAGCTCCTAATGCATAGTCGGATGCATCGCACATGAGCTCGAACGGAAGGCTCCAATCTGGAGGTACAATAATGGGGGCCGAGACTAGCTTCTCCTTGAGTTGGTTAAATGCCGAATTACACTCTTCATCAAACTTGAATGGCACATCTTTTTGAAGGAATCGGCAAAGAGGGTTGGACATCTTGGAGAAGTCCTTGATAAAACGCCTATAGAACCCTGCATGGCCAAGAAACGAACGTACCTCTCTAACCGAAGTAGGAGAGAGTAAGTGACGTACAAGGTCTATTTTCGATTTATCTACTTCAATTCCTTTTTCTGAAACAATATGTCCTAAAACTATACCTTGTTTCACCATAAAGTGACATTTCTCCCAATTCAAGACAAGGTTAGTTTCAACACATCGTTTCAAAATTAAGGTCAGATTATCCAAGCAATTATCAAATGAACTCCCAAATACACTGAAATCATCCATGAAAACCTCAATGATCTTTTCAACAAAATCGGAAAATATACTTACCATACACCTTTGGAAAGTGGCCGGTGCGTTGCATAAGCCAAATGGCATGCGACGATAAGTAAATGTTCCAAAGGGACATGTGAATGTGGTCTTCTCTTGATCATCCGGGGCTATCACAATTTGGTTATATCCAGAGTATCCATCAAGAAAACAGTAAAAAGCATGACCGGCTAACCTTTCGAGCATCTGGTCGATGAATGGCAAAGGAAAGTGATCTTTCCTAGTCATGGCATTTAGCTTCCCGTAATCGATACATACTCGCCATCCAGTCTGAATGCGTGTAGGCACGAGCTCATTCTCATCATTCTTGATAACAGTTACTCCGGACTTCTTGGGAACGACTTGAACTGGAGAGACCCAACGGCTATCGGAGATAGGGTAGATCACTCCGCAATCCAAAAGTTTGATTATTTCCTTCTTCACCACTTCCATCATCGGAGGGTTGAGACGGCGTTGAGCCTCTCGAGTTGGTTTAGCCCCCTCCTCAAGAAGTATACGGTGCATGCATGTGGTAGGGCTTATTCCTTTAATGTCGGCCAAAGTCCACCCTATGGCCGTTTTGTGCTCTCGCAGCACCCTCACAAGCTTCTCCTCCTCCATTGCCGTGAGACTTGATGAAATGATGACGGGCAATGTTTCGCCTTTTCCCAAAAACACATACTTCAAATGGTCCGGCAACGGCTTAAGTTCAAGCGATGGTGCCTGAACAACAGAAGGTAGCATCTTAGTGGAAACTGAATTTGAAAGTGAGAGTGGAACCTTACCATATTGTTGTGGCAATGACTCAAGGGCTGCCACAACCTCAATTATTTCTTCACTAGAACCCATTGCAAAGAATTCCTCCTCCTTGCCGTGGCCTTGCATTGGCCCAAATCCTTCATTTTTGCGCTCTATGGCCTTAGTGATGGTTGTTTCCAGGGCGTCCTCGTTCAATTCTTCAAGGTATACCTACGCCAAAGAATCGATAACATCAATGGAAAAACAAGAATGGTCATCAACGGGATATCTCATAGTTTCAGAAATATTAAAATCAATCACTTCCCCATCGAATTCCATTGTCAAGGTGCCTTTGTATACATCAATCTTCGTTCAGGCTGTCTTCATGAATGGCCTACCAAGGAGAATCGGCAAAGATGTAGAATGGGCTGAATCCTCCATGTCTAGGACGTAGAAATCAGCCGGAAAAATTAAATGGTTCACCTGCACAAGCACATCTTCCAAAACTCCTTTTGGATACGCGTTAGAACGATCGGCCAATTGTATAATTACACCATCTTGTTTTAATTCACCCAAATTCATAGATGCATAAATAGAATAAGGCATGACAGTTATGGATGCACCTAAATCAAGCATGGCATGTTCAAAACGATTATGTCCAATCACACAAGGAATCGTGAAACTACCGGGGTCTTTGCACTTGGTAGGCAGTTTACGTTGCAAAACAGCGGACACATTCTCGCTTACCTTCACTACCTCTTTGTTTGCCCTTCTTCTCTTTGTATTGCATAGGTCCTTGAGGAATTTAGCATACTTTGGAACCTGTTTGATTGCATCGAGAAGCGGTATGTTCACTTGCACCTTCCGGAACGTTTCAAGAATGTCCTTCTCGCTTTCTTCCTTTTTTTCTTGCATGAACCTGCGAGGAAAAGGTACATTGGGCAGATTAGGACGTGAAGTACATGAATTTGAACTTAAATTACCTGATTTGGCCGAGTTAGGGTGATCTGCCTCAGGTTGTGTCGTCTCTTCATCTACTTTCTGGGCAGATTTGGGATTGTTTGGCTCGGTCCCAACTTCTTTTCCACCCCTTAGGGTGATGGCCTTGGCGGATTCGAATCCTCCCTTTGGATTGACTGTGGTTTAGCTAGGAAGCTTTCCTTGCTCTCTAATCTGTCCAAGGAACTCAGAAATCTGCCCTATTTGTTTCTTCATATCCGTCATCTCCTTCTCGTTATTTGCTATCCGGTTGTTTTGATTTTGCAACCCCTGCGAAATAGAGGTTAGTAATTGCATAGCTTGATCACTTTCCAAGGACGTACCTGAATGAGATGATGCCGAAGGTTGTTGGGGTTGTTGGGGTTGTTGGGGTGCATACAGCTTGGAATAAAAACCAGGGGGGTTTGGCCTAAATCCTCCTTGTTGGGCAGCTTGTTGTGGCTCCCTCCATTTGAAGTTTGGATGGTCCCTCCATCCGGCATTGTAAGTGTTCGAGTATGGGTTGTTTTGATTTTGTCCTTGGAAACCAATTGCATTGGCAGATTCCCACCCACCATTCTCGATTAGTTGAGGGCACTTGTCGGATAGATGCCCTTGAATTGAGCACACGCCACAAACTTGGTGTTCTTGTGCTTTTGGACCAATCACAACCTGAGAAACAAGAGAAGTAAGATTAGCAAGTTGTGATTGAATTTCAGAAATAGCACTCACCTCATTTACACTTTGTTGTCGTGGGGCTTCCCTTTGACCCACTCCTTCATATTGTTGAGCGTTGAGCGCTCGGTTGGCTATGAGAATCTTGGCATCCCTTGGTGTTTTGTCCACCAATGCTCCTCCCGCTGATGCATCAAGCATTTGACGTTCGATAGGTGATGCGAGATTTATACGCACACAAATTAACCCTCTTTTTATCATTTGTAGTATAGGTGCAAGTAGGGATCGTTCTGGACCGGGGATTAGGAGGGATTGTTAATCACTTGGATTTGACTCAAAAACATAAAAACAAAGTTAAAAACGTTCACAAAGACTCAAAGGACTCAAAACAAGTTCAAAAGACTCAAAACTGCCTAAAAACACTAACTAGGCAGTTTCTGACCTTAAACCCAATGTTGGACGAATTTAAGTAATAACTTGACTCAAGAACGTAAAAACACAATATAAAACACTAAACTAACTCAAAGAATGTAAAACTAAATGCTTGAAACACTAAAACAAACCAAAAGACTCAAACATCACCCAAAACACTCAAAACTGCCTTAAAATCACTTTCTGGGCAGTTTTGAGCACTTTGGTGAATTTGGACGAAATTGGGTAATAAATTGATTCAAAATACTTAGAAACACAAAATAAGATACTTTCTAACTAAAATGGACAATAAAGTAAAGGGGGATTTGGTTTTTGATGAAATTAAATAAAATGTACAGATTCTAAGTTAAAACAGATAGTAAAGATGAATTTGATGAAAATGAATGGATGGGAACCTAGCTAAGGGGTTCATCTCCATACATGTTATACTTGCATAATAAAATGATTTCCAATTGCGTTTCAATAAATCATGATACTCAACACCCCAAGTTAACCGTGATGCACTAATTAACCTTCAAATCTTCCTAACGTTATTGAATTGGATGATGCATGCGACAATTCAAAACATTCCCCACAAGTCCTCAACATGAATGCATAGAAGAGGTACAAGCAATAATCATTACGCTCTATGAAAATTATAAGTGTTGACGAGGCATTCGTTACTATGGCATACGCATGAAACTTATGCCAAGAATTCGTTTAACGCGATTGTTTATAAGCAACCTCCACTACTTGTGAATATAAGTTCGTAACTATTAGGTGAAACTCACTTATATTCTAGCGTCATATTCATGCATGAAAATTAAGCGTGCACTCTCAATAAACATACATAAATAAGTTATCAATCAAACGGTTAAACAAATTGAATCACAACTTATGAAACGCAATTAGAAGTAATCAAATCAAAATGCAAGCATAAACATATATTTCGAATCCCCCCCCTAGCCAAGGGGGGTTTAGTTCTTCATAATATTGAAATCAAAGAAACACCTAAACATTCCAACAACTCAAACTTGAATTGTATGAACGTTTAGGCACTCTTCTCTTCCATTCCTCATACGTACAAAACAAAGAGTATTGAAATTAAACATTGAAATCAAAGAAACACCTAAACATTCCAACAACTCAAACTTGAATTGTATGAACGTTTAGGCACTCTTCTCTTCCTCTTCGTTGTAGCACAAGGTCTAAGGATAGTTTGATGGTGTGAATGGTTTGGGGAGTGGTTGGAGTGGCTGCAATGGAGGAGAAAAGTGTTTTGGTGGCTGCTGCAAGGGTGTGGAGAGGTTTTGACGAATTTCTGGAATATGGAAGAGTGAATGAGAATGAATGCAATGGATGCTTATTTATAGGTGAAATGGGGGGAACATGACAGCTAGGAGGGAATGTGGCTGCATGTGCAAGGGGACAATCTGAAAATGCATGTGAAAGCATGTGTTGGCTGCAATGATGAAATGGATGGGAGTGCATGTGGCTTAATTAATTAAAGGGAGTGCATGTGCAATGTTTTAAAGGATGGAATGCATGTGAATATGATGGAAATCTGATTTATTTGAAGATGCATGTGCAATGAATGGTGTTGTTGGTGTGTGAAAGTGGCTGAATTGGTGGTGCATGTGATTAAAGAGTGAATGCATGTGTTGAATGATTTCTTGGTGAGGGAATGCATGTGCAAATGCATGTGGAATGTGGCTGCAATGATGAAAGAATAAGGGGGTGCATGTGGGTTAATTAATGAAGGAAATGCATGTGCAATGACAATGTGTTAGAATGGATGTGTGTTATGCATGTTAAGTGATAAGTGATAAGTGATGATGATAAGTGATAAGTGATAAGTGATGATGATAAGTGATAAGTGATTATGATAAGTGATGATGATAAGTGATAAGTGATAAGTGATATGATATGTGGTTATGATATGATAAGTGGTGATGATAAGTAATGATATGTGGGAGTGTGGCTGAAATGAAGGAGTGGAATGTTGGAATGTTATGCACGGCTAAGGAAATTGGAAAGGTTTAAATGTCCTAAAACTAAAGGGAACAAAGTTCCAACACTTTGGTCTTCAATTAGGTCTTCAATTTCGTCCAACACTTTGGCGCCAAGCATAAGCTATCCATCCTTAGCCCAAAAGTGCTCCAAAAGTCTCCAAAATGCATCTTTTTGCTCCTTTAGCCCTTTGGACCTACAAACACACGAAAATAGCTTAAAGTACTAAAATAATTAAAGAAACATAACGTAAATGCACGAGAACAAGCCATTTAAGTCGCATGAATATGCTCCTATCAAATACCCCCACACTTATCTTTTGCTAGTCCTCGATGATAGGAGCATATTTATGCGACTTAAATGGCTTGTTCTCGTACATTTACGTTATGTTTCTTTAGTTATTTTAGTACTTTAAGCTATTTTCGTGTGTTTGTAGGTCCAAAGGGCTAAAGGAGCAAAAAGATGCATTTTGGAGACTTTTGGAGCACTTTTGGGCTAAGGACGGATAGCTTATGCTTGAAGCCAAAGTGTTGGACGAAATTGATGACCTAATTGGAGCCAAAGTGTTGGAACCTTGTTCTCTTTAGTTTTAGGACATTTAAACCTTTCCTAATCCCAATCATGCCATGCATAACACACATCCATTCTAACACATTGTCATTGCACATGCATTTCCTTCATTAGTTAACCCACATGCACTTATCACTTATCATCACCACATATCATATCACTTAATCACTTATCATCACCACTTAACCACTTATCATATCATAACCACATATCATATCACTTATCACTTATCACTTAACATATCATCCACCTACTTCACCTACACCTACTTCACCTACAACATCCACCTACTTCACCTACAACATCCACTTCACCTACAACATCCACCTACTTCACCTACAACATCCACCTACTTCACCTACAAATGACATAGCCATATGTTCCCTCCACTACTCCTATAAATACCCTTGCATTCAGTCATTCATGGACATCTCATTTCATACACAACACACCACAAACACATCCCTTTCTCTCTTAGCCGTGAGTCTCCCTTAGAATCCAAAAACCATCTTTCCATTTCCATCACTCCTCACTCCATTCCACACTTCCATTCCCCAAACCAACTATCCTTAGACCTTATGCTACAATAAAGAGGAAGAGAAGATGGCCTAAACGTTCATACAATTCAAGTTTGAGTTGTTGGAATGTTTAGGTGTTTCGTTGATTTCAATGTTTAATTTTAATTCTCTTTGTTTTGTATGAGGAACTAAACCCCCCTTAGCTAGGGGGTGATTCGAAATATATGTTTATGCTTGCATTTTGATTTGATTACTTCTAATTGCATTTCATAAGTTGTTGATTCAATTTGTTTAACCGTTTGATTGATAACTTATTTATGTATGTTTATTGAGAGTGCACGCTTAATTTTCATGCATGAATATGACGCTAGAATATAAGTGAGTTTCACCTAATAGTTACGAACTTATATTCACAAGTAGTGGAGGTTGCTTATAAACAATCGCGTTAAACGAATTCTTGGCATAAGTTTCATGCGTATTCCATAGTAACGAATGCCTCGTCAAAACTTATAATCTTCATAGAGCGTAATGATTCTTGCTTGTATCTCTATTATGCAATCATGTAGGGGACTTGTGGGGAATGTTTTGGGTTGTCGTATGCAATCATCCAATTCAATAACGTTAGGAAGATTTGAAGGTTAATTTAAGCGGATCTAATTAACTTGGAGTGTTGAGAATTAATGATTTATTGAAACGCAATTGGAAATCATTTTATTATGTAAGTGTAACATGTGTAGAGAAGAACCCCTTAGCTATTCTATCATCCCATTTCATCAATTCGTTTTTATAATCTGTTTTAATTAGAATCTGTCCATTTAGTTTATTTTCGTCCAAACCTCAATCCCCATTTATTTTAAAGTGTTAGATTAGTTAGAAATACTTTTAGTTTGTGTTTATAAGTGTTTTGATTCAATTTTGTTACACAAATTCGTCCAAATTTGTGTTTGTGCTCAAATCTGCCCTGAAAGTGGTTTTTAGGCAGATTTGAGTGTGTTTGTGTTGTTTTGAGTCTTTTGGTTTGTTTGAGTGTTTTAAAGTTTAGTTTTGCATTCTTTGAGTCTAGTATAGTGTTTCATATTGTTATTTTACGTTTTTGAGTCAAATCCAAGTGATTAACAATCCCTCCTAATCCCCGGTCTAGAACGTTATACGCACACAAATTAAACCCTCTTTTCGTCAAATTGTAGTATATGTATAAGTAGGGATCGTTCCAGAACGATGGAGGCTTCACAAAGGTTGTGTACTTAAAGACCCACTACGTGGCAAAACTCTTGAAGCGGAAGGCATCGAGACGGAAGGCATCGGGGCAGAAGACATAGGAGCGGAAGGCATCGGAGCTGGAGGCATCGAAGATAGAGCATTCGAGGCCTCAATACTTGGCCAAACGCTGGATGATCCAGGAAAAAGGTGCCTCTGGAGGAAAGACGAAAACCTTTGACGGTCACTTTGAATCCGACCTTCAGACTCTTGCAGTTCATCAAGCTTCCTCTTCATGCCCGTCGAATAGTTGTTGGCAAGCACGTGCAAACTTCTATTCTCATGCTTAAGCAGTTTGATCTCCTGCTTAAGACTTTCCACCTCTGCCATCAATGATTCCACCTGACGGGAGCGGGCAAGCAGGCGTTGGCCCATGTTGGACACAGAACTCGCACACTGAACACTAAGTGCGAGGGACTCTTGAACGGCCAACTCATCGGACCGTCCTGACAGCAGCCTACTATCTTTTGGAGTGAGGAGGTTCCTAGCTACTATTGTAGCTGTTGTGGCGTCCTGCATCACGGAGTCTTCACCTGTGAGAGGACCGTTAGAAGATAAGAAAGAAGGGCGCCATACGTTACCTTGACGCGGAGCGGCCGTATCACTGTTGAGACTCAATTCTAAGCTAAGGTTCGATGGGTTTGCCATTTTTCAAAAGTGTTCAAAGAGATGGGGTGGATGGAGTTAATTCTCAAAGGGCCGGAGTCGATTTTCAAGAATGGGAATTCTTCAGAGTGTGTTTGTTGTGGTGATCGATAGCTCTATAAGAAGCCAAGGCGACGCGTCCACCAATTCAAAAAGCCGGAATTTCCGGCGTAATTTAGGCAACGTTTTCTCGGCTTTTCAGAAGACGCGTTCAACTTTGTCAAAAGATTTCTTCTTTTCAGACAACACGTGGAGGCCATCATCGCAACTACACGTCTTTAGCCGACAAGCGCAAAGTTCGGCGACGCTTTCTCTGCTTTTCAGAAGACGTGTGCAGCTTTGTCAAAAGGAGCCGCATCTGCACTACCACGTGTCGTTCAAAAAGCGAAGGGGCGTCGTTCAGAAATCGAAGGGGCGCCTGCTCAGAAATCGAAGAGGCGTATTCAAAGATCGAAGAGGCGCCACTATTTCAAAAAGCCGGATTTGCGGGATCAAAACGTTTGTCGACAAGGGTAAAAAGTACCACCACTTGATATTATCTCTATATATGTCGACCTTCGTCTTTTATGGCAGGGCAAACCTGAAGAAAATGCCCAACTCTCCCTCACCTTTGAGGGCGCACTCCCAGCAAAGCCTTTCGAAATACTCAATTCTTTCTTCTTCCCCAAAGATGATACCAGATGCCTGGAGTACATATGACCCAAGAGGAAACGGCGGATTGAAGCATGTGTTGATTCATTCACCGCTTCTTGAAAGCAAAGGTATCTCATATCATCAAGGTCAAAAGCAAAAGTATCTCATATCATGCTCTTTCCCTGTCTTTTTCTTTGTCCTTGTTCTTACTTGCATGGCAAAGTAAAAGAAGCAATCAGCCGGCACTTGGAGTCAGTCTTCCGATCTGGAGCCAACTGCCTGGAATCTATTCCTGATTGCTTACCTAGCGTTGCTCTCGAGTAGTCATCTTCAACGGTTGATACACTTCCAGAGAAGGGACCACTCCTGCAAAGATTGAACAAAGAAACAGATAACAGGAGGAAGCTCAGACCTTCGGGGGAAACCAAAAGAACCATCCTGCTGCCCAGTTCAAGAAGTAGCACAAAGGAAAATCAACGATGGGCAGAAACCAGTTCAAGAGTAAGCCTGTGGAATCAGAAAGATCAAAGCCTCAATGCAATCACCAAGGAGAAGAGGGAATTTACACTCCATAACCAGATTTGCGTCCCTAAACTCTTCTCTTTGTTAATTACATTCTGCCATGTTTAGTATGTTTAGTTGCTTTTTGTGTGTTTACTTATGTTTTGTGTGAACCATATGCTTAAAACATTGAGGACAATGTTTGATTTAAGTATGGGGGGGGTAACTAAGTATATTTAATGCAAATTCGTGGGATTTTATCACCCATAACTTCAAATGTTGTTCCTTGCTGTTTTAAGGTGTTTTTAAGTTGTTTTAGAGTGTTTTAGTGTGTTTTGTTTTATAATTCGAAAATCCCATAAAAATTTGAAAAATTGTTTTGAAAAACCCAAAAAGAGTTGTTTTAAGAGTCGTTTTTGTGTGTTTGTGTCTTAGGGTACCTTCCAACACAATGATAAGGATTTGGTTTATAATTGCATGACGGTTAGAAAGAGTTATAAACATAGAGAAAAGTTTGATTTACTCTTGGTATATGCTTGGTTATGGTTATAATGTATGACTTCACATGCAATCATAAAAGAAAAAAATTCGTTTTTGTAACATGCTTGAAGGAAGGAACTCAAACAAACGCTACAAACCTGAGAGACTTGAGCCTATAACGTTCTTTGGAGAGTATAATCTGTGATTTCTTGTTTTCTAAAGTCGTTGCATGATCTCATTATTCTTTGCTTGGTTACTACTTAGAAGGCGTTTCATCATATAGTTCCAAATGCTAGAACTCATGCCCATTTCATTCAAAGCATGTTATTGATTTGCATAACACATATTCAAGAAGAAGTTGTGTAGTGACCACCACCATAGCCAAATAGCCTTACTTCCCATACTTCGTATATGTTGTAAGTTTTAACCCCGTTGAGCCTCGTTTTGCCTTTATTCCTTGTTTACCCACATCACCCCTTACCTAGCTTAGAGTA
Source organism: Pyrus x bretschneideri (assembly GCF_019419815.1). NCBI lineage: Eukaryota > Viridiplantae > Streptophyta > Magnoliopsida > Rosales > Rosaceae > Pyrus > Pyrus x bretschneideri. The sequence continues at coordinate 58,328 of NW_025999400.1, read as the reverse complement.
GGACTTTCCTATACCCTTGTTCTTAAAGTTTAGTGAGCATGACTTAAATGAATTCCTTTTGAGTTACATTATGCAAGAAAATGAGTGTGGGGGAGTAAAAGTTTGTTCTTACGTTTATATGTATGTTTTGAGATTCAAAAGAAAAAGAAGAAAAGAAAAAAAAAAAAAAAAAAAAAAGGAGTGAAAATAAGTAAGAATGAACTCACGAGCGTTGATGGTTGAAGAAAGGGTCCAAAAAGTTGAATATGGCCCTAAGTTTTGTGTGATTTTCCCTTGGGTGTTCAAAGTTGACTTCTGCGTTCTTAAGGGAATTCTAAGTGCCTAATTCAATACTTTGCTCACTATTGCTTTAAGAATGTTTGTTTATCCTTCACCTTTCATTGTTAGCCAATACCCTAGCCCCGTTACTACCCTTTGACTTCTATATTGAGTGTTATGTATTTCAATTGTGGAGTTTGAACTTGGTATTAGCTTATGGTGTCACTGGTTCTCGCGTCTAAGTAGTAGCATTCCATTCATGAGATCATATCTAAACATGCTTATTAACTCCAGAAAATGCTTTCCTTATTATAACATATGTGAGTGTTCGTCTACATGTTTACATCAATCTTCTCACATATACGTAGTGTAGGGTGTGTAGTCAGAAAATCTGTGTGAAAAACGAGAGTACATCTAGTAAGAAATTGAGGGAATTCTCTAAAGGCATGTTACTACATTTGAAATGTGTTTTAATTGCTTAATTGTAAACTAGTATGTGGTGACTATGATTAAGAATGTACTTAAGTGTAAAGATGGCTCAAATCTGTGAGAATAATGATTTTTAACTTGTCATGTGCATTGGAAGTCCCTGATACGATTGTTGGAAGGTGTAGGTTGTGTTTTGTTCTTTTTGTTTTGTTTTTCTGTTTTGCTCGAGGACTAGCAAAAGCTAAGTGTGGGGGTATTTGATAGGAGCATATTTATGCGACTTAAATGGCTTGTTCTCGTACATTTACGTTATGTTTCTTTAGTTATTTTAGTACTTTAAGCTATTTTCGTGTGTTTGTAGGTCCAAAGGGCTAAAGGAGCAAAAAGATGCATTTTGGAGACTTTTGGGCTAAGGACAGATAGCTTATGCTTGAAGCCAAAGTGTTGGACGAAATTGAAGACCTAATTGGAGCCAAAGTGTTGGAACCTTGTTCTCTTTAGTTTTAGGACATTTAAACCTTTCCTAATCCCAATCATGCCATGCATAACACACATCCATTCTAACACATTGTCATTGCACATGCATTTCCTTCATTAGTTAACCCACATGCACTTATCACTTATCATCACCACATATCATATCACTTAATCACTTATCATCACCACTTAACCACTTATCATACCATAACCACATATCATATCACTTATCACTTATCACTTAACATATCATCCACCTACTTCACCTACAACATCCACCTACTTCACCTACAACATCCACTTCACCTACAACATCCACCTACTTCACCTACACCTACTTCACCTACAACATCCACCTACTTCACCTACAACATCCACTTCACCTACAACATCCACCTACTTCACCTACAACATCCACCTACTTCACCTACAACCTCCACTTACTTCACCAACCTCACACACTTACTTCACCTATAAATGACATAGCCATATGTTCCCTCCACTACTCCTATAAATACCCTTGCATTCATTCATTCAAGGACATCTCATTTCATACACAACACACCATTTTTCCATTTCCCTATTAATCCAAACACCACTCCCCAAACCATTCACACCATCAAACTATCCTTAGACCTTGTGCTACAACAACGAGGAAGAGAAGAGTGCCTAAACGTTCATACAATTCAAGTTTGAGTTGTTGGAATGTTTAGGTGTTTCTTTGATTTCAATGTTTAAATTCAATTCTCTTTGTTTGTACGTATGAGGAATGGAAGAGAAGAGTGCCTAAACGTTCATACAATTCAAGTTTGAGTTGTTGGAATGTTTAGGTATTTCTTTGATTTCAAAGTTATAATAAACTAAACCCCCTTTAGCTAGGGGGTGATTCGAAATATATGTTTATGCTTGCATTTTGATTTGATTACTTCTAATTGCATTTCATAAGTTGTTGATTCAATTTGTTTAACCGTTTGATTGATAACTTATTTATGTATGTTTATTAAGAATGCGCGCTTAATTTTCATGCATGAATATGACGCTAGAATATAAGTGATTTTCACCTAATCGTTATGAACTTATATTCACAAGTAGTGGAGGTTGCTTATAAACAATCGCGTTAAATGAATTCTTGGCACGAGTTTCATGCTCATCATAGTAACGAATGCCTCGTCAACACTTATAGTTTTCATAATACTTAATGATCTTTGATTGTATCTTTATTGTGCTGTTCACGTAAAGGACTTTTGGAGAATGTTGTGAATTGCGTTGCGCTAACCCATCCAATTCATTAACTTAAGGAAAACTTGACGGTTAATTTAAGCGGACCTAATTAACCCGGGGTGATGAGTTTCATAATTTATTGAAATGTAATTGGAAATCTTTTTATTATCCAAGTGTAACATATGTGGAGATGACCCCCTTAGCTAGCATTCATCCATTCTATTTCATCAATTTCATATTTACATTCTGTTTTAATTTGTTCATTTAATTTAATTTCGTATAAACTTAAATCCCCCTTTACTTTAATGTCAATTTAGTTAGAAATCATTTTAGTTTGTGTTTTTAAAAGCATTTTGAGTCTTTGGTTTGTCTTAGTGTTTTAAAGTTTAGTTTTACATTCTTTGAGTCTAGTTTAGTGTTTATTATTACGTTTTTACGTTTTTGAGTCAAATCCAAGTGATTAACAATCCCTCCTAATCCCCGGCAAAAATTTGATGCGGGATTTATACGCGCACAAATTAAACCCTCTTTTTGACAATTGTAGTATAAGTATAAGTAGGGATCGTTCTGGACCGGGGATTAGGAGGGATTGTTAATCACTTGGATTTGACTCAAAAACGTAAAAACGTAATAATAAACACTAAACTAGACTCAAAGAATGTAAAACTAAACTTTAAAACACTAAGACAAACCAAAGACTCAAAATGCTTTTAAAAACACAAACTAAAATGATTTCTAACTAAATTGACATTAAAGTAAAGGGGGATTTAAGTTTATACGAAATTAAATTAAATGAACAAATTAAAACAGAATGTAAATATGAAATTGATGAAATAGAATGGATGAATGCTAGCTAAGGGGGTCATCTCCACATATGTTACACTTGGATAATAAAAAGATTTCCAATTACATTTCAATAAATTATGAAACTCATCACCCCGGGTTAATTAGGTCCGCTTAAATTAACCGTCAAGTTTTCCTTAAGTTAATGAATTGGATGGGTTAGCGCAACGCAATTCACAACATTCTCCAAAAGTCCTTTACGTGAACAGCACAATAAAGATACAATCAAAGATCATTAAGTATTATGAAAACTATAAGTGTTGACGAGGCATTCGTTACTATGATGAGCATGAAACTCGTGCCAAGAATTCATTTAACGCGATTGTTTATAAGCAACCTCCACTACTTGTGAATATAAGTTCATAACGATTAGGTGAAAATCACTTATATTCTAGCGTCATATTCATGCATGAAAATTAAGCGCGCATTCTTAATAAACATACATAAATAAGTTATCAATCAAACGGTTAAACAAATTGAATCAACAACTTATGAAATGCAATTAGAAGTAATCAAATCAAAATGCAAGCATAAACATATATTTCGAATCACCCCCTAGCTAAAGGGGGTTTAGTTTATTATAACTTTGAAATCAAAGAAATACCTAAACATTCCAACAACTCAAACTTGAATTGTATGAACGTTTAGGCACTCTTCTCTTCCATTCCTCATACGTACAAACAAAGAGAATTGAATTTAAACATTGAAATCAAAGAAACACCTAAACATTCCAACAACTCAAACTTGAATTGTATGAACGTTTAGGCACTCTTCTCTTCCTCGTTGTTGTAGCACAAGGTCTAAGGATAGTTTGATGGTGTGAATGGTTTGGGGAGTGGTGTTTGGATTAATAGGGAAATGGAAAAATGGTGTGTTGTGTATGAAATGAGATGTCCTTGAATGAATGAATGCAAGGGTATTTATAGGAGTAGTGGAGGGAACATATGGCTATGTCATTTATAGGTGAAGTAAGTGTGTGAGGTTGGTGAAGTAAGTGGAGGTTGTAGGTGAAGTAGGTGGATGTTGTAGGTGAAGTAGGTGGATGTTGTAGGTGAAGTGGATGTTGTAGGTGAAGTAGGTGGATGTTGTAGGTGAAGTAGGTGGATGATATGTTAAGTGATAAGTGATATGATATGTGGTTATGATATGATAAGTGGTTAAGTGGTGATGATAAGTGATAAGTGATTAAGTGATATGATATGTGGTGATGATAAGTGATAAGTGCATGTGGGTTAACTAATGAAGGAAATGCATGTGCAATGACAATGTGTTAGAATGGATGTGTGTTATGCATGGCATGATTGGGATTAGGAAAGGTTTAAATGTCCTAAAACTAAAGAGAACAAGGTTCCAACACTTTGGCTCCAATTAGGTCTTCAATTTCGTCCAACACTTTGGCTTCAAGCATAAGCTATCCGTCCTTAGCCCAAAAGTGCTCCAAAAGTCTCCAAAATGCATCTTTTTGCTCCTTTAGCCCTTTGGACCTACAAACACACGAAAATAGCTTAAAGTACTAAAATAACTAAAGAAACATAACGTAAATGTACGAGAACAAGCCATTTAAGTCGCATAAATATGCTCCTATCAAATACCCCCACACTTAGCTTTTGCTAGTCCTCGAGCAAAACAGAAAAACAAAACAAAAAGAACAAAACACAACCTACACCTTCCAACAATCGTATCAGGGACTTCCAATGCACATGACAAGTTAAAAATCATTATTCTCACAGATTTGAGCCATCTTTACACTTAAGTACATTCTTATTCATAGTCACCACATACTAGTTCACAATTAAGCAATTAAAACACATTTCAAATGTAGTAACATGCCTTTAGAGAATTCCCTCAATTTCTTACTAGATGTACTCTCGTTTTTCACACAGATTTTCTGACTACACACCCTACACTAGGTATATGTGAGAAGATTGATGTAAACATGTAGACGAACACTCACATATGTTATAATAAGGAAAGCATTTTCTGGAGTTAATAAGCATGTTTAGATATGATCTCATGAATGGAATGCTACTACTTAGACGCGAGAACCAGTGACACCATAAGCTCATACCAAGTTCAAACTCCACAATTGAAATACATAACACTCAATATAGAAGTCAAAGGGTAGTAACGGGGCTAGGGTATTGGCTAACAATGAAAGGTGAAGGATAAACAAACATTCTTAAAGCAATAGTGAGCAAAGTATTGAATTAGGCACGTAGAATTCCCTTAAGAACGCAGAAGTCAACTTTGAACACCCAAGGGAAAATCACACAAAACTTAGGGCCATATTCAACTTTTTGGACCCTTTCTTCAACCATCAACGCTCGTGAGTTCATTTTTTTTTTTTTTTTTTTTTTTTTTTTGTTTTTCTTTTCTTCTTCTTTTTCTTTTGAATCTCAAAACATACATATAAACGTAAGAACAAACTTTTACTCCCCCACACTCATTTTCTTGCATAATGTAACTCAAAAGGAATTCATTTAAGTCATGCTCACTAAACTTTAAGAACAAGGGTATAGGAAAGTCCTACTCTAAGCTAGGTAAGGGGTGATGTGGGTAAACAAGGAATAAAGGCAAAACGAGGCTCAACGGGGTTAAAACTTACAACATATACGAAGTATGGGAAGTAAGGCTATTTGGCTATGGTGGTGGTCACTACACAACTTCTTCTTGAATATGTGTTATGCAAATCAATAACATGCTTTGAATGAAATGGGCATGAGTTCTAGCATTTGGAACTATATGATGAAACGCCTTCTAAGTAGTAACCAAGCAAAGAATAATGAGATCATGCAACGACTTTAGAAAACAAGAAATCACAGATTATACTCTCCAAAGAACGTTATAGGCTCAAGTCTCTCAAGGTTGTAGCGTTTGTTTGAGTTCCTTCCTTCAAGCATGTTACAAAAACGAATTTTTTTCTTTTATGATTGCATGTGAAGTCATACATTATAACCATAACCAAGCATATACCAAGAGTAAATCAAACTTTTCTCTATGTTTATAACTCTTTCTAACCGTCATGCAATTATAAACCAAATCCTTATCATTGTGTTGGAAGGTACCCTAAGACACAAACACACAAAAACGACTCAAAACACTCTTTTTAGGGTTTTTAAAACAAGTTTTTCAAATTTTTATGTGATTTTCGGAGTTATAAAACAAAACACACTAAAACACTCTAAAACAACTTAAAAACACCTTAAAACAGCAAGGAACAACATTTGAAGTTATGGGTGATAAAATCCCACGAATTTGCATTAAATAAACTTAGTTACCCCCCCCCCCCCATACTTAAATCAAACATTGTCCTCAATGTTTTAAGCATATGGTTCACACAAAACATAAGTAAACACACAAAAAGCAACTAAACATACTAAACATGGCAGAATGTAATTAACAAAGAGAAGAGTTTAGGGACGCAAATCTGGTTATGGAGTGTAAATTCCCTCTTCTCCTTGGTGATTGTATTGAGGCATGATCTTGGTGATTCCACAGGCTTACTCTTGAACTGGTTTCCGCCCATCATTGATTTTCCTTTGTGCTACTCTTGAACTGGGCAGCAGGATTCCCTTTAGTGTCTCCCCCGAAGGTCTGAGCTTCCTCCTGCTATCTGTTTCTTTGTTCAATCTTTGCAGGAGTGGTCCCTTCTCTGGAAGTGTATCAACCGTTGAAGATGACTACTCGAGAGCAAGGCTAGGTAAGCAATCAGGAATAGATTCCAGGCAGTTGGCTCCAGATCGGTAGACTGACTCCAAGTGCCGGCTGATTGCTTCTTTTACTTTGCCATGCAAGTAAGAACAAGAACAAAGAAAAAGACAGGGAAAGAGCATGATATGAGATATTTTTGCTTTTGACCTTGATGATATGAGATACCTTTGCTTTGAAGAAGCGGTGAATGAATCAGCACATGCTTCAATCCGCCGTTTTCTCCTGGGTCATATGTACTCCAGGCATCTGGTATCATCTTTGGGGAAGAAGAAAGAATTGAGTATTTCGAAAGGCTTTGCTGGGAGTGCGCCCTCAGAGGTGAGGGAGAGTTGGGCATTTTCTTCAGGTTTGCCCTGCCATAAAAGACGAAGGTCGACATATATAGAGATAATATCAAGTGGTGGTACTTTTTACCCTTGTCGACAAACGTTTTGATCCCGCAAATCCGGCTTTTTGAAATAGTGGCGCCTCTTCGATCTTTGAATACGCCTCTTCGATCTTTGAATACGCCTCTTCGATTTCTGAGCAGGCGCCCCTTCGATTTCTGAACGACGCCCCTTCGCTTTCTGAACGACACGTGGTAGTGCAGATGCGGCTCCTTTTGACAAAGCTGCACACGTCTTCTGAAAAGCAGAGAAAGCGTCGCCGAACTTTGCGCTTGTCGGCTAAAGATGTGTAGTTGCAATGATGGCCTCCACGTGTTTTCAGCTTTGTCAGAAATCTTTTGACAAAGTTGAACGCGTCTTCTGAAAAGCCGAGAACGCGTCGCCTAAATTACGCAGGAAATTCCGGCTTCTTGAATCGGTGGACGCGTCGCCTTGGCTTTTATAGAGCTATCGATCACCACAACAAACACACTCTGAAGAATTCCCATTCTTGAAAATCGACTCCGGCCCTTTGAGAATTAACTCCATCCGCCCCTCTCTTTGAACACTTTTGAAAAATGGCAAACCCATCGAACCTTAGCTTGGAATTGAGCCTTAGCAGTGATACGGGCGCGCCGCGTCAAGGTAACGTATGGCGCCCTTCTTTCTTATCTTCTAACGGTCCTCTCACAGGTGAAGACTCCGTGATGCAGGACGCCACAACAGCTACAATAGTAGCTAGGAACCTCCTCACTCCAAAAGATAGTAGGCTGCTGTCAGGACGGTCCGATGAGTTGGCCGTTCAAGAGTCCCTCGCACTTAGTGTTCAGTGTGCGAGTTCTGTGTCCAACATGGGCCAATGATGCGAAATTTATACGCGCACAAATTAAACCCTCTTTTCGTCAAATTGTAGTATATGTATAAGTAGGGATCGTTCTGGACCGGGGATTAGGAGGGATTGTTAATCACTTGGATTTGACTCAAAAACGTAAAAATGTAATATAAAACACTAAACTAGACTCAAAGAATGTAAAACTAAACTTTAAAACACTAAAACAAACCAAAGACTCAAAATGCTTTAAAACATAAACTAAATTGATTTCTAACTAATTTGACATTAAAGTAAAGGGGGATTTAAGTTTATACGAAATTAAATTAAATGAACAAATTAAAACAGAATGTAAATATGAAATTGATGAAATGGAATGAATGGATGATAGAATAGCTAAGGGGTTCATCTCCATACATGTTACACTTGCATACAAGATTGATTCTCAGTTGGTCTTTCGATAAATTATGAAAATCAACGCCCCGGGTTAATTAGGTCCGCTTAAATTAACCGTCAAGTTCTCCTTAAGTTAATGAATTGGATGGGTTAGCGCAACGCAATTCACCACATTCTCCAAAAGTCATTTACGTGAAAAGCACAATAAAGATACAATCAAAGATCATTAAGCATTATGAAAACTATAAGTGTTGACGAGGCATTCGTTACTATGATGAGCATGAAACTCGTGCCAAGAATTCATTTAACGCGATTGTTTATAAGCAACCTCCACTACTTGTGAATATAAGTTCATAACGATTAGGTGAAACTCACTTATATTCTAGCGTCATATTCATGCATGAAAATTAAGCGCGCATTCTTAATAAACATACATAAATAAGTTATCAATCAAACGGTTAAACAAATTGAATCAACAACTTATGAAATGCAATTAGAAGTAATCAAATCAAAATGCAAGCATAAACATATATTTCGAATCACCCCCTAGCTAAAGGGGGTTTAGTTCCTCATAACTTTGAAATCAAAGAAACACCTAAACATTCCAACAACTCAAACTTGAATTGTATGAACGTTTAGGCACTCTTCTCTTCCATTCCTCATACGTACAAAACAAAGAGAATTAAAATGAAACATTGAAATCAAAGAAACACCTAAACATTCCAACAACTCAAACTTGAATTGTATGAACGTTTAGGCACTCTTCTCTTCCTCGTTGTTGTAGTACAAGGTCTAAGGTGAGGTTGTGTTGAATGGATTTGGGGAATTATGGAAATGGATGAGGAGTGGTGTTTGGATTATAAGGGAGAGATGGGAAGCTCACGGCTAGGGAATAATGGAAGTGTTTGAGGGGTGTTGTGTTGTGAAAATGAGATGTCCATGAATGAATGAATGCAAGGGTATTTATAGGAGTAGTGGAGGGAACATATGGCTATGTCATTTGTAGGTGAAGTAGGTGGATGTTGTAGGTGAAGTAGGTGGATGTTGTAGGTGAAGTGGATGTTGTAGGTGAAGTAGGTGGATGTTGTAGGTGAAGTGGGTGGATGTTGTAGGTGAAGTGGGTGGATGTTGTAGGTGAAGTGGGTGGATGTTGTAGGTGAAGTAGGTGGATGTTGTAGGTGAAGTAGGTGGATGTTATGTTAAGTGATAAGTGATAAGTGATATGATATGTGGTTATGATATGATAAGTGGTTAAGTGGTGATGATAAGTGATAAGTGATTAAGTGATATGATATGTGGTGATGATAAGTGATAAGTGCATGTGGGTTAACTAATGAAGGAAATGCATGTGCAATGACAATGTGTTAGAATGGATGTGTGTTATGCATGGCATGATTGGGATTAGGAAAGGTTTAAATGTCCTAAAACTAAAGAGAACAAGGTTCCAACACTTTGGCTCCAATTAGGTCTTCAATTTCGTCCAACACTTTGGCTTCAAGCATAAGCTATCCGTCCTTAGCCCAAAAGTGCTCCAAAAGTCTCCAAAATGCATCTTTTTGCTCCTTTAGCCCTTTGGACCTACAAACACACGAAAATAGCTTAAAGTACTAAAATAACTAAAGAAACATAACGTAAATGTACGAGAACAAGCCATTTAAGTCGCATAAATATGCTCCTATCAGCCAACGCCTGCTTGCCCGCTCCCGTCAGGTGGAATCATTGATGGCAGAGGTGGAAAGTCTTAAGCAGGAGATCAAACTGCTTAAGCATGAGAATAGAAGTTTGCACGTGCTTGCCAACAACTATTCGACGGGCATGAAGAGGAAGCTTGATGAACTGCAAGAGTCTGAAGGTCGGATTCAAAGTGACCGTCAAAGGTTTTCGTCTTTCCTCCAGAGGCACATTTTTCCTGGATCATCCAGCGTTTGGCCAAGTATTGAGGCCTGGAATGCTCTAGCTCCGATGCCTCCCGCTCCGATGGCTTCCACTCCGATGCCTCCCGCTTCTATGCCTCCCGCTTCTATGCCTTCCGCTTCTGCGCCTCGTAGTGGGGCTTCACGCAAACAACCTTTGTGAAGCTCCACCTTTCTCCATGTTTAGTATCTTTCTTTCTCTTTTTTTTTTTTTTTTTTTTTTTTTTTATTATTTATTAACATAAATAAAATCAAACGGCATGGAATTGGTCCTTGAATGGAAGGTGATACTTGAAGTGAACCGGCAATGGTTTGAATTCTAGTGTAGGTGCCTGATTCATAAAAAACAGCAAGTTAGTATAAAATGTAAAGGAATTTGAAAAAAACTTACTTGTTTTGTCCGACAAGAACTCAATGACAAACACCACTCCTTTGAAAGTTTCAGGGATATTGGACTTGGCCAGATTGCAAGTGATGGTTATGACTTGTCCAATGTCATCAAATTTAACTTCTTTGGATTTTGTGGTTTCAAGAACGTCCTCTTTGATGAATTCATGACATTCCCTACTTGTCACCTTTGAAAGGGCTTCCAAGATGTCTTTTTCACTTTCTTCTTCCTTGGAAGTCATGAATCTGCAAGGAATAGGGATACTTGTTGGAACGGGGTTAAAAATAATGAAATTTGGAACAACCATACCTGTATTAGATGGCATAGGAGCAATAGGTGCCTCCGGTAAAGGTGTTTCCACCCTTTCCGTGGGTTGGGTGTATTCCTCTTCCTTGTGATTTGATTTTGATGGTTGAGGGTCTGTTCCAACCTCCTTGTCACTTCTCAACATGATAGCATTGGTGTTTTCAAATTCTCCCTTCTGATTTGCAATGGTTGAACTAGGGAGTTCGCCTTGGTCTCGAAACTGTCCCACGAACTCCGCGATCTGCCCAATTTGCTTATCCAAGTGGTCCAACCTTTGTGGTGGCTGCATAGGCGTTGAATAGAGCTCCTCATATGGCTGCCAATATCCTTCTTGTTGAGCCTCATTGTCTTGATTTTGTGAGCCCTGCACCAAACAAATTAATTCATTAAGCTTTTGATTATAATCTATTGACGAACTTGAGTTTGGTTGGGCATATTGAATATGAGGTTGTGGTGGCTGCCAATATCCTCCTTGTTGAGCATTTTGAGGTTCCGACCACATAGAGTTTGAATGATCACTCCAATCCGAATTGTAAGTATTGGAAAACACGTTATTCCTGGATTAAAGATTAGATATATCAACTCTTTGCATTTGGGACCTTTCCATGAGCTGTGACAAAAGAGAAGCGTTATCAAGTGCCATGTTGTTCTTAACAAACAAAACACAAATAAAAACTAAATCTAAAAGACAATACAGAAACAAACAATCCAAGGGATTAGCAAATTTTCTAATCCCCGGCAACGGTGCCAAAATTTGATGCGTGATTTATACGCACACAAATTAAACCCTCTTTTCGTCAAATTATAGTATATGTATAAGTAGGGATCGTTCTAGACCGGGGATTAGGAGGGATTGTTAATCACTTAGATTTGACTCAAAAACGTAAAAACACAATATAAAACACTAAACTAGACTCAAAGAATGTAAAACTAAACTTTAAAACACTAAGACAAACCAAAGACTCAAAATGCTTTTAAAAACACAAACTAAAATGATTTCTAACTAAATTGACATTAAAGTAAAGGGGGATTTAAGTTTATACGAAAATTGAAATAACGAAACAAGTTAAATAAACTAGACAGGATGTAAATATGAAATTGATGAAATGGAATGAATGGATGATAGAATAGCTAAGGGGGTCATCTCCACATATGTTACACTTGCATAATAAAAAGATTTCCAATTGCATTTCAATAAATTATGAAACTCATCACCCCGGGTTAATTAGGTCCGCTTAAATTAACCGTCAAGTTTTCCTTAAGTTAATGAATTGGATGGGTTAGCGCAACGCAATTCACAACATTCTCCAAAAGTCCTTTACGTGAACAGCACAATAAAGATACAATCAAAGATCATTAAGCATTATGAAAACTATAAGTGTTGACGAGGCATTCGTTACTATGATGAGCATGAAACTCGTGCCAAGAATTCATTTAACGCGATTGTTTATAAGCAACCTCCACTACTTGTGAATATAAGTTCATAACGATTAGGTGAAAATCACTTATATTCTAGCGTCATATTCATGCATGAAAATTAAGCGCGCATTCTTAATAAACATACAGAAATAAGTTATCAATCAAACGGTTAAACAATTTGAATCAACAACTTATGAAATGCAATTAGAAGTAACCAAATCAAAATGCAAGCATAAACATATATTTCGAATCACCCTCTAGCTAAGGGGGGGTTTAGTTCCTCATACAAAACAAAGAGAATTAAAATTAAACATTGAAATCAAAGAAACACCTAAACGAAAAATGGTGTTTGGATTACAAGGGAACTCACGACAAAGAGAAGGAATGGAAGTGTTTGTGGTGTGTTGTGTATGAAAATGAGATGATCATGAATGAATGAATGCAAGGGTATTTATAGGAGTAGTGGAGGGAACATATGGCTATGTCATTTGTAGGTGAAGTAAGTGTGTGAGGTTGGTGAAGTAAGTGGAGGTTGTAGGTGAAGTAGGTGGATGTTGTAGGTGAAGTAGGTGGATGTTGTAGGTGAAGTACATGTGTTTAAATGGTTGAAATGTGTAGATGATTATGAGTGATAAGTGATAAGTGTATGATATGTTAAGTGATAAGTGATAAGTGATATGATATGTGGTTATGATATGATAAGTGGTTAAGTGGTGATGATAAGTGATAAGTGATTAAGTGATATGATATGTGGTGATGATAAGTGATAAGTGCATGTGGGTTAACTAATGAAGGAAATGCATGTGCAATGACAATGTGTTAGAATGGATGTGTGTTATGCATGGCATGATTGGGATTAGGAAAGGTTTAAATGTCCTAAAACTAAAGAGAACAAGGTTCCAACACTTTGGCTCCAATTAGGTCTTCAATTTCGTCCAACACTTTGGCTTCAAGCATAAGCTATCCGTCCTTAGCCCAAAAGTGCTCCAAAAGTCTCCAAAATGCATCTTTTTGCTCCTTTAGCCCTTTGGACCTACAAACACACGAAAATAGCTTAAAGTACTAAAATAACTAAAGAAACATAACATAAATGTACGAGAACAAGCCATTTAAGTCGCATAAATATGCACATAACACTCAAGATAGAAGCATAAGGGTCGAAACGGGGCTAGGGTATTGGCTAACAATGAAAGGTGAAGGATAAACAAACATTCTTAAAGCAATAGTGAGCAAAGTATTGAATTAGGCACTTAGAATTCCCTTTAGAACGCAGAAGTCAACTTTGAACACCCAAGGGGAAGTCACAAAACTTAGGGCCATATTCAAACTTTTTGGGCCCTTTCTTCAACAATCACACTTGTGAGTCCATTCTCACTTATTTTCACTTTTTTTTTTTTCTTTTCTTTCTTTTCTTCTTCTTTTTCTCACATTTTTTTTTTCTTTTTCCCGTGCCTCCTTTAAGACTTAGGCACATACATACACACAAAAATCCCTTCCCCCACACTTATTTTCTGCAACATATTAATCAAAAGGAATTCATTATCCGTCATGCTTACTATGCTTCAAGAACAAGGGTACGGATGGTCCTAATCTAGGCTAGGTAAGGGGTGATGTGGTTAGCAAAGAAAATAGGCTAAACGAGGCTCAACGGGGTTAAAACTAATAACAAATACGAAATATGGGAAGTAAGGCTATTTGGTTATGGTGGCAATTACACAACTTCATCTTGATATGTGTTATGCAATTCAATGTCATGCTTTGAATGAAACGGACATAAGTTCTAGCATTTAGTTCTATCATGATACAATTGCATTCTAAGTAGCAACCAAGCAAGGAATAATGAGATCATGCAACAACTTTAGAAAATAAAGAATCACAGAAAATAACTCTCCAAAGAAGGTAATGGCTCGAGTCTCACAGGGTTGTAGCGTTTGTTTGAGTTCCTTCCTTCAAGCATGTTACAAAAACGAATTTTTCTTTTATGATTGCATGTGAAGTCATACATTATAACCATAACCAAGCATATACGAAGAGTAAATCAAACTTTTATCCATGTTTATAACTCTTTTTAACAGTCATGCAATTACAAACCAAATCCTTATCATTGTGTTGGAAGGTACCCTAAGACACAAACACACAAAAACGACTCAAAACACTCTTTTTAGGCTTTTTAAAACAAGTTTTTCAAATTTTTATGTGATTTTCGGAGTTATAAAAACAAAACATACTAAAACACTCTAAAACAACTTAAAAACACCTTAAAACAGCAAGGAACAACATTTGAAGTAATGGGTGATAAAATCCAACGAATTTGCATTAAATATACTTAGTTACCCCCCCCACACTTAAATCAAACATTGTCCTCAATGTTTTAAGCATAGATTCACACAAAACATAAGTAAACACACAAAAAGCACTTAAACATACTAAACATGGCAAAATGTAATTAACAAAGAGAAGAGTTTAGGGACGCAAATCTGGTTATGGAGTGTAAATTCCCTCTTCTCCTTGGTGATTGCATTGAGGCTTTGATCTTTGTGATTCCACAGGCTTACTCTTGAACTGGGCTGGATGATTCTTTTGGTCTCCTCCACTTGTTGATTTTCCTTTGTGCTACTGGGCTGGAGGATTCTTTTGGTCTTCCCCGAAGGTCTGAGCTTACCCCTTTGGTCTGTTTCTTTGTTCAATCTTTCCAATTCGTATTGAAAAGGGTTGGAGGATAACTCAGCCTATGTTTGTCTCCACATGCTTCAATGTATCATTTTCACTTGCCTTACTCGCTCCCCTTTGCAGAAGTGGTCCCTTCTCCGGAAGTGTATCAACCGTTGAAGATGACTACTCGAGAGCAACACTAGGTAAGCAATCAGGAATAGATTCCAGGCAGTTGGCTCCAGATCGGAAGACTGACTCCAAGTGCCGGCTGATTGCTTCTTTTACTTTGCCATGCGAGTAAGAACAAGGACAAAGAAAAAGACAGGGAAAGAGCATGATATGAGATACTTTTGCTTTTGACCTTGATGATATGAGATACCTTTGCTTTTGAAGAAGCGGTGAATGAATCAGCACACTTCAATCCGCCGTTTCCTCCTGGGTCATCTGTACTCCAGGCATTTGGTATCATCTTTGGGGAAGAAGAAAGAATTGAGTATTTCGAAAGGCTTTGCTGGGAGTGCGCCCTCAGAGGTGAGGGAGAGTTGGGCATTTTCTTCAGGTTTGCCTTGCCATAAAAGACGAAGGTCGACATATATAGAGATAATATCAAGTGGTGGTACTGTTCTTTTACCCTTGTCGACAAATGTCTCTTCGATATCAGAACGACGCCTCTTCGATTTCTGAGCAGGCGCCCCTTCGATTTTTGAACGACGCCCCTTCTCTTTCTGAACGACACGTGGTAGTGCGGATGCGGCTCCTTTTGACAAAGCTGCACACGTTTTCTGAAAAGCAGAGAAAGCGTCGCCGAACTTTGCGCTTGTCGGCTAAAGATGTGTAGTTGCGATGATGGCCTCCACGTGTTGTCTGAAAAGAAGAAATCTTTTGACAAAGTTGAACGCGTCTTCTGAAAAGCCGAGAAAACGTCGCCTAAATTACGCCGGAAATTCCGGCTTTTTGAATTGGTGGACGCGTCGCCTTGGCTTTTTATAGAGCTATCGATCACCACAACAAACACACTCTGAAGAATTCCCATTCTTGAAAATCGACTCCGGCCCTTTGAAATTTAACTCCATCCCTTCTCTTTGAACACTTTTGAAAAAAAAAAATGGCAAACTCATCGAACCTTAGCTTGGAATTGAGCCTTAGCAGTGATACGGGCGCGCCGCGTCAAGGTAACGTATGGCGCCCTTCTTTCTTATCTTCTAACGGTCTTCTTACAGGTGAAGACTCCGTGATGCAGGACGCCACAACAGCTACAATAGTAGCTAGGAACCTCCTCACTCCAAAAGATAGTAGGCTGCTGTCAGGACGGTCCGATGAGTTGGCCGTTCAAGAGTCCCTCGCACTTAGTGTTCAGTGTGCGAGTTCTGTGTCCAACATGGGCCAACGCCTGCTTGCCCGTTCTCGTCAGGTGGAATCGTTGATGGCAGAGGTGGAAAGACTTAAGCAAGAGATCCAGCAGCTTAAGTACGAGAATAGAAGTTTGCATGTGCTTGCAAATAACTATTCGTCGGGGATGAAGAGGAAGCTTGATGAGCTGCAAGAGTCTGAAGGTCGGATTCACAGTGACCGTCAAAGGTTTTCGTCTTTTCTCCAGAGGCACTTTTTTCCTGGATCATCTAGCGTTTGGCCAAGTATTGAGGCCTGCAATGCTCCAGCTCCGATGCCTTCCGCTCCAGTGCCTTCCGCTCCGATGCCTTCCGCTCCAGTGCCTTCCGCTCCAATGCCTTCTGCTTCAAAGCCTCGTAGTGGGGCTTCACGTAAACAACCTTTGTGAAGCTCCATCTTTAGTATTTTATTTAATAAATAAGTTTTTTTTTTTTTTTTTTTTTTAACATAAATAAAATCAAACGGCATGGAATTGGTCCTTGAATGGAAGGTGATACTTGAAGTGAACCGGCATTGGTTTGAATTCTAGTGTAGGTGCCTGATTCATAAAAAACAGCAAGTTAGTATAAAATGTAATGGAATTTGGAAAAAAAAACTTACTTGTTTTGTCCGATAAGAACTCAATGACAAACACCACTCCTTTGAAAGTTTCAGGGATATTGGACTTGGCCAGATTGCAAGTGATGGTTATGACTTGTCCAATGTCATCAAATTTAACTTCTTTGGATTTTCTGGTTTCAAGAACGTCCTCTTTGATGAATTCATGACATTCCCTACTTTGCACCTTTGGAAGGGCTTCCAAGATGTCTTTTTCACTTTCTTCTTCCTTGGAATTCATGAACCTGCAAGGAATAGGGATATTTGTAGGAATGGGGTTAGAACTAATGAAATTTGGAACAACCATACCTGTATTAGATGGCATAGGAGCAATAGGTGCCTCCAGTAAAGGTGTTTCCACCCTTGCCGTGGGTTGGGTGTATTCCTCTTCCTTGTGATTTGATTTTGATGGTTGAGGGTCCGTTCCAACCTCCTTGTCACTTCTCAACATGATTTCCTTGGCAGTTTCAAATTCTCCCTTCGGATTTGCAATGGTTGAACTAGGGAGTTCGCCTTGGTCTCGAAATTGTCCTACGAACTCCGCGATCTGCCCAATTTGCATTTCCAAGTGGTCCAACCTTTTGTCTTCTTGTTGAGCCTCATTGTCTTGATTTTGTGAGCCCTGCACCAAACAAATTAATTCGTTAAGCTTTTGATTATAATCTATTGACGAACTTAAGTTTTGTTGGGCAAATTGAATATGAGGTTGTGGTGGCTGCCAATATCCTCGTTGTTGAGCATTTTGAGGTTCCCACCACATAGAGTTTGAATGATCACTCCAATCCGAATTGTAAGTATTGGAAAACACGTTATTCCTTGATTGAAGATTCAATATATCAACTCTTTGCATTTGAGACCTTTCCATGAGCTGTGACAAAAGAAAAGCATTATCAAGTGCCATGTTGTTCTTCTCTAGTATTTGAATTCAACAAACAAAACACAAATCAAAAACTAAAACTAAAATACATAACAGAAACAAACAATCCAAGAGATTAGGAAATTTGCTAATCCCCGGCAACGGCGCCAAAATTTGATGCGAGATTTATACGCACACAAATTAACCCTCTTTTTATCATTTGTAGTATAGGTGCAAGTAGGGATCGTTCTGGACCGGGGATTAGGAGGGATTGTTAATCACTTGGATTTGACTCAAAAACATAGAAACAAAGTTAAAAACGTTCACAAAGACTCAAAGGACTCAAAACAAAACAAACACACTCAAATCTGCCTAAAAACCACTTTCTGGGCAGATTTGAGCACAAACACAAATTTGGACGAATTTATGTAATAACTTGACTCAAGAATGTAAAAACACAATATAAAACACTAAACTAACTCAAAGAATGTAAAACTAAATGCTTGAAACACTAAAACAAACCAAAAGACTCAAACATCACCCAAAACACTCAAAACTGCCTTAAAATCACTTTCTGGGCAGTTTTGAGCACTTTGGTGAATTTGGACGAAATTGGGTAATAAATTGATTCAAAATACTTAGAAACACAAAATAAGATACTTTCTAACTAAAATGGACAATAAAGTAAAGGGGGATTTGGTTTTTGATGAAATTAAATAAAATGTACAGATTCTAAGTTAAAACAGATAGTAAAGATGAATTTGATGAAAATGAATGGATGGGAACCTAGCTAAGGGGTTCATCTCCATACATGTTATACTTGCATAATAAAATGATTTCCAATTGCGTTTCAATAAATCATGATACTCAACACCCCAAGTTAACCGTGATGCACTAATTAACCTTCAAATCTTCCTAACGTTATTGAATTGGATGATGCATGCGACAATTCAAAACATTCCCCACAAGTCCTCAACATGAATGCATAGAAGAGGTACAAGCAATAATCATTACGCTCTATGAAAATTATAAGTGTTGACGAGGCATTCGTTACTATGGCATACGCATGAAACTTATGCCAAGAATTCGTTTAACGCGATTGTTTATAAGCAACCTCCACTACTTGTGAATATAAGTTCGTAACTATTAGGTGAAACTCACTTATATTCTAGCGTCATATTCATGCATGAAAATTAAGCGTGCACTCTCAATAAACATACATAAATAAGTTATCAATCAAACGGTTAAACAAATTGAATCACAACTTATGAAACGCAATTAGAAGTAATCAAATCAAAATGCAAGCATAAACATATATTTCGAATCCCCCCCCTAGCCAAGGGGGGTTTAGTTCTTCATAATATTGAAATCAAAGAAACACCTAAACATTCCAACAACTCAAACTTGAATTGTATGAACGTTTAGGCACTCTTCTCTTCCATTCCTCATACGTACAAAACAAAGAGTATTGAAATTAAACATTGAAATCAAAGAAACACCTAAACATTCCAACAACTCAAACTTGAATTGTATGAACGTTTAGGCACTCTTCTCTTCCTCTTCGTTGTAGCACAAGGTCTAAGGATAGTTTGATGGTGTGAATGGTTTGGGGAGTGGTTGGAGTGGCTGCAATGGAGGAGAAAAGTGTTTTGGTGGCTGCTGCAAGGGTGTGGAGAGGTTTTGACGAATTTCTGGAATATGGAAGAGTGAATGAGAATGAATGCAATGGATGCTTATTTATAGGTGAAATGGGGGGAACATGACAGCTAGGAGGGAATGTGGCTGCATGTGCAAGGGGACAATCTGAAAATGCATGTGAAAGCATGTGTTGGCTGCAATGATGAAATGGATGGGAGTGCATGTGGCTTAATTAATTAAAGGGAGTGCATGTGCAATGTTTTAAAGGATGGAATGCATGTGAATATGATGGAAATCTGATTTATTTGAAGATGCATGTGCAATGAATGGTGTTGTTGGTGTGTGAAAGTGGCTGAATTGGTGGTGCATGTGATTAAAGAGTGAATGCATGTGTTGAATGATTTCTTGGTGAGGGAATGCATGTGCAAATGCATGTGGAATGTGGCTGCAATGATGAAAGAATAAAGGGTGCATGTGGGTTAATTAATGAAGGAAATGCATGTGCAATGACAATGTGTTAGAATGGATGTGTGTTATGCATGTTAAGTGATAAGTGATAAGTGATGATGATAAGTGATAAGTGATAAGTGATGATGATAAGTGATAAGTGATTATGATAAGTGATGATGATAAGTGATAAGTGATAAGTGATATGATATGTGGTTTTGATATGATAAGTGGTGATGATAAGTAATGATATGTGGGAGTGTGGCTGAAATGAAGGAGTGGAATGTTGGAATGTTATGCACGGCTAAGGAAATTGGAAAGGTTTAAATGTCCTAAAACTAAAGGGAACAAGGTTCCAACTCTTTGGTCTTCAATTAGGTCTTCAATTTCGTCCAACACTTTGGCGCCAAGCATAAGCTATCCATCCTTAGCCCAAAAGTGCTCCAAAAGTCTCCAAAATGCATCTTTTTGCTCCTTTAGCCCTTTGGACCTACAAACACACGAAAATAGCTTAAAGTACTAAAATAATTAAAGAAACATAACGTAAATGCACGAGAACAAGCCATTTAAGTCGCATGAATATGCTCCTATCAATAGGAAGGAGGCCCTCATAGAAATATTGAAGGAGAAGTTCCTCCTTCATTTGATGTTGAGGACATGAAGCTACAAGGCCTTTGAAGCGCTCATAATAAGCCGGGAATGTCTCGCCATGATTCTGTTGAATACCACTAATTTTCTTCCGTAGGAGAATCACTCTCGAAGTAGGGAAGAATTTCTCCAAGAAAGCACGCTTCATACTCTCCCAAGAAGTCACAGTTCCCGGGGCTAGTTCGTAGAGCCAATCTTTGGCCTTGTCCATAAGTGAAAATGGAAAGGCCTTCATCTTCAATATACTCCCATCCACATTGACGGGGGTCATGCTCGAACAAACCACCTCGAACTCCTTCAAGTGTTTGTTGGGGTCTTCCATAGACAAGCCATGGAACTTCGGAATATGGTGTAACAAACTGGATTTGAGTTCAAATTCCTCAATCTTCCCCTCTGCAGCCGTGGGGTATTGGATACAAAGAGGCAATGCATTATCCAAACCCGAGGCCGAAAGCTCCTTGATGGTTCTATTATCTGCTGCCATGGCTTGTTCTTCTTCAAAAATCTGATCCGTGGGCTTTTCTTCTACACCTACTTCGTCTTCTTCAAGCCCAGGTTGTGGTGGCTCTTGTTGACTCCTCGTTCTCCTCAAAGTGCGTTCAAAATCACCGTCAAAGTCGGAGATGTTCTCTATAATAGGTCGAGAGCTACGAGTCATACACAGTACCTAAAAAAACAAGGAAACAAACAAACTAAGAATCTGAAATAAGAATGCACGAAAAACAAAAAAAATATAAAAATAAAGACAAGGGATTAGCAAAGTTGCTAAATCCCCGGCAACGGTGCCAAAATTTGATGTGAAAATTACTTGACACTCAAATTAAACCCTCGTTTGACAATTGTAGTAGAATGGATAAGTGAGGGATCGTTCTAGACCGGGGATTAGGAGGGCTTGCTAAAACCTTCTAAATTGACTTAAAAACATAAAAACACAATATAAAACACTATTTAATGCTCGAAGAAAGCAAAACTAAAAATAAGAAAGATTAAGACTAAGATTTCAACGAAATAGGGGGGAATTGGATTTGGACGAATTTAAACTAAAATGAATACTTGGAAACAAAACAAATTGTAAATATGGATTTGACGGAAATGAATGGATGGGAAGCTAGCTAAGGGTTCTTTCTCTACACATGATATTTATGCATATGAATCAATTTCCAGTTATTCCTTCATTGAATTATGAACGACAATGCCCCAAATTAACCGTGACATCACTAGTTAACCCTCAGATTTTCCTTATATTATTGGATTGGATGGCATCATTCGACAACCCAAAACATTCTCAAAAGTTCCCTACATGTCATCATAATAGAGATACAATCGAAGATCATTAAGAATAATGAAAACCATAAGCATTGACAAAGCATTTGCAACTATGACATCATGTTACTCATGCTAAGAATTAAACTTAACGCGATCGTGACAAGCGACCTTCACTACTTTCAAGTATAAGTTAGTAACGATTATGTGAAACCTTCTTAAACTTTAGCCACATATTCATGCATGCTAATTAAGTATCGACCCTCAATCAACAAACACAAATAAGTTAATCATCAAATAGTTAAGCCAATTGCATTCACGAATCAAGAGTTCATAACCGGAATTCATCAATTCATATCACATAAATAATCATGGTATTGAAATCACCCCTAGCCAAAAAGGATTTAGTTCCTCATAACTTTGAAATCAAAGAAACACCTAAACATTCCAACAACTCAAACTTGAATTGTATGAACGTTTAGGCACTCTTCTCTTCCATTCCTCATATTACAAAACAAAGAGAATTGAATTTAAACATTGAAATCAAAGAAACGCGTAAACATTCCAACAACTCAGACGTGAATTGTATGAACGTTTAGGCCTTCTTCTCTTCGTCTTCGTTGTAGCACAAGGACTAAGGGATGTTGTTGGTGTGTTGAATGGATTGGGGGATTATGGAAATGGAAGAAATGGAGGAGAAAGGGAAGGGAATGGTGCAGAAAATGGAGAGACTCACGGCTAGGGAGAAGATGGAAGTGTTTGTGGTGTGTTGTGTATGAAAAATGAGATGATTCCTAAATGAATGAATGCAAGGGTATTTATAGGAGGAGTGGAGGTGTAAATGGCTGTTTGTTTAATGTGTTTGTGTGGAGGAATGATGAGAAAACAGCTAGGACACATGTGAAAATCTGGAAAGCAAATGGAGTGCACGGCATTGATGTTGGAATTGCATGTGTGTGCTGAAAATAGTGTGTGTATGCATGTGTTTGGGAAGCTTTCTTGCTCATTTTCTGAATGCAATGATGAAGAGTTTAATAATTAATGCATGTAGGTGGCTGAAATGATGAAGAATGAGTGGTGGAAATGAAAGGGAAAGCTAGAAAACATGTGAAGATGCTGGAATCGATGAAGGGGATACACGGCAATGTTTGGAATGTGGAGAAAAGGGTGCATGTGGTTGTAATGTTTGTTGGTTAAAGATGCATGTGGATGTATTATACAATGGGAAAGTATGTGATTGAATTAAAGGATGCAAAGTGAATGAATCATGAATCATTGTGGATGAAAGGTGGAAGTGCATGTGTTGATGACTAGGTTAGTGGGTGGAAATCTGAAAATGGCATATAGGAATGGGAGCTCACGGTTTGAATGTGTAAAGTGTGTGTGAATGCATGTGAAGATGCAATAAATAATGCATGTAGGTTAAAGAGGGAGAATGTGGTGAAATGATGAAGTAGGAAGGTGGAAATGCATGTGAGATGTTTGGAAAGGAATAAAGAATGAATGGTGGAAATGTGAGTGAATGATGTGCATGTGTGAGAATGCATGTGGAATTAAGAGGAGTATGGAAGTGAAATAAATGAATGATATGTTAAGTGATAAGTGAATGATATGTGGTGAGTGATAAGTGAATGGTTTGATAAGTGATAAATGAACTAGTTTAAAGGGCTAGGGTTTAAGTACATAGAATGGGCCTAAAATAGGTTGGTTTGTATGGCATAATGTGTTTGATTGGGCTAGAGGTTTTTCATGGCTCAAAGGATTTGTTTGATTGGGCTAGGCCCTTTGTTTGATGTCCCCAAAGAGCATACAAGGCTTCAATTTCGTCCATCCTCTTTGCTCCATGATTAAGCTATCCAAATCATGCACAAAAATGCTCCAAATAGCCTCAAAATGCACTTTCTTGCTCCCTAAGCCCTTAGAACCTGAAAACACACAAAAGAAGCATAAAGGACTAAAATAACTAGAGAAACATAACGTAAATGCACGAGAACAAGCCATTTAAGTCGCATGAATATGCTCCTATCAATAAGTGGGAGTGTGGCTGAAATGAATGAGTGGAATGTTGGAATGTTATGCACGGCTAAGGATAAAGGAAAGGTTTAAATGTCCTAAAACTAAAGGGAACAAGGTTCCAACACTTTGGTCTTCAATTAGGTCTTCAATTTCGTCCAACACTTTGGCTCCAAGCATAGGCTATCCATCCTTAGCCCAAAAGTGCTCCAAAATTCTCCAAAATGCATCTTTTTGCTCCTTTAGCCCTTTGGACCTACAAACACACGAAAATAGCTTAAAGTACTAAAATAACTAAAGAAACATAACGTAAATGCACGAGAACAAGCCATCTAAGTCGCATGAATATGCTCCTATCAAACTTGAACTAGGTGGATAAGGTTCCGGTTGCTTCCTCTTTCTTCTCAAAGTTCGTTCAAAATCGTCGTCAAAATCCAATATGTTTGCACGAATAGGTTGAGAACGACGAGTCATAAACTAGTACCTGAAAATAAAGAACACAACCAAATCAGCAATCTATAGGCACGGCACACTAAAAACAACACAAAGACAACAAAAAAGACACTAAACAGACACGACACAAACACAAGGGATTAGCAAGTTTGCTAATCCCCGGCAACGGCGCCAAAATTTGATGTGAAAATTAACTTGACACACAAATTAAACCCTATTTGTGACAATTGTAGTAGATATGTAAGTAGGGATCGTTCTAGACGGGGGATTAACTAGGGATGCTAATCTATGTAAATAAGACTCAAAAACACTAAATTCGACTCTATGGACTCAAAACTAACTTTAGACACTTAAAACAGCAACCAAAACTCAAAAAGACTCACTTTTAGACTCAATAAAGGTTTTGGACGAAAATAGGACTTGCCTAGACTCAAAAGACTCAAGGAAAACAAGTTTTGACTCAAATATGAAGACTAAATAACATGGGGATTGTTTTTGACGGATTTTAGACTCAAAACAAAAACTTAGTAGAAAACACTTTTGAAAAACGAATTTAGGTAAAACAAATGGGTAAAGGGCTAGTTAGAGGGTCCTTCTCCACACATGATATATGCATACAAACCAATGTCCAGTTATTACTCCTTTAGACTATGAATGACAACGCCCCAAATTAGTTGCATCGCACAACTAACTCTCAAGTTTTCCTTATTTCATTGAATTGAATGAAAACGCATTACAACCAAATTATCTTTTTCAAGTTCTTTATATGAGATGCATACAAAGATACATATCAAAAGTCATTAAGCTTTGTGAAAACTATAAGCGTTGACAAGGCACTCATCACTATGAAACGCATGAGACTTATGCCAAGGATTTACTTAACGCGATTGTGACTAGCAACCTCCACTACTTGTGAGTATAAGTGAATAACAATTACGTGAAACCCTCCTAGATTCTAGCATCAAGTTTATGCATGCAAATTAAGTGTTAACCCCCAACCCACATACATAAGCCAGTTTTAATAACTTAGATAAGCAAATCACATTCATGCCTTAAGTAATAATAACTGAACGTAATTAATTCATATAAAACATATAATCATGGCTTCAAATTCTCCTCTAACTAAAGAGAAGTTAGTTCCTCATGTTCGCAAAACAAAGATAATTAAATTTAAACATTGAACTAAGACTAAGGATAGAAAGAACCAAGAAAAACGCTCCACACTCCAATGGCATGCACGGCACTCCCTTGGATGGCAGGTTGCACAATTCCTCCTTTCCTTGCTTCCTTGCTTGCGGCACTAGGGTGTTGTAGAATGGATTGTGGTGTTTGATGGATGAAAGTATGAATGAATGAATGTGTGAGTGGATGAATGAATGGTGCGGCATAGGGCTGTTTATATAGGCTTAATTAGGCACACTTAGTGAAGGAAAAGGATTGCACAATCCCATTGAAAAAGGGTTAATTCAAGGCAGAAATCAAATGGGAATTGGATTAGGGAGTTCGGCTAGGATTTAGGAATTCTAGAAGGTTTTGGTGCGGCATGTGTATAGGGCTGAGATAAGGTTTCTAGAAGGGATGGTTTAGGGCAGATTCCTAAACCTAAAGGGCCAAGGATACATGATATTTGTGTAGGAGAAGGATTTGCAATTCCTAAACCTACAAGGAATTGAGTTCTTGAGGCAATTGAGTGGATAAGGTTCCTAGAAACTGACTTAGGTGTTTAAATGTGTAATTAGTTCCCTCTAATTAGCTAGGTTTAAGTCCTAACCTGATTTGGATAGGATAGAATAGGATAATGTTGGAGATAGGATAGGATAAGGTTTCTAGGATAGGATAAGATAAGGTTGGATAAGGTTGGATAAGGTTCCTTGTTTCTTGCTTCTTCCTTATCCTCTTTGCATTTGGACTTCCTCCACCAGATTTTTAGCCTTTCCTAGCCCTTCTTGACTTCAATTTCGTCCATCCTCTTTGCTCCAATGTTAAGCTATCCAATCCATGCCCAAAAATGCTCCAAATAGCCTTAAAATGCACTTTCTTGCTCCTTTTGCCATTAGAACCTAAAAACATACGAAAATAACTTAAAAGACTGAAATAAATAGTAATTAACTTCATAAATGCAAGGAAACAACATAACTAAGTAGCATAAATATGCTCCTATCAGTGATTTGAGAAGAAAGAAGAGGCATCCCGAACCTAGTGAACCTAGTTCAAGTTCAGAGGCCGAATCTGAGTTTGAAAGCGTGGAAGAAGAAGTTATGGCAGCGGACAATCGGACCATTAAAGAGCTTTCGGCCTCGGGGTTGACCAATGCCGCACCATTATGCATTCAATACCCCACGGCTGCCCAAGGCAAGACCGATGAATTCGAGTTGAAGTCAAGCTTGTTGCACCACATTCCGAAATACCATGGGCTTTCCATGGAAGATCCCAACAAGCATCTCAAGGAGTTCAAGGTTGTTTGTTCGAGCATGACACCCATAAATGTCGATGGGAACATTCTAATGATGAAAGCTTTTCCATTCTCTCTTGTGGAAAAGGCTAAGGATTGGCTTTATGAATTGGCACCCGGGACCGTTACTTCTTGGGAGAGCATGAAGAGAGCGTTCTTGGAGAAGTTCTTCCCTACTTCAAGAGTCATTCTCTTGAGGAAGAAAATTAGCGGAATCCAACAAAGTCAAGGAGAATCTTTTCCGGCATACTACGAGCGTTTTAAAGCCCTTGTTGCATCATGTCCTCAACATCAAATGAAGGAGGAGCTTCTCCTTCAATATTTCTATGAGGGCCTTCTTCCCATTGAAAGGCAAATGCTCGATGCTTCGGCGGGAGGTGCATTGGTGGACAAAACTCCTATGTCAGCC
The DNA here is from genome assembly GCF_019419815.1 of Pyrus x bretschneideri. Lineage (NCBI taxonomy): Eukaryota > Viridiplantae > Streptophyta > Magnoliopsida > Rosales > Rosaceae > Pyrus > Pyrus x bretschneideri. Next base: position 30,956 of record NW_025999400.1, on the reverse strand, counting down.
AAGACCCTAATTGCAAACCGTGCTCTAAATGCACAACAATATGAAGGACTTGGGCAAAGGGACACCCCACGGCAACACTTGAATGAGGTAAGTTCTCAATCCGATATTCAATCTCAGATAGCTAATCTTACTTCTATTGTGTCTCAGATGGCTGAAGGAATGAAGATACAAGGACCGATTGTATGTGGTGTATGTTCTATCCAAGGACACCCTTCGGAAAAATGCCCTCAATTGATTGAGAATGGGGGATGGGAGAGTGCAAATGCCATTGGATTTCCGAGCCACAATCAACCAAGGAATGATCCATATTCCAACACATACAATCCGGGTTGGAGAGACCATCCAAACTTCAAGTGGAGGGAACCTCAACAACCTCAACAACAAGGAGGCTTTAGACAACAACCCCCGGGGTTCTACACCAAGCCATTTGGCCCCAATCCAAACCAAGCACAACCTGCCCAAAACAATCAAGGTACGTCATTGGGCAATGAAACACTTCTTAAGTTACTTACCAATTTGTCTCAGGGGCAAGAGGATCAAACCAAAGCCATGCAAAACCAAGACAAAAGGGTGGATCACTTGGTGAAACAAATTGGGCAGATTGCGGAATTTGTAGGACAATTCCGAGACAAAGGCAAGCTCCCTAGCTCAACCATTGTCAATCCAAGGGGAGGGTGCGAATCTGCCAAGGCAATCATGTTGAGAAGTGGTAAGGAGGTCGGAACCACCTCAAGGCCATCCAAAACAAGTCAAGAAGAGGACATGTTGCTGCAAGAAGAGGAGGAACAAGCAAAGAAGGCCACGGCAAGGGTGAAAGAAACTTTGCCGCAGCCCCCTATTGTGCCAAAACCGTCCAACACGCCTAAGGTAAGTCCAAATTTGACTTTGTCAAGTTCTATTCCACTAAACGTGCCTTTTCCTCACAGATTTTTGCAAACAAAGAAGGAGGAGCATGAGAAGGACATTCTTGAGACGTTTAGGAAAGTTCAAGTCAATATCCCGCTCTTAGATGCCATAAAGCAAGTGCCCAAATACGCTAAGTTCTTAAAGGAATTGTGCACTACAAGGAAGAGGGCGTCACATAAAGAGGTAGTAAGGGTAAGTGAGAACGTTTCCGCTGTTTTACAAAGAAAGTTACCACCAAAGTGCAAAGATCCAGGTAGCTTTACAATCCCTTGTATTATTGGTCAAACTAAGTTCGAACATGCTATGTTAGACTTAGGAGCTTCAATTAACGTCATGCCATACTCTATTTATGCTTCAATGAACCTTGGTGAATTGAAAAATGATGGTGTGATTATTCAGTTGGCCGATAGATCTAATGCCTATCCAAAGGGCGTATTGGAAGATGTCTTAGTGCAGGTGAATAATTTGATCTTCCCGGCGGATTTCTATGTCCTTGAAATGGAGGAAACCACCCATGCTCCATCCTTGCCAATTCTTCTTGGGAGGCCATTCATGAAGACAGCCCGAACTAAGATAGACGTGTTTAAAGGCACTTTAACAATGGAATTCGATGGCGAAGTGATTGATTTTAATATTTCTGAAACTATGAGATTTCCTAAACATGATCACTCATGTTTCTCTAATGATATTCTTGATTCTTTGGCGCAGGCACACCTTGATCAATTACATGGCGATGCACTTGAAACGGTCATTACAAATGGCATAGAAACGAAGGGTCACATGAATGGCACCATAGCAACCCACGGCATACAAATGAACAATTATGCCATGGCCTTTGATGAAGATGTAATAGAGACCGTGGCAGCCCTAGAGTCATTGCCACGGCTCCAAGGTAAGTCCCCTAGTCCAATTTCCATTCCAATTTCAACTAATAAGTTGCTTCCTTCTATAGAACAACCACCTACCCTTGAGCTCAAACCGTTGCCAAATCACTTGAAGTATGTGTTTTTGGGAGAGCAAGACACATTGCCCGTCATTATAGCTTCATCACTCACGGAACAAGAGGAGGAGAAGTTGGTGAGGGTTCTCAAAGAGCACAAAACAACCATTGGGTGGACTTTGGCCGATATCAAGGGTATAAGCCCTACCACGTGCATGCATCGAATTCTCATGGAAGAAGGCGCCAAACCATCAAGGGAAGCCCAACGTCGACTCAACCCACCAATGATGGAAGTAGTGAAGAAGGAAATCATCAAGTTACTAGATTGTGGCGTCATCTATCCCATCTCGGATAGTTGTTGGGTTTCACCGGTCCAAGTGGTTCCTAAAAAGTCCGGAGTCACTGTGGTGAAGAATGAAGAAGATGAACTTGTGCCTACACGCATTCAAACCGGTTGGAGGGTGTGCATTGACTATAGGAAGCTAAATGCCGCAACAAGGAAAGATCACTTCCCTTTACCATTCATTGATCAAATGCTTGAAAGGTTAGCCGGTCATTGTTTTTATTGCTTTCTTGATGGTTATTCGAGTTACAATCAAATTGTCATAGCGCCGGATGATCAAGAAAAGACCACCTTTACTTGTCCATTTGGTACTTTTGCATATCGTCGTATGCCATTTGGTTTATGCAATGCACCGGCCACTTTCCAACGATGCATGATAAGTATCTTCTCTGATTATGTTGAAAAGATAATTGAAGTATTTATGGACGATTTTAGTGTGTTTGGAGACTCATTTGATGCTTGTTTGCATAATCTCACTTTAATCTTGAAAAGATGCATGGAAACTAACCTTGTTTTGAATTGGGAAAAATGTCATTTTATGGTTAAACAAGGTATAGTTTTGGGTCATATCATCTCTGAAAAAGGAATTGAAGTTGATAAGTCTAAAATAGATCTTATACGTCACTTACCCTCTCCTACTTCGGTTAGAGAGGTCCGTTCTTTTCTTGGCCATGCAGGATTCTATAGACGATTTATCAAGGATTTTTCTAAAATTGCACAACCACTATGCCGTCTCCTACAAAAAGAAGTGGCGTTTGAATTCACTAAGGAGTGCACGGCATCATTCAACCAACTCAAGGAGTTGTTGACCACGGCACCCATTATTGTTCCCCCGGATTGGAGCCTCCCGTTCGAGCTTATGTGTGATGCGTCCGACTATGCTTTAGGAGCAGTTGTAGGACAAAGAAAGGACAAGAGGCCGCATGTCATCTACTACGCCTCACGGACGTTGAATGATGCTCAACTTAATTATTCCACAACCGAAAAAGAACTCTTGGCTATTGTATTTGCATTAGATAAGTTTAGATCATATCTTCTTGGTACTAAAGTAATTGTTTTCACTGACCATGCAGCCTTGAAGTATCTTCTCACCAAAAAGGAGGCTAAGCCAAGACTCATTCGTTGGATGCTCCTACTTCAAGAGTTCGATCTTGAAATCCGAGACAAGAAAGGGTGTGAAAACGTGGTGGCTGACCACCTAAGTAGAATGGTGCGTGAGGAAGAGTCCACCCCCATTTTAGAAACGTTTCCGGACGAGCAACTTCTGTCCATTGAGGTAAGAACCCCTTGGTATGCCGATTTGGTCAATTTCTTGGTGTCTAAGCAAGTTCTAGTACCCTAAACAAGTTCCAACGTGATAAACTTATTCATGATGCACGTTTTTATGTTTGGGATGATCCATATTTATGGAAATTCTGCCCAGATCAGATTGTGCGTAGATGTGTGCCCGAATCTGAATTTAATTCCATTCTTACGTTCTGCCATACTTATGCATGTGGGGGACATTTTGGCACCCAAAGGACAGCCCTAAAGGTGTTACAATCTGGATTTTATTGGCCTAATCTCTTTAAAGATGCTAAAATGTTTTGTTTAACATGCGATAAGTGTCAAAGAACAGGTAACATAGGGCCTAAGGACCAAATGCCGCAACAATCTCTCTCATTTGTGGAAATTTTTGATGTTTGGGGTATTGATTTCATGGGCCCCTTCCCTCCATCTTTTGGTTTCACTTATATCTTGCTAGCTGTCGATTATGTTTCCAAATGGGTGGAAGCCAAAGCCACCCGTACTAACGATTCTAAGGTTGTTGCAGATTTTGTGAAATCTAATATTTTTGCTAGGTTTGGGATGCCACGAGTTTTAATTAGTGATGGGGGTTCTCACTTTCGTAACCGCACCATTGAAGCTTTGCTCAAGAAGTACAACGTTACTCATAAGGTTTCCACACCTTATCACCCTCAAACTAATGGGCAAACGGATGTTTCAAATAGGGAGATCAAACAAGTCCTAGAGAAAACCGTGGGACCCTCAAGAAGAGATTGGAGTTTGCGCTTGGACGATGCATTGTGGGCCTATCGTACGGCTTACAAAACTCCCCTTGGCATGTCACCTTTTCGGCTTATATATGGTAAGCCATGTCATTTGCCCGTTGAGTTAGAGCACAAGGCACATTGGGCTGTGAAAACCTTCAATTTGGACATAGACGCTGCTGGAGTTCATAGGAAGCTCCAATTAGATGAACTTGAGGAGATTAGGAACGAGGCTTACGAGAATGCTCGCATCTACAAGGACAAGACGAAGGCTTATCATGATAAGATGCTTCATACCAAAACGTTCTCCAAGGGGCAGAAAGTGTTGCTTTTTGATTCAAGACTTCGGTTATTCCCTGGTAAGTTACGTTCTAAATGGATTGGACCTCTTGTTGTTACTAATGTTTTTCCTCATGGTGCAGCCCAAGTCCAAAGCTTAAAAAGTGGCCACGAGTTCAAGGTGAACGGACATAGATTGAAGCCATACTATGAGAACTTTGTGGAGCATGTTGTGGAAGAGCTTCCCTTGGGTGCCGTGGGCTACAATCTGGAGTGATTAGGTACCGTCCGGCTGGAAGACGTTAAAGCAAGCGCTTCTTGGGAGGCAACCCATGTGTTGAAACACGAGAAGAAGGAACTTTCACTCAAAACCCAGATTTGCGTCCCTAACCTATCTCTTTATTGCTATTACTTTGCCATTTGTGTTATGTTTGCTAGTTGTGTTAGTTGATTGTTTTTGTGTTAATCTAAGTTTGAAACATTGAGGACAATGTTTGGTTTAAGTGTGGGGGGGTAAACAAGCTGTTTTTGATACAAATTCGTGGGATTTTATCACCCATAACTTCAAATGTTGTTCCTTGCTGTTTTAAGGTGTTTTTAAGTTGTTTTAGAGTGTTTTAGTATGTTTTGATTTAATAACTCCGAAAATCACATAAAAATTTGAAAAACATGTTTTGAAAAGCCTAAAAAGAGTGTTTTGAGTCGTTTTTGTGTGTTTGTGTCTTAGGGTACCTTCCAACACAATGATAAGGATTTGGTTTGTAATTACATGACTGTTAAAAAGAGTTATAAACATAGAGAAAAGTTTGATTTACTCTTGGTATATGCTTGGTTATGGTTATAATGTATGACTTCACATGCAATCATAAAAGAAAAATTAGTTTTTGTAACATGCTTGAAGTAAGGAACTCAAACAAGCGCTACAACCCTGTGAGACTCGAGCCATTACCTTCTTTGGAGAGTTATAATTTGTGATTCTTTGTTTTCTAAAGTTGTTGCATGATCTCATTATTCCTTGCTTGGTTGCTACTTAGAATGCAATTGTATCATGATAGAACTAAATGCTAGAACTTATATCCGTTTCATTCAAAGCATGACATTGAACTGCATAACATATATCAAGATGAAGTTGTGTAGTTGCCACCATAGCCAAATAGCCTCACTTCCCATATTTCGTATATGTTGTAAGTTTTACCCCCGTTGAGCTTTGTTTAGCCTTTATTCTTTGTTAACCCATATTATCCTCACCTAGCCTAGTTTAGGACAATCCACACCCTTGTTCTTAAAAGATAGTGAGCATGACTTAAATGAATTCCTTTTGAGTACATTATGAAAGAAAATGAGTGTGGGGGAGAGAATGTTTTGTTCTTAAGTGTTTATGTATGTTTTGAGAGTCAAAAAAAAAAAAAAAATTGTGAAAAACATATGAAAAAGAAAAACAGAAAAGAAAGAAAGAAAGAAAAAAGAGCTTGTTCTCCCTTTTTGTTCAAAAGTTGAGTTTTCATTCAAAAGTGAATTCTAAGATGATTCAAATGCTTTGCTCGCTATTTCTTTAAGAACCTTTGTTTTCCATATCCCTTCTTTGTTAGCCAATACCCTAGCCCCGTTACAACCCTTTGACTTCTATCTTGAGTGTTATGTGTTTCAATTTGTGGAGTTTGAACTTGGTATGAGCTTATAGTGTCACTGGTTCTTGCTTCTAAGTAGTAGCATTCCATTCATGAGATCATACCTAAACATGCTTATTAACTCCAGAAAATGCTTTCTTTGATATAACATATGTGAGTGTTAGAATTCATATTTACATCAATCTTCTCACATATACCTAGTGTAGGGTGTGAAGCTAGAAAATCTGTGTGAAAATAGAGTGCATTCTAGTGAGGAATTGAGGAAATTCTCTAAGGCATGTTACTACATTCGAAATGTGTTTTAATTGATTAAATGCGAACTACTATGTGGTGACTATGAGTAAGAATGTACTTAAGTGTAAAGATGGCTAAAATCTGTGGGAATAATGATTTTTAACATGTCATGTGCATTGGAAATCCCTGAGACGATTGTTGGAAGGTTTAGGTTGTGTTTTACTTGTTTAGTGTCGTTTTGTTTGTTTTGATTTTCTATTTTGCTCGAGGACAAGCAAAAGCTAAGTGTGGGGGAATTTGATAGGAGCATATTTAGGCGACTTACTTAGCTTGTTTTCGTGCATTTATATTGTTAATTCATAGTTGTTTTAGTAGTTTAAGCCATTTTCGTGTGTTTTTAGGTTCATATGGCTAAGGAAGCAAAAAGATGCATTTTGGAGCATTTTGGAGCAAAATTGGACTTGGAATGGATAGCTTATGTTTGGAGCAAAAGGAATGGACGAAATTGAAGGATTCCTAATCCATTGCAGCCACATGTTGATAGGAGCATATTTACGCACCTTAGTTTAGCTTGTTTTTGTGCATTTATAGTGTTTTTCCTTAGTAAAGTAGTCTTTTAAGCTAGTTCTATGTGTTTTCAGGTTTTAAGGGCAAAGTATGCAAAAGGATGCATTTTGGAGCCTTTTGGAGCAAATTAGAGCTTGGAATGGACATCATATGCTTGGAGCCAAGAGGATGGACGAAATTGAAGACTTGAAGATGATGATTCCTACTTGAGCATGGTTTCCTAGTTGAAGTAGGAAAGTCCCTGATGGAAGATGGTTTCCTAGTTGAATTAGGATCCCTAGTTAAAATGGGTTTCCTAGTTGAATTAGGATTCCTAGAAGAACAAAGTTTCCTACTCAAATAAGGTTTCCTACTTGATGAAGGAAAGTCAAAATCCAAATGGTCTCAAGTGAAGCAACAAAGAAGTTTTCCAAGTCCAAGAAGGAGAAGAATTCCAAGATGAAGAAGGATTAGCTTTCCTAATCCTAATGCACAAGGTTTTCAGCCACAAAGAGGAGTCCTAAACACTTTAGGACACCTTATCCTAATCCTATAGGGATGCCATGCACTTTACCTTATCTTGGAGGGTTTCTAGAAGCCTTAGATGCCCTATCCTATCTTTGCCGTGGGTTTTATCCAAATCCCCTTAGTTTTTAGGCTTTCTAGAAGCCCTAACATTATCCCTACAAAGGTGCTGCACCCTTATCTCTTTTTCCCTACAAATTTGGCCCTTAAAACATGATTCTAGGAACCTTATCTTATCACCTACAAAAGTGGCGCCCCAAATCCTTCTAGAAAGCTGATTTCCCTTGCCTTGCAAGGCATTCTAGAAGCCTTATCACCTTATCTCCTTACCTGCCGCACCTAGGAAGCATTATCCCTTTCTATTTCTGATTTCTAAGCCTATTTCCTTGTGGATTTGGGTTATTCAAGTCCATATCTGATTACCCTAGGGTTTTAAGTGCCTATATATACTCATATTAACCCCTAGATCAGATCACCACCTCTCATACACATTCATTAATTCCAGAAATTCGTCCAACCCTCTCCACACCCTTGCCGCAGCCACCAAACACCTTTCTCCTTAGTTTTAAGCTTTGCCGAACCATCCCCTTCCCCTAAACACTACTACATCCCTCCATGACCATGCATCCATACACCTAAGGCCCTAAACCTGTCCCTAGACCTTTGCCGCACCAAGGAGGAGGAGAAGGAAGCTCGGAAGTTCATGCAATTCAAGTTCGCGTCGCTGGAATTTCTAGGTGTTTCTTTTCCTTTGAATTCAATGTTTAATTTCAATTCTCTTTGTTTTGTGCGTATGAGGAACTAAACCCCCCCTTGGCTAGGGGGGGATTCGAAACCATGAACATACTTGCTATATGATTTGATTACTTCTAATTGCGTTTCATAAGTTGTGAATTCAATTTACTTATCTATGTGAATTACATTGATTTGTGTGTGTTGGTTGAGAGTGCAAGCTTAATTATCATGCATAAATTGGATGCTAGGATATAAGGAAATTTCACCTAATCGTTATGGAATTATATTCACAAGTAGTAAAGGTTGATGATCTCAATCGCGTTAAGTAAATTCTTGGCATAAGTTTCATGCAATCATAGTAACAAGTGCTTCGTCAATGCTTATGGTTTTCATAGAACTTAATGATTCTTGCTTGTATCTCTATTATGCAATCATGTAGGGGACTTGTGGGGAATGTTTTGGGTTGTCGTATGCAATCATCCAATTCAATAACGTTAGGAAAATCTGAAGGTTAATTTAAGCGAACCTAATTAACTTGGGGCGTTGAGAATTCATGGGTTATTGAAAAGCAATTGGAAATCATTTTATATGCAAGTATAACATGTGTGGAGATGAACCCCTTAGCTAGCTTCCCATCCTTTCAATTCCATCAAATTCGTTTTACAATCTGTTCTAATTTAAAAAGTTTGTTTTGTTTTTAAATTCGTCCAAAACCAATCCCCCTTTACTTTGTTGAGTCATAGTAGTTAGAAATCACTTTAGTTTGTGTTTTTAAGTGTCTTAGGTCAAAGTAAAACCAATTTTCGTCCAAAGTTGTGTCTAGTGTTCAAAACTGCCCAGATTGTGTTTTTAAGGCAGTTTTGAGTGTTTTGGTGCTGTTTTGAGTCTTTTGGTTTGTTTTGGTGTTTTAAAGTTTAGTTTTGCATTCTTTGAGTCTAGTATAGTGTTTTAAACTTGTTTTTACGTATTTGAGTCAGTTTCCAAGTGATTAACAATCCCTCCTAATCCCCGGTCCAGAACGATCCCTACTTACATTCTTCACTACAATTGATAAAAAGAGGGTTTAATTTGTGTGCGTATAATTCTCGCATCAAATTTTGGCGCCGTTGCCGGGGATTAGCAACTTTGCTAATCCCTTGGATTGTTTTATTTTCATTTGTTTTATTTTATTCCAGATTCTTCATCTTGTTTTGTTTCTTGTTTAGGTACTTGTTTATGACTCGGAGTTCTAATCCGGTTCACGAACATATTTTAGACTTTGACGACGATTTTGAGCGTGAGTTGAGACGTAAAAGGAAGAACCCGGAACCTAGTGAATCAAGTGCAAGTTCCGAGTCCGTTTCTGAATTTGAAGAAGAAGTGGAAGACATGGCAGCGGACAACCGAACAATCAAGGAGCTTTCCGCTTCGGGATTGGCCAATGCCGCACCCTTGTGCATCCAATACCCAAGGGCGGCTCAAGACAAGACTGCCGAGTTCGAATTGAAGTCAAGCCTGTTACATCACATTCCGAAGTACCATGGGCTATCCATGGAAGATCCGACAAGCATTTGAAGGAGTTTGAAGTCGTTTGCTCAAGCATGACTCCGGTGAACGTAGATGAGAGCATCTTGAAGATGAAGGCCTTTCCCTTTTCTCTCCAAGAGAAAGCGAAAGATTGGTTGTACGAATTGGCTCCCGGAACTGTCACATCATGGGAGAGCATGAAACAAGCTTACTTGGAGAAGTTTTTCCCAACTTCTCGAGTCATCCTCCTACGAAAAAGGATAAGTGGAATTCAACAAGATGAAGGTGAATCCTTTCCTACTTATTATGAACGTTTTAAATCTCTTGTTGCTTCATGTCCACAGCATCAAATGAAGGAGGAACTACTTCTACAATACTTTTACGAGGGACTTCTACCTATTGAACGTCAAATGCTAGATGCCTCAGCGGGAGGAGCATTGGTGGACAAGACCCCTACGGCTGCAAAGATGTTGATTGCTAATCGAGCATTGAACGCTCAACAATACGAAGGCGTTGGACAAAGGAATACCCCACGGCAACACCAAGTCAATGAGGTAAGTACCATAACCGAACTTCAAAATCAAATGGCTAACCTCACTACTTTGCTTTCTCAGGTGATGGACGGTCCAAAAGTCCAAACCGTAGCTTCTTGTGGTGTGTGCTCCATGCAAGGACATCCCACGGATAAGTGCCCACAATTGATCGAGAATGGAGGGTGGGAGACACTCAATGCCGTGGGATATGGGAATCAATACCAAAATCGTGGTGACCCCTTCTCCACTACCTACAATCCCGGTTGGCGTGATCATCCAAATTTCAAATGGCGGGAGCCTCAACAACCTTACCAACAAGGAGGCTTTAGGCAGCAACCCCCGGGATTTTACACCAAAACCCACGGCCAAGAAGCATCACAATCCCAATCTGCCCAAAACCATCAAGGTATGTCTTTGGACAATGATACAATTCTTAAGTTACTTACCAATTTGTCTCAGGGGCTAGAGAATCAAAACAAAGCATTGGAAAACCAAGACAAAAGGGTGGACCACTTAGAGAAACAAATAGGGCAGATTGCGGAGTTTGTGGGGCAATTCCGAGAGCAAGGTAGGTTGCCAAGTTCAACCGTGGTCAATCCGAAAGGTGGATTCGAATCTGCCAAAGCAATCACTTTGAGGAGTGGAAAAGAAGTTGGCACCACATCCACACCACCCAAAACAAGTCCTAATGAAGACGAGACGTTGCAACATGAAGAGGAGGCTGTAAGCAAGCCCACGGCAAGGACACAATCCCCTTTGCCGCAAGCACCTAGAAACACTACTTCATCCAATGCGTCCCAAACCACCAAGGTGAGTCCAAATTCGAATTTGTCTAGTTCTATTCCACTAAATGTGCCCTTTCCTAGCAGGTTTATGCAATCTAAGACAGAGGAGGATGAAAAAGACATCCTAGAGACGTTTAGGAAGGTGCATGTCAATATCCCGCTCCTTGATGCAATAAAGCAAATTCCAAAGTACGCTAAGTTTTTGAAGAAGATTTGTACAACAAGGAAACGAATTCGGGAGAAAGAGGTGGTACATGTAAGTGAGAATGTCTCTGCAATATTGCAAAGAAAGCTACCACCTAAATGCAAAGATCCAGGTAGTTTCACTATCCCTTGTGTAATTGGTAATACAAGGTTCGAACATGCTATGCTAGATTTAGGTGCATCAATTAATGTCATGCCATACTCTGTTTATGCATCTATGAATCTAGGAGAGCTTAAAAATGATGGTGTTATTATTCAATTAGCCGATCGATCTAATGCATACCCGAGAGGAGTTTTGGAAGATGTTTTGGTGCAGGTAGACCACTTGATTTTTCCTGCAGATTTCTATGTGCTTGACATGGAGGATTCAACCCACTCTCCACCATCACCACTCTTACTTGGACGACCTTTCATGAAAACAGCCCACACCAAGATTGACGTGGCCAGGGGAGCCTTAACTATGGAGTTTGGTGGTGATACGATTAACTTTAAAGTTTCTGAATCCATTGAGAATCCTAATGATGTTCGTTCTTGTTTTGCCATTGGTACAATTAAAAATATAGGGCAGAAATGTTCAACACCAATCAAGAAGGATGCGTCTAGAACCACCATCGAGGAAGGAATTGAAGGAGAGCATAAGGAGCACGCCACTACCCTACAAACATCCAATCTGGCCGTACCTAAGGATAAAATTGGCGAGATGGTGGCTGCCCTAGGGGCTTTGCCACAACATCCTAGTAAGTCTCCAATCCCAATTCCAATTCCCATTTCAACTAATAGGTTGTTACCTTCTTTGGTGCAGGTTCCAAATCGATTTCAAGGTGGTGGGAGCGTCTACATGGACTATAGGAACCAAAATACCACCATTAGGGAGGATCACTATCCCCTCCCATTCATAGAGCCATATTACGAAAGTGTTGAAGGGCAGGTTGTGGAGGACCATACACTCCATGCCGTGGGCTCTAAGTGAGGCTAAGAAGCATGTTCGTCCGGCTGTACGACGTTAAAGCAAGCGCTTCTTGGGAGGCAACCCATGCATTCAACAAAGGAAGACCTAGAAAGCACTCCAATTCCAGATTTGCGTTCCTACACTCTTCTCTTTGTTGTTGATTTTGTTTCTGCCATGTTAGGTTGTTAGATGTTGTTTTGTTTGTTTGTTTGTTATTTGTGTGAGTCTATGCTTGAAACATTGAGGACAATGTTTGATTTAAGTGTGGGGGGGTAACCAAAGTGTTTTGATGCAAATTCGTAGGGTTTTGTCACCCATAATTTCAAATGTTGTTTCTTGCTGTTTTTAAGTGTTTTTAAGCCGTTTTGGTGTGTTTTAGTATTTGTTGTTCTAAAAATCCGAAAATCCCAGAAAAAAATTGAAAAAATTGTTTTGAAAACCCAAAAAGAGTTGTTTTTAAGTTGTTTTTGTGTGTTTGTTTGTGTCTTAGGGTACCTTCCAACACAATGATGAGGATTCGGTTTGTAATTGCATGACTGTTAAAGAGAATGATTAACATGGATGAAAGTTTGATTTACTCTTTGTTTATGCTTGGTTGTGGTTATAACTTATGACTTCACATGTAATCAAAAAGAAGAAAAAAATTAGTTTTTGTAACATGCTTGAAGGAAGGAACTCAAACTAATGCTACAACCTTGTGAGACTTGAGCCTAAACGTTTATTTGGAGAGTTAAAATCTGTGCATTCTTGTTTTCTAAAGTCGTTGCATGATCTCATTTTTCTTTGCTTGGTTACTACTTAGAAGGCGTTTCATCATTTAGTTCCAAATACTAGAACTCATGCCAATTTCATTCAAAACATGTTATTGAATTACATAACACATATTCAAGATGAAGTTAGTAGTGACCACCATAGCCAAATTGCCATATTTCCCTATTTCATTTGTTTTGTAGGATTTAACCCCGTTGAGCCTTGCGTAGCCTACTTTCTTTGTTAACCCACAATTATCCTCACCTAGCCTAGAGTAGGACCACCCATACCTTTGTTCTTGAAGCATAGTAAAAGCATAACTCAAAGATGAATTCCTTTTGATCATTGCATTGTAGAAAACAAGTGTGGGGGAAGGATTCTTGATATATGGGTGTGCCAAAGTCTTGAATGAGGCACGGCAAGGAAAAGAAAAAAAAAAAAAAAAAAAAAAAATTCGTGGAAAATAAAAAGAAAAAAAAAGAAAAAGTTGTGAAAAGTATGAAAAGGAGTTGAAAGAGCATAAAATGAGCTCTAAGTTGTTGGTTATTGAAGAAAGGGTCCAAAACGTTGCATTTGACCCTAAGTATGCACGTGTATTCCCCGTTGTGTTTAAAGTTATTTTCTGCACTCTAAAGTGAATTCTAAGTATCAAGTTCATTGCTTTGCTTACTATTGTTTAAAGAACGGTTGTTTTATCCTTTACCTTTCTTTGTTAGCCAATACCCCTAGCCCCGTTACAACCCTTGACTTTAATCTTGAGTGTTATGTGTTTCAATTTGTGGAGTTTAAAATTGGTACGAGCATATGGTGTCACTGGTTCTCGCATCTAAGTAGTAACGTTCCATTCATGAGATCATATCTAAACATGTTATTAACTTCGGAAATTGCGTTCTTTGTTATACATATATGGGAGCATTCGTTTTTATACTTACATCAATCTTCTCACATATAATTAAGTGTAGGGTGTGGAGTTAGAAAATCTGAGTGAAAATATAGTGCATATCTTGTAAGGAATTGAGGAAATTCTCTAAGGCATGTTACTACATTCAAAATCATGTTGTAATTGGTTATTTGTGAACTAATGAGTAGTGACCATGATTAAGTACATGCTTAAGCGTAAAGATGGCTAAAATCTGTGGGAATGATGATTTTTAACATGTCATGTGCATTGGAAATCCCTGAGGCGATTGTTGGAAGGTGTAGGTTGTGTTTTACTCGTTTTACTTCGTTTATTTACTTTGTTTCATTTTGTTTTGCTCGAGGACTAGCAAAAGCTAAGTGTGGGGGAATTTGATAGGAGCATATTTACGCACCTTAGTTTAGCTTGTTTTTGTGCATTTATAGTGTTTTTCCTTAGTAAAGTAGTCTTTTAAGCTAGTTCTATGTGTTTTCAGGTTTTAAGGGCAAAGTATGCAAAAGGATGCATTTTGGAGCCTTTTGGAGCAAATTAGAGCTTGGAATGGACATCATATGCTTGGAGCCAAGAGGATGGACGAAATTGAAGACTTGAAGATTGATAGGAGCATATTCATGCGACTTAAATGGCTTGTTCTCGTACATTTACGTTATGTTTCTTTAGTTATTTTAGTTCTTTATGCTTCTTTTGTGTGTTTTCAGGTTCTAAGGGCTTAGGGAGCAAGAAAGTGCATTTTGAGGCTATTTGGAGCATTTTTGGGCATGGATTGGATAGCTTATCCATGGAGCCAAAGTTTGGACGAAATTGAAGACTTGAAGTAGGAAAGTTAAATCCTAAAAAGACCTCATGTTTGAGCATCATTGAAAACTCCTACGCATTTTAGAACACAAAAACAACATTCCTAGCAACCTTAGGACATTGTCGTGTGTTTCCTTGTGTCTCCCTTCCTTGCATGGCAAGGAAGGGCTTTGTTCCCTATTTTAAATAATTAAACACTACCACTTATCATTCACCACATATCATTCACCACTTATCATATCATACATTCATTTATCACTTATCATAATCATTCACTTATCACTTAACATATCATACACTTATCACTTATCACTCATAATCACCTACAACATCCACCTACTTCACCTACAACATCCACCTACTCACCTACAACATCCACCTACTTCACCTACAACATCCACCTACGCACCTACAACATCCACCTACTTCACCTACAAATGACATAGCCATATGTTCCCTCCACTACTCCTATAAATACCCTTGCATTCATTCATTCAATTGACATCTCCATTTCTCACACCACAACTAACACAAACACTTCCCCTTAGAATCCAAAACCGTGAGTCCCCCTTCCACTTCTCCTCCATTGCTCCCTATTAATCCAAACACCACTCCTCATCCATTTCCATAATCCCCCAAACCTCACCTTAGACCTTGTGCTACAACAACGAGGAAGATAAGAGGGCCTAAACGTTCATACAATTCAAGTGTGAGTTGTTGGAATGTTTAGGTGTTTCTTTGATTTCAAAGTTTAAATTTAATTCTCTTTGTTTTGTACGTATGAGGAATGGAAGAGAAGAGTGCCTAAACGTTCATACAATTCAAGTTTGAGTTGTTGGAATGTTTAGGTGTTTCTTTGATTTCAAAGTTATGAGGAACTAAACCCCCTTTAGCTAGGGGGTGATTCGAAACTATGTTTATATTTGCAATATGAATTGATTAACTTTCGTTGGAATTTCATAAGTTGTGGATTCAATTTGTTTAACCGTTTGATTGATAACTTATTTATGAATGTTTATTAAGAATGCGCGCTTAATTTTCATGCATGAATATGACACTAGAATATAAGTGAATTTCACCTAATCGTTATGAACTTATATTCACAAGTAGTGGAGGTTGCTTATAAACAATCGCGTTAAATGAATTCTTGGCACGAGTTTCATGCTCATCATAGTAACGAATGCCTCGTCAACACTTATAGTTTTCATAATGCTTAATGATCTTTGATTGTATCTTTATTGTGCTTTTCACGTAAAGGACTTTTGGAGAATGTGGTGAATTGCGTTGCGCTAACCCATCCAATTCATTAACTTAAGGAAAACTTGACGGTTAATTTAAGCGGACCTAATTAACCCGGGGCGTTGAGTTTCATAATTTATCGAAAGACCAACTGAGAATCAATCTTGTATGCAAGTGTAACATGTGTGGAGAAGAACCCCTTGGCTATTCCATCATCCATATTTTCATCACATTCATATTTACATTTTGCCTTTAATTACAATTTGTCCATTTAATTTAATCTCGTCCAAACACAATCCCCCCTTTACTTTATTGTTCAATTTAATTAGAAATCAATTTAGTTTATGTTTTAAAGTATTTTTGAATTCTTTGAGTCTAGTATAGTGTTTTATATTGTGTTTTTACGTTTTTGAGTCAAATCCAAGTGATTAACAATCCCTCCTAATCCCCGGTCCAGAACGATCCCTACTTATATCATTACTACAATTGTCAAAAAGAGGGTTTAATTTGTGTGCGTATAATTCTCGCATCAAAGATGATGATTCCTACTTGAGCATGGTTTCCTAGTTGAAGTAGGAAAGTCCCTGATGGAAGATGGTTTCCTAGTTGAATTAGGATCCCTAGTTAAAATGGGTTTCCTAGTTGAATTAGGATTCCTAGAAGAACAAAGTTTCCTACTCAAATAAGGTTTCCTACTTGATGAAGGAAAGTCAAAATCCAAATGGTCTCAAGTGAAGCAACAAAGAAGTTTTCCAAGTCCAAGAAGGAGAAGAATTCCAAGATGAAGAAGGATTAGCTTTCCTAATCCTAATGCACAAGGTTTTCAGCCACAAAGAGGAGTCCTAAACACTTTAGGACACCTTATCCTAATCCTATAGGGATGCCATGCACTTTACCTTATCTTGGAGGGTTTCTAGAAGCCTTAGATGCCCTATCCTATCTTTGCCGTGGGTTTTATCCAAATCCCCTTAGTTTTTAGGCTTTCTAGAAGCCCTAACATTATCCCTACAAAGGTGCTGCACCCTTATCTCTTTTTCCCTACAAATTTGGCCCTTAAAACATGATTCTAGGAACCTTATCTTATCACCTACAAAAGTGGCGCCCCAAATCCTTCTAGAAAGCTGATTTCCCTTGCCTTGCAAGGCATTCTAGAAGCCTTATCACCTTATCTCCTTACCTGCCGCACCTAGGAAGCATTATCCCTTTCTATTTCTGATTTCTAAGCCTATTTCCTTGTGGATTTGGGTTATTCAAGTCCATATCTGATTACCCTAGGGTTTTAAGTGCCTATATATACTCATATTAACCCCTAGATCAGATCACCACCTCTCATACACATTCATTAATTCCAGAAATTCGTCCAACCCTCTCCACACCCTTGCCGCAGCCACCAAACACCTTTCTCCTTAGTTTTAAGCTTTGCCGAACCATCCCCTTCCCCTAAACACTACTACATCCCTCCATGACCATGCATCCATACACCTAAGGCCCTAAACCTGTCCCTAGACCTTTGCCGCACCAAGGAGGAGGAGAAGGAAGCTCGGAAGTTCATGCAATTCAAGTTCGCGTCGCTGGAATTTCTAGGTGTTTCTTTTCCTTTGAATTCAATGTTTAATTTCAATTCTCTTTGTTTTGTGCGTATGAGGAACTAAACCCCCCCTTGGCTAGGGGGGGATTCGAAACCATGAACATACTTGCTATATGATTTGTGAATTCAATTTACTTATCTATGTGAATTACATTGATTTGTGTGTGTTGGTTGAGAGTGCACGCTTAATTATCATGCATAAATTGGATGCTAGGATATAAGGAAATTTCACCTAATCGTTATGGAATTATATTCACAAGTAGTAAAGGTTGATGATCTCAATCGCGTTAAGTAAATTCTTGGCATAAGTTTCATGCAATCATAGTAACAAGTGCTTCGTCAATGCTTATGGTTTTCATAGAACTTAATGATTCTTGCTTGTATCTCTATTATGCAATCATGTAGGGGACTTGTGGGGAATGTTTTGGGTTGTCGTATGCAATCATCCAATTCAATAACGTTAGGAAAATCTGAAGGTTAATTTAAGCGAACCTAATTAACTTGGGGCGTTGAGAATTCATGGGTTATTGAAAAGCAATTGGAAATCGTTTTATATGCAAGTATAACATGTGTGGAGATGAACCCCTTAGCTAGCTTCCCATCCTTTCAATTCCATCAAATTCGTTTTACAATCTGTTCTAATTTAAAAAGTTTGTTTTGTTTTTAAATTCGTCCAAAACCAATCCCCCTTTACTTTGTTGAGTCATAGTAGTTAGAAATCACTTTAGTTTGTGTTTTTAAGTGTCTTAGGTCAAAGTAAAACCAATTTTCGTCCAAAGTTGTGTCTAGTGTTCAAAACTGCCCAGATTGTGTTTTTAAGGCAGTTTTGAGTGTTTTGGTGCTGTTTTGAGTCTTTTGGTTTGTTTTGGTGTTTTAAAGTTTAGTTTTGCATTCTTTGAGTCTAGTATAGTGTTTTAAACTTGTTTTTACGTATTTGAGTCAATTTCCAAGTGATTAACAATCCCTCCTAATCCCCGGTCCAGAACGATCCCTACTTACATTCTTCACTACAATTGATAAAAAGAGGGTTTAATTTGTGTGCGTATAATTCTCGCATCACATGTGCCCATAATCATTCACACCTTGCAGCCACATGCATTCACTCTTCATAAATCAGCCACATGCACATTCAATCATTCACACCAAAACCTTGCACATGCTTTCCCATTTCATTATTCATTCACTTTGCACCACCAATTCAGCCACATGCACTTATTCCTTCATTATTTCACCCACATGCTCTCCCATTTCAGATTGCATTCCATTCATTCCACCCTTTAATCACATGCATAAATCAGCCACATGCATCTCCCATCACCATTTCAGATTTCCACCCACCTCCTAGCTGTCATGTTCCCTCTTATTTACCTATAAATAAGCATGCATTTCAGCCACAATTCATTCACACTCATTCATACACATTTCAGTCACAAACTCTTCCATATATTCAGAAAACCATCTCATATACACATTCATTCACGCTAGGAATTCATTCCCTCTCTCTAACACTGCGATACTTCACCATTCTTCATATTTTCTGCCCAAAAACACTTCTTGCCTTCCCCTACATCCATCCCTACCCTAAACACATCATCCTACATCATCCATAACCCCCAAAACTCACCAAAACCCCTTGTGCCGCAACAACAAAGAGGAGGAGAAGAGGCCTAAACGTTCATACAATTCAAGTTTGAGTTGTTGGAATTTTTAGGTGTACTTCCTTTCCTTGATTTCAATGTTTACTTTGTTATTACTCTCTAAGTTTGTTGTAATCATGAGTGGCTAAACCCCTAATTAGTTAGGGGAAAGTTTGAAGCCATGAACATGTTTGAAATATGAATTGATTTCTTCCAATTGTGATTTGTTAAGTTGTGATTGTAATTCAATTATCATGTTTATTAAAAACTTGTTTTTGTATGTTGATTAGGGATGCATACTTAGTCTTCATGCATAAACTCGATGCTAGTTTATAAACGAGTTTCACCTAATCGTCACAAGTTTATAAACATGAGTAGTGAAGGTTGCTAGTCACAACCGCGTTAATTGAATTCTTGGCAAGAGTATCATGCATTCATAGTTACAATTGCCTCGTCAACACTTATAATTTTCATAGAGCATCATGATCTCTCATTGTATCTCTTCTATGCATTCATGTTGAGAGCCATTGGAGAATGATTTGAATTGTCGCATGCATCATCCAATTCAATAACATAAGGAAAATTTGAGAGTTAATTAGTGCATCACGGTTAACTTGGGGTGTTGAGCATCATAGTTAATGAAAAGCAATTGGAGAATCGATTCATATATAAATGTGTCATGTGTGGAGAATAGACCTCTAACTAATCCATCCATCATCTTGTTTCTCAAATCCGTTTATACAATCTGCCTAGTTTATTAACTTGTTTTGTTAATTCAATTTTCGTCAAATCAAAACCCCCCTTTACTTTCTTGTTCTTTGGTGCTTAGAATCTGTTTAATTTATGTTTTAAAGTGTTTTGAATCAAGCCATAATCTTAAATTCGTCCAAAATTCGGTTTAAGGTCAGAAACTGCCTAATTAGTGTTTTTAGGCAGTTTTGAGTCTTTTGAACTTGTTTTGAGTCCTTTGAGTCTTTGTGAAAGTTTTTAACTTTGTTTTTATGTTTTTGAGTCAATTTAGAGGTTTTAGCAAGCCCTCCTAATCCCCGGTCTAGAACGATCCCTACTTATACTTATACTACAATTGACAAAAAGAGGGTTTAATTTGGTGTGTATAATTTTCGCATCACTAGCGATCTTTACTACTCATGAATATAAGTTCATAACGATTAGGTGAAATTCCCTTATATCCTAGCATCAAGTTTAGGCATGCAAATTAAGTGTCGACCCTCAACCCACATACATAAACAAGTTCTTAATCAAAACAGAAAAGTAAACCACATCTAAAGTTCATGAATTCATAAATGGAGTAAATCAAATCATAACCAACATATGTCCATGGCTTCAAATTCACCTCTAACTAAAAAGAAATTAGTTTCACATGTTTAACATAATTGAACAACAAGTTAAATTAAACATGAAAACAGAAGCAAGAAAAGAAAGAACAAATGGATGGAATTGAATGGATGGAAAGTTAGCTACGGGGTTCATCTCCACATATGTTATACTTGCATAATAAAATGATTTCCAATTGCGTTTCAATAAATCATTAATTCTCAACACCCCAAGTTAACCGTGATGCACTAATTAACCTTCAAATCTTCCTAACGTTATTGAATTGGATGGGTTAGCGCATACAACAATTCAAAACATTCCCCACAAGTCCCCTACATGACTGCATAATAGAGATACAAGCAAGAATCATTACGCTCTATGAAAATTATAAGTATTGACGAGGCAATTGTTACTATGAATGCATGATACTCTTGCCAAGAATTCATTTAACGCGATTGTTTATAAGCAACCTCCACTACTTGTGAATATAAGTTTGTAACTATTAGGTAAAACTCACTTATATTCTAGCGTCATATTCATGCATAAAAATTAAGTGTGCACTCTTAATAAACATACATAAATAAGTTATCAATCAAATAGTTAAACAAATTGAATCCACAACTTATGAAACGCAATTAGAAGTAATCAAATCAAAACGCAAGCATAAACATATATTTCAAATTACCCCCTAGCCAAGGGGGGTTTAGTTCCTTATGATACAAAACAAAGAGAATCAAAGAAACACCTAAACATTCCAACAACTCAAACTTGAATTGTATCAACGTTTAGGCACTCTTTTCTTCCATGCCTCATTCGTACAAAACAAATAGTATTGAAATTAAACATAGAAATCAAAGAAACACCTAAACATTCCAACAACTCAAACTTGAATTGTATGAACGTTTAGGCACTCTTATCTTCCTCTTCGTTGTAGCACAAGGTCTAAGGATAGTTTGATGGTGTGAATGGTTTGGGTAGTGGTGGAGGAATGGAAGGATGGTGTTTGGATTTGTAGGGGAAGACTCACGGCACAAAGGGGGTGGTTTGATGGTCTACATTTCTGCAATGGATGAAGTGTATGAATGGAATGGATGGACTTTGTGAAGGGCACGGCCCCAAGGGACCAATTTCTGTTGTGAAATGAATTGTGCATGAATGAGAATGAATGAATGAGTATTTATAGGTGAAATGGGGGGAACATGACAGCTAGGTTGCATGTGCTAATGCTGGAATGGTATGGTGAGTGAATGTGCACGGCATTGAGTGTTGTTGGTGCTGAAAATGCATGTGTGTGCATGTGAAATCTGCCAAGATGCATGTGAAAGTGTATGAATGTGCACGGCATGGGATGTTTGTGGAGTGGATTGTGCATGTGGGTTGCTGGAACAAAGATGGAATGCATGTGATTAAAGGGTAGAATGAATGGAATGCAATCTGAAATGCATGTGAATTAAAACTAGAGTGATGATGATGAATGCATGTGCAGAAAATCCACTTCCTTTGGGTGAATGTGCATGGCTGAAAATGCATATGAAAGCATGTGAATTAAATGGATGTGAGTGGAAATGTGGCTGCAATGATGAAGTGAATGCATGTGGAATGGATGCAAAGGGAATTAGGCTCGGCAATGATGGTGTTTTTCTGTGGTGAATGGTAATGCAATGTGTTTGCATGTGAATTAAAGTTATGTGAATGATTAGGGTGAGTGTACATGTGCTTTGACAGCTAGGATGAATTAATTAAAGGAAGTGCATGTGATTGCAAAATGTGAATGATTATGAGTGTGTGTGAGTGAATTAAAGGATGGAACTCATGTGAAATGAATGAAATGCAATCTGAAATGGGATAGGAGTGCACGGCAAGGTTGTAGAAATGATTATGGATGCATGTGTTGAATGATTAAAGTGCATGTGCAATGTTTTAAAGGATGGAATGATGGAGGAACAAGTGCATGTGAATGCATGGTGATAGCATGTGCACGGTTTTGGTTGGAATGATGGCAGATTGTGAAAACATGTGAATATGTGTTTGATGAATGATAAGTGGTGAATGATATGATAAGTGATAAGTGGTGAATGATAAGTGATGTGATATGTGATTTGATATGTGATTATGATAAGTAATGGGAGCATGTGAGGGAATGAATAATGAATGCATGTGTATGGTTTTGGGAGAAAGGTGGAGATGCACGGCATAAGGGAATTGGAAAGGTTTAAATGTCCTAAAACTAAAGGGAACAAAGTTCCAACACTTTGGTCTTCAATTTCGTCCAACATTTTGGCGCCAAGCATAAGCTATCCATCCTTAGCCCAAAAGTGCTCCAAAAGTCTCCAAAATGCATCTTTTTGCTCCTTTAGCCCTTTGGACCTACAAACACACGAAAATAGCTTAAAGGACTAAAATAACTAAAGAAACATAACGTAAATGCACGAGAACAAGCCATTTAAATCGCATGAATATGCTCCTATCATTGGGTAAATTGGAGGAGCAAATTGGGCAGATTATGGAGTTCATGAAACAAATTCAAGAGCAAAGTGAACTCTCCAACTCAACTATTGAAAACTCGAAGGAAGATTTTGAAATCCATAATGCTATCACTTTGGGAAGTGCTATGGAGGTTGGAGCTAACCTAAAAATGTCCAAACATAGCCTAGAAGTGGATGAGGAGCTGCTAATTGAGGAGGAGGAAGAAGACGTGCACACGGCAAGGGTAGAACAACCCTTGCCGCGGCCTCCTAAGCCCTCTAAACCACCCACCACAAGTAAGGACGTCCCAATTCCATGTTATTCTGATGTTATTCCACCCAATGTCCCTTTTCCTAGCAGGTTTTTGATTCCCAACCAAGAAGAGAGTAAAAAGGACATCGTGGAAGCCTTCCCAAAGGTGCAAAATGCTATTCCAATTCTTGGTGCAACACAGCAAGTTTTAGATGGTGTTGAATTCTTCAAAGGACTTTGTACACCAAGAAGAATGATTCAAGAGAAGGTAGTGGCTGGAGAAGATGTAGAAGGCATCAAAGAGGACATATTTGAAACCACAAAACCCAAAGAAGTTGAACTTGATGACATTGGACAAGTCATAACCATCACATGCAATCTGGCCAAGTCCAATATCCCTGAAACTTTCAAAGGAGTGGTGTTTGTCATTGAGTTCTTGTCGGACAAAACAAGTAAGTCATCTTCTCCAAATTCCATTACATTTTATACTAACTTGCTGATTTTGATGAATCAGGCACCTACACTAGAATTCAAACCAATGCCGGTTCACTTCAAGTATCACCTTCCATTCAAGGATCAATTCCATGCCGTGGGACCTAGGGAAGTTTGAATGGAAGCATCGTCCGGCTGCAAGACGTTAAAGCAAGCGCTTCGTGGGAGGCAACCCATGCATTCAAATAAGGAAATCTAGGAATTGCTCTAACAACCAGATTTGAGTTTCTAAACCCTTCTCTTTGCTGCACTTATTTTTACCATCTTTGCCATGTTTAGTTCATTGTTGTTTGATTGTTTTCTGTGAGTTTATGCTTGAAACATTGAGGACAATGTTTGATTTAAGTGTGGGGGGGGGGGGGGGTAACTAAGTGTTTTTGATGCAAATTCGTGGGATTTTATCACCCTTAACTTAGAGACTTGTTCCTTGCTGTTTTTAAGTGTTTTTAAGCAGTTTTGGTGTGTTTTGAAGTAAAAATCCGAAAATCACATAAAATTTTGAAAAATGGCTTTGAAAAACCCAAAAAGAGTCGTTTTTGTGTGTTTGTTTGTGTTTTAGGTACCTTCCAACACAATGATGAGGATTTGGTTTGTAATTTCATGGCTGTTAAAGAGAGTTATTAACATGGATAAAAATTTGATTTACTCTTTGTTTATGCTTGGTTATGGTTATAACTTATGAATTCACATGTAATCAAAAGAAAAATTAGTTTTTGTAACATGCTTGAAGGAAGAAACTCAAACTAACGCTACAACCCTGAGAGACTTGAGCTTTTAATGTTCTTTGGAGAGTTAATAATCTGTGCATTTGTTGTCTTCTAAAGTCGTTGCATGATCTCATTATTCTTTGCTTGGTTACTACTTAGAAGGCGTTTCATCATTTAGTTCCAAATACTAGAACTCATGCCCATTTCATTCAAAGCATAAAATTGATTAGCATAACACATAACAAGATGAAGTTGTTAGTGAACCAAGAGCCAAATAGCCGTACCCCACGTTCATTTGTTTTGTAAGTTTAAGCCCCGTTGAGCCTTGTTTAGCCTATGTTCTTTGTTAACCCACGTTATCCTTACCTAGCCTAGAATAGGACCATCCATGCCTTTGTTCTTAAAGCATAGTGAACATGACTTAGAATGAATTCCTTTTGATTATTCTTGTGCAGAAAAACAAGTGTGGGGGAAGGGATTTATGTGTGGGAATTTGTGCCAAAAACAAGAATTGGGCACGAGAAAAGAGAAAAGAATGAAAAAGAGGTCAAAATAAGTGAGAAAGAACTCACAAGTGTTGGTTGTTGAAGAAAGGGTCCAAAAAGTTAAATTAGACCCTAAGTATTGTGTATTTCATCCCCTTGTGTGTCTAAGTGATTTTCTGCACGCAAAAGTGAATTCTAAGTGTCAAGTTCATTACTTGTTTGCTATCGCTTTAAGAACTTTTGTTTATCCTTAACCTTCCTTTGTTAGCCAATACCCCTTAGCCCCGTTACAATCCTTAACTTCTATCTTGAGTGTTATGTATTTCAATATGTGGAGTTTGGGATTGGTTTGAGCATATGGTGTTCCTGGTTCTTGCATCTAAGTAGTAGCATTCCATTCATGAGATCATATCTATAAATGCTTAATCATTCCAAAAAAAAAAATGCTTCTTTTGTTATAACATGTGTGAGTGTTCGTTTTCATGTTTACATCAATCTTCTCACATATACTTAGTATAGGGAGTGTAGTTAGAAAATCTGTGTGAAAATAAGAGTGTATCCAGTAAGGAATTGAGTGGATTCTCTAAGGCATGTTACTACGTCCATAATGTTGTTTTAAACGATTAAATGTGAGCTAGTGAATGGTAACTATGATTAAGTATATGCTCAAGAGTAGGGATGACTAAAATCTGTAGGAATAATGATCTTTGGCATGTTATGTATCGTTGGAAATCCCTGTAGCAAATGTTGGAAGGTTAGGTTTTGTTTTGTTTGTTTTATTTTGCTCGAGGACTAGCAAAAGCTAAGTGTGGGGGAAATTGATAGGAGCATATTTATACGACTTAGTTAGCTTGTTTTCTTGCATTTAATTAGCTAAACTATGTTAATTATAGTGTTTAAAGTTATTTTCGTGCAATTTCAGGTTTTAGTGTCAAAGTATGCAAAAAGAAGCAATTTGGAGCATTCTAGAGCATTTTTGGGCCAAGATTGGATAGTGCAAGCATGGAGGCATGAGGATGGACGAATTTGAAGGCTTGAATTCAGTTAGGGAGCTGCAAGGGGGCCTAAAAAAACCTTATTTCTAGAAGGCTTTATCTATTCACACATGGTGCCTAATTTCTGTATTGGAAGAACAAGCCGTCCTAGCTTGTCTCCTAGCCGTCCTAGCTTGTCACTAGCCGTCCTACCTTGTCTACTAGCCGTCCTAGCTTGTCACTAGCCGTCCTACCTTGTCTCCTAGCCGTCCTAGCTTGTCACTAGCCGTCCTAGCTTGTCACTAGCCGTCCTAGCTTGTCTCCTAGCCGTCCTATCTTGTCTCCTAGCCGTCCTATCTTGTCTCCTAGCCGTCCTATCTTGTCTCCTACCTTGTCCAAGCTACACACATATATCCTTTAAGTGTTTCATGTATAGAATTTCTGGTACAAAAAACCTTTTGGTTTCAACTAAGTTCAAAACCTTTCCTAGCCCTATAAATAAGGCTTTGCAGCAAGGCACTTGGGGGGATCACTCATTCACCCAATTTTCGTCCATTCATCTAGCCACACCACTCTACACATCCTAAAATCCTAAAAACACAATTCCAGTGATAGGAGCATTTTTATGCGACTTAATTGGCTTGTTCTCATGCATTTATGTTGTTTTTCCTTAGTTAGTTTAAGTGTTTAAAGTCATTTTCGTGCAATTTCAGGTTTTAGTGTCAAAGTATGCAAAAAGAAGCAATTTGGAGCATTCTAGAGCATTTTTGGGCCAAGATTGGATAGTGCAAGCATGGAGGCATGAGGATGGACGAATTTGAAGGCTTGAATTCAGTTAGGGAGCTGCAAGGGGGCCTAAAAAAACCTTATTTCTAGAAGGCTTTATCTATTCACACATGGTGCCTAATTTCTAGCTTGTCTCCTAGCCGTCCTAGCTTGTCACTAGCCGTCCTAGCTTGTCTCCTAGCCGTCCTAGCTTGTCACTAGCCGTCCTACCTTGTCTACTAGCCGTCCTAGTGATAGGAGCATATTCATGCGACTTAAATGGCTTGTTCTCGTGCATTTACGTTATGTTTCTTTAGTTATTTTAGTCCTTTAAGCTATTTTCGTGTGTGTTGTAGGTCCAAAGGGCTAAAGGAGCAAAAAGATGCATTTTGGAGACTTTTGGAGCACTTTTGGGCTAAGGATGGATAGCTTATGCTTGGCGCCAAAATGTTGGACGAAATTGAAGACCAAAGTGTTGGAACTTTGTTCCCTTTAGTTTTAGGACATTTAAACCTTTCCAATTCCCTTATGCCGTGCATCTCCACCTTTCTCCCAAAACCATACACATGCTCCCATTACTTATCATAATCACATATCATATCACTTATCATTCACCACTTATCATTCATCACTTATCATTCACCACTTATCACTTATCATATCATTCACCACTTATCATTCATCACTTATCATTCACCACTTATCACTTATCATATCATTCACCACTTATCATTGATCAAACACATGCATTCACATGTTTTCACAATCTGCCATCATTCCAACCAAAACCGTGCACATGCTATCACCATGCATTCACATGCACTTGTTCCTCCATCATTCCATCCTTTAAAACATTGCACATGCACTTTAATCATTCAACACATGCATCCATAATCATTTCTACAACCTTGCCGTGCACTCCTATCCCATTTCAGATTGCATTTCATTCATTTCACATGAGTTCCATCCTTTAATTCACACACACACACTCATAATCATTCACATTTTGCAATCACATGCACTTCCTTTAATTAATTCATCCTAGCTGTCAAAGCACATGTACACTCACCCTAATCATTCACATAACTTTAATTCACATGCAAACACATTGCATTACCATTCACCACTGATAGGAGCATATTTATGCGACTTAAATGGCTTGTTCTCGTACATTTACGTTATGTTTCTTTAGTTATTTTAGTACTTTAAGCTATTTTCGTGTGTTTGTAGGTCCAAAGGGCTAAAGGAGCAAAAAGATGCATTTTGGAGACTTTTGGAGCACTTTTGGGCTAAGGACGGATAGCTTATGCTTGAAGCCAAAGTGTTGGACGAAATTGAAGACCTAATTGGAGCCAAAGTGTTGGAACCTTGTTCTCTTTAGTTTTAGGACATTTAAACCTTTCTTAATCCCAATCATGCCATGCATAACACACATCCATTCTAACACATTGTCATTGCACATGCATTTCCTTCATTAGTTAACCCACATGCACTTATCACTTATCATCACCACTTAACCACTTATCATATCATAACCACATATCATATCACTTATCACTTATCACTTAACATAACATCCACCTACTTCACCTACAACATCCACTTCACCTACAACATCCACCTACTTCACCTACAACATCCACCCACTTCACCTACAACATCCACCTACTTCACCTACAACATCCACCTACTTCACCTACAACATCCACTTCACCTACAACATCCACCTACTTCACCTACAACATCCACCTACAAATGACATAGCCATATGTTCCCTCCACTACTCCTATAAATACCCTTGCATTCATTCATTCATGGACATCTCATTTCATACACAACACACCATTTTTCCATTTCCCTTGTAATCCAAAAACCATCTTTCCATTTCCATCACTCCTCACTCCATTCCACACTTCCATTCCCCCAAACCAACTATCCTTAGACCTTATGCTACAATAAAGAGGAAGAGAAGAGGGCCTAAACGTTCATACAATTCAAGTTTGAGTTGTTGGAATGTTTAGGTGTTTCTTTGATTTCAATGTTTAATTTTAAATTCTCTTTGTTTTGTATGAGGAACTAAACCCCCCCTTAGCTAGGGGGTGATTCGAAATATATGTTTATGCTTGCATTTTGATTTGATTACTTCTAATTGCATTTCATAAGTTGTGGATTCAATTTGTTTAACCGTTTGATTGATAACTTATTTATGTATGTTTATTGAGAGTGCACGCTTAATTTTCATGCATGAATATGACGCTAGAATATAAGTGAGTTTCACCTAATCGTTATGAACTTATATTCACAAGTAGTGGAGGTTGCTTATAAACAATCGCGTTAAATGAATTCTTGGCACGAGTTTCATGCTCATCATAGTAACGAATGCCTCGTCAACACTTATAGTTTTCATAATGCTTAATGATCTTTGATTGTATCTTTATTGTGCTGTTCACGTAAAGGACTTTTGGAGAATGTTGTGAATTGCGCTGCGCTAACCCATCCAATTCATTAACTTAAGGAAAACTTGACGGTTAATTTATGCGTACCTAATTGACCCGGGGTGATGAGTTTAATAATTTATTGAAATGTAATTGGAAATCTTTTTATTATGCAAGTATAACATATGTGGAGATGACCCCCTTAGCTAGCCTTCATTCCATTCAATTCTATCACACATTCACATTTACATTTTGCTTTAATTTACAATCTGTACATTTAGTTTAATTTCGTAAAAATCTAAATCCCCCTTTACTTTAATGTCAATTTAGTTAGAAATCATTTTAGTTTGTGTTTTTAAAAGCATTTTGAGTCTTTGGTTTGTCTTAGTGTTTTAAAGTTTAGTTTTACATTCTTTGAGTCTAGTTTAGTGTTTATTATTACGTTTTTACGTTTTTGAGTCAAATCCAAGTGATTAACAATCCCTCCTAATCCCCGGTCCAGAACGATCCCTACTTATATACTTACTACAATTTGACAAAAAGAGGGTTTAATTTGTGTGCGTATAAATCACGCATCAAATTTTGGCGCCGTTGCCGGGGAAGTAGGTGGATGTTGTAGGTGAAGTAGGTGGATGTTGTAGGTGAAGTGGGTGGATGTTGTAGGTGAAGTAGGTGGATGTTGTAGGTGAAGTGGATGTTGTAGGTGAAGTAGGTGGATGTTATGTTAAGTGATAAGTGA
Organism: Pyrus x bretschneideri; assembly: GCF_019419815.1. NCBI lineage: Eukaryota > Viridiplantae > Streptophyta > Magnoliopsida > Rosales > Rosaceae > Pyrus > Pyrus x bretschneideri. The sequence goes on along the minus strand of NW_025999400.1, from coordinate 1,235 downwards.
TAAGTGATATGATATGTGGTTATGATATGATAAGTGGTTAAGTGGTGATGATAAGTGATAAGTGATTAAGTGATATGATATGTGGTGATGATAAGTGATAAGTGCATGTGGGTTAACTAATGAAGGAAATGCATGTGCAATGACAATGTGTTAGAATGGATGTGTGTTATGCATGGCATGATTGGGATTAAGAAAGGTTTAAATGTCCTAAAACTAAAGAGAACAAGGTTCCAACACTTTGGCTCCAATTAGGTCTTCAATTTCGTCCAACACTTTGGCTTCAAGCATAAGCTATCCGTCCTTAGCCCAAAAGTGCTCCAAAAGTCTCCAAAATGCATCTTTTTGCTCCTTTAGCCCTTTGGACCTACAAACACACGAAAATAGCTTAAAGTACTAAAATAACTAAAGAAACATAGCGTAAATGTACGAGAACAAGCCATTTAAGTCGCATAAATATGCTCCTATCAAATACCCCCACACTTAGCTTTTGCTAGTCCTCGAGCAAAACAGAAAAACAAAACAAAAAGAACAAAACACAACCTACACCTTCCAACAATCGTATCAGGGACTTCCAATGCACATTACAAGTTAAAAATCATTATTCTCACAGATTTGAGCCATCTTTACACTTAAGTACATTCTTAATCATAGTCACCACATACTATTTCACAATTAAGCATTTAAAACCATGTTTTGAATGTAGTAACATGCCTTAGAGAATTTGCTCAAATCCTTACAAGATATGCTCTCGTTTTTCACACAGATTTTCTGACTACACACCCTAAACTAGTTATATGTGAGAAGATTGATGTAATCATAAAAACAAACACTCACATATATGTATTTCAAAGGAAGCAATTTCTGGAGTTAATAAGCATGTTTAGATATGATCTCATGAATGGAATGCTACTATTTAGACGCGAGAACCAGTGATACCATAAGCTCATACCAAGTTCAAACTCCACAAATTGAAATACACAACACTCAAGATAGAAGTCAAGGGTTGTAACGGGGCTTGGGGTATGTGGATAACAAAGAAGGGATATGGAAAACAAAGGTTTTTAAAGAAATAGTGAGCAAAGCATTTAGACAATTTACACCCACAATTGGTGTTTTGGAACCTTTCTTCAATCACTTATTCTTTCATTTTTTTCTTTTCTCTTTTTTTTTTCTTTTCTTTTCTTTTCTTTTTCTTTTCTTTTGAATCTCAAAACATAAACACTTAAACATTCTCT